>NC_051127.1:9661925-10024689 GCF_014839805.1 Manduca sexta
TGGTCAAGTCGGTGAGTCTTATCCTTATCAAAACTTAATAGGATGCCTCATGTATCTAGCGGTAAACACACGACCAGACATCGTTTACGCTACGAGCTATTTAAGTCAATTTAATACGTGTTTTACTAAAGAACACTGGAATGCTGCTAAAAGGATTCTGCAATACCTAAAAGGTACCCTAAACTATTCATTGGTTTACAGGAAGAATAGAGAACCTTTAAAGGGTTTTTGTGACGCAGACTGGGCAAACTGTCCAATCGACAGAAGGTCATACACCGGTTATGTTTACAAGTTAAGTGGAGGTCCAGTATCATGGGAATCCAAGAAGCAACCTACTGTTGCGTTAAGTTCGGCCGAGTCAGAATATATGGCATTAGCGTCTGCCACGAAGGAAGCGTGTTACTTACGTCGGTTTATATACGAGATAACAGGTATACTTTGTTCAGTTAACTTAGCTTCTGACAGCCAAAGTGCCATTAATCTTGTTCGAAATCCTGTACACCACAGCAGGACGAAGCATATAGATACTAGGTTTCACTTTATTAGGGAAAAGGTATCTAATAATATTGTTAAGTTAGAATATATAAAAAGTAACGATATGCCTGCTGATGTACTAACGAAGGCCCTCGGACCTCTAGCACACAAACGATGTGTAGTTAACTTAGGTTTAGAAACTTAATTATTTTATTTGTTTTGTTTCTGTCACAACTGCGATTAAGGGCGGCTGTTGGAGATTGTAACCTTCGTCGTGACTTATTATTTTTTATATGTTCTATTTTTAGAACTAATTGTATTTTGTTTGCCATAGTTACTTCTCTTTAGTCCGAAATAAACACTCGTGTCAATAACATCTTTTTACTAACTTTATTTAATTACTAAGAACATATACCATATTTACAACAATTTCGAAGGTGTGTGAAGTCTACCAATCCGCACTAGGCCAGCGTGGTGGACTAAGGCCTAATCCCTCTCAGTAGTAGAGGAGGCCCGTGCTCAGCAGTGGGCAAGTATATAATACAGGGCTGATATTATTGTAGTCGAATTGTTTACTGTCATTCTAATGCGGGTCGGAAAAGACCCGTTTTGTGTGGGGTGAAATGTGGAGGGCAATTCGGATTCGACGTGACGAATCGTACGTTGCCACGAGGACTACGCGCTTGCGCACTGTTACGGGGACCTTTAAAAAAATTTTTTTTAAAAAATCCTTTTATTGAATCACATGAATATAAAGAGGTCCGAAGGCAACCGTCGCGTGAGAATAACAAATACAGACTGATGGGCCCGAGGTCCCGTCAAGTATATATATCTATATACTATTATATAAAGCTGAAGAGTTTGTTTGTTTGTTTGTTTGTTTGAACGCGCTAATCTCAGGAACTACCGGTCCAAACTGAAAAATTATTTTTGCGTTGGATAGCCCTTTATTCGTGGAGTGCTATAGGCTATACATCAACACGCTATACCCAATAGGAGCGGAGCAGTAATGGCTAATCTCAGGAACTACCGGTCCAAACTGAAAAAATCTTTTTGCGTTGGATAGCCCTTTATTCGTGGATTGCTATAGGCTATATATCATCACGCTATGACCAATAGGAGCGGAGCAGTAATGAAATATGTTGCAAAAACGGGGAAAAATTATTAGTTTTGAGAGCTTCCGTTGCGTGCGCTGCGTAAACGGTTAAAGTTATGCAACAATGATGTATGACGGGATTGTTCCTCTTAAAAAGTTCTAAAAATATATTATAAAACAAAGTCCCCCGCTGCATCTGTCTGCCTGAACGTGTTAAACTCAAAAACTACCCAACGTATTAAGATGAAATTTGGTATGGAAACAGTTTGAGATCCTGGGAAGAACATAGGCTCCCGGGAAACTACTACTTTTATAACGGAAAACTTTAGCCTGAAAAACTTTATAACGCGGGCGGAGCCGCGGGCAAAAGCTAGTTCTTTATAAATGCTGACGGTGACAGCATTAGTGCTGTCACAGCCAGAACCCTTACAGAACAGGGTTATAACAGCACGATGGCAAGTGTGTCTACGTATTCTTGGTGCCTAATTACTGGTGACTTTGTGGTGTGTTAGTCATATTATCTTATTCCACCGATATCCTAATCCATTCGTGTGGGTCAGAAAGGACCCGGTGTGTCTGAAGAGATGAATGGAATTGATTTAGTTTCTATACAGGCTTTTAACACAGTCTGCCTATCTAATATCATTGTGGAATGGAAAACGTGTTAAAGAAACTGAGTGGGTCGTATAGGACCCAGAGAAATATATAACACAAATAGATTCTTTAAGATAAATAATCGTGTTGAATTGTTAATAAAAGGGCAAACGGACAAACATAATTTTGCATAATGATTTCTTATGTTTACGCGAATGTTAGACATTGAAATTAAACTAATTTTCGGATTCTATCGCGGTTTTAGTATTTTATTTTCTCTCGACGTTTCGAGTCCCCCCCCGTGACCATAAAGGCTGCAAAGTCTTCGAAACGTCGGGAGAAAATAAAATACTAAAACCGCGATAGAATCCGAAAATTGGTATAATTTTGCATTTATAATAAATAATCGTATTGAACTGTTGTTGGATAAAGGGCAAACCAATAAATATAATTTTGCATTTATAATAAGATATTAATGGCATTATACTTCGCAGCGACACAATGGCCAACCTCGGTGCTTTCATCACAATGAACGGAAAAGACTTGAAGCCAAACTTCACTACTTACGAAGCGGTGGTACGTATTTGATTACTACTTTATTTGATTTTTATAAAACCAAATATATTTTAAAATTATGACGGAACTCGGAGGAAAATCATTGTGATCATACGGGCTTGGAAAATGACCCCACTACACCTGATGGTAAGTGGAATGGAGTCCAATAGAATCTCGACTGACGAGAGATGATTATCTCTCAGCAGTCGACACAGTTACGCCGGCCTGTTGGAACCGGATATATACAAACAGATTGGTCCATTTTAACGACAGATCTAAAAAAGCGTTTGGTATTGTTCGGCGTTGCTTTCCACCCACTGCCAAGCTGTAACAACTCATGTGATAAGACCCTTTCTTTTAATTCAGTCTGTGGTGTTTTATAACTAGGTTATCTAGTTGTAAACGTCCCTATCCTTGAGGTCAAAACGCCTCCTTAGTTCATTATTTTGTCTCCCGCTTTCCTATGGAGGGTAGTGGACAATTAATATTTCCAACTCCTCTCTATTTGATTAATGTCGTTGCGGGATAATGACAACTTAGTGTTCCCTGAGACTCGCCGAGCTTCACCGCTCGGTGTCATAAAATGCGTGCCACTGACCCTGGCTTACAGGAGTTGTGGTGAGTGTGAGGATGGGAAAGTCTCTGCCAAGTAACTGGTATACTAGTATACAAGATCATTTTGACATTGCGTTACTAAATGAAACCACATACTCGTCTTCACATTAGATGACATTGTGCCAAAAATCATCCATTAATAACGAATATTTTCACCAAAAAATCCTGGTTTTAGTTTTCTGATTTTTTTATCATTTTGTAGTTTAATGCGAATGTGGTGTGCGCGTGTGTATTTCTGACTGAAAGTATGATGTTGCCGCTGCGACGAATTCTCTTAGAGTAGTGGTATTGGCTTTAGGGTGCGTAAAATTAAAATTACTTTTAATTTTTTCCGAAATACACTTTTATTTTACATCTACGGCTCAGATAACTTATTGTAGTGTTATGTCCAAGCAGATAAGTATGTGTTTTCATTCAGTAACGCAATATCAAAATGACCCTGTATACAGCTTATTTTTTTTTTTTACAGCCCCACCCGTACGTGAAGCCGATGGCGTACGCAAACTCCTTGTTCAGTATCCTTTGTCAATCATAAGTCTATAAGCTTTCTTTACTGAATGTGCGCTCTTTCATACAAATTGGTATCAATTCTCATTTGTGGTGTTTACGAAGTCGATACGAGTGAATGTTGTATTTAGTTGCGAATAATTTCCGTGTTGTGGCATTATTGGTGCTTAATTATACATTTTTAATGTTATATGTGTTGTGTAGCATTTTGACATGTGTGTTGACATAAAACACGATGCATGAGCTAAACGTGATCTAAAGCACTATAATAGTACATAAATTAGACTCTAATAATTATAGAATACGACTCGATTTAGTTTGGCTCAATGAATCTCAATTTTGTAGCTCATATCTCGTTTTTTATAAGTATTAAAATGTAGTATTTTTTATTTTATTTTAAATTAAGTATCGTGTAATATCTAGTCTGTTATAAATAGCTACAAGAATTACAATAAGTAAAAGTAGAGCATATCCCACCGGGAGCATTTGCGATTGAAAATCCGAACAAAAAAAGACATTAGGGATAGAGGACTTGTTCCTCAGACGCAGTATAATAATTGAGCAATTCACATATCTGTATAATCAAAATAATGCTATCTCTCTCGCACGCACATTCTTTCATAATGATGACGTCACTATGTGCATAAGTTGGTATACTACGACATCTGAAGTACTTAAGTGCTTAATTTTACGTTGCAATTTTGATTGTTCAATATAGCTGTTTTAATTCTATTTTTAAAGACGGATTTTCTAAAGAAGATAAATAAGAAATCAATATGAAAATGCTCAAAATTTAAGATTAAGTAGGCTATTTGATGCTCCCAGTGTGGTAGCTCTAAGCGTACATTTATTTTTTATAGTCTCGTATTGACTTCGTAGCGGGTTTACATTATTCGTGCTTTCTAACTCTAGCAATTGTGTTACGTGATATTTGGATTTATCATTTCTTAAATATCTAACTTCATATAAAACAAAGTCCCTCGTTGCCTCTATCTGTCTAAACGCGATAATCTCAAAAACTACCGAACGAATTTCGATGATAATTGGTATGGAGTTTGATTCCCAGGATGGGAAGGGTTATAGGCTGCTTTTTGTCCCGGAAAAACATATGGCGGGAATTCTATCCCGGAAAACTTTTATTCAGACGGAGTCGCGAGCAATTCATTTTAAAACAAAGAAACATCAGTGATGTCACAATATGATTTCTTAAATTCTTAGACATTACAAAATCGACTTTAATTTCGTGTCATAGATTTGTTATTCGAACTGTTTCAAATTTGTCATACAATTATACATTGTTCAAATTTGCTTTCTTTCAATTGTTTTTGGGATCATGAGCATGTTTAATATTTATTTCATATGTTTTCATCATAAGAATGCATTTTTCTTATTTTAACACCCTGTATTTCGTAAATTCTGTTATAAAAATATACATTTCTGTAGTAAAAAAGGGTATTCAAGCATGTAATAGTTTTATTCATTTCGAGCTTCATTTCACTCTAAAAGCATGATTTAAAACGACTTTTGGTAATAGTATATGATGATTGTAAATAAAAATATCTTAAAGCCCCTCCCCGCAGCAAAATGGCGCGCTAACCGTATTTTATATAGTTTTTAAAAGCTATCTATTCGAAATTTAAAACACATAAAAAAAGAAAAAAGATCATATTTCTGTAATTCAAATTTATTATAATATGGATATAATTTATTTAATAATAAAAATACGATTAAAAATATTTATTCCGTGTATCTCATAAAGTGCACATCATTTTCATTTGTAGCCAACACTAAAATCAATTTAATAAGATATAATATTTTGGTAATTAAAATTTTCAAAACGACCTAAAATTGATTTTTAACTAAATAATTCGTAAATATTCACATATTCCCGCACATAACTCGTACAAGCAGGGAACGAATTCTCAAAGCTATTTCCCCGGGGAGGCGCCTAAAAGATTAAAAAAAAAATACTTACAAAATTCACAAAAAAAATACGTCTTTAAATTCATACGCCATTATGGATGTCTATATTATATTAAAGTGGCATTTTTTCGTGATAATTTGATGATAGACATTATAAAATATGAAAAATTATAATACGATTTTTTAACACCCTATATCATTCACTATTACCAAAAGTCGAAAAAAAACATCAAATTTATCGCGCAACCTCTTTCATAACCGCTTTCTGGTTTCTTTGTGGATTTTGGTGATATTTTATTTGGGATAATAAATTCTTTAATTTACAAATAGTGATGTAACGGTACACTCATTCAAAAAAACCCGGAAAACACCAAAAGAAAAGAAAATCGAAACGCAGGAGCGAAGACAACACTAAATCGACCAGAGACCATTCATGTAACGATGGACATCAAAAACGCAAGTCCCGTTAATATTGCGAAGTAAATATATTTTCTGCCGCCAAGCAGCAGTGTGTAGTCACTGTTGTGTTCCGGTTTGAAGGATTGTAGCCAGTGTAACTACTGGACATAAGACTTAACATCTCATGTCTCAGTATGGCGAACGCAGTGGAATACCAAACAATACTTGGTATTCAAAGTGTTGGATGGTGTTTCTGCTGTTTATGGTCGTCTCGTCATTCAAAGCAATAAAAAAAAATTAAGATTTCATAATGATTTTAGCAAGTCTATACCGCACGTATGTATAAATAGCAGTGGCGGAAGGTGAAATTTTCCTTAAAGGGAACCCGACACAACATATAGGTACCAATATGCATAAATGCGGTCTTCACATCGTTCTAATCAATGACGTTTTACAAATAGACACGTCATACACTAACAAAATGGCACATAAAAACGGCGCACTATTTGCTATCTTCACGTACCTGTACATATAATTGCAAATTGGCTCGAAGAAGGAATAAAAAAATGCAGCATACATTCGTTAGAAAAGGATATATATACATAACAACGTTAGTGCCGCAACGCTCATTGGCCGTTAAGTCGGGCCTTAATTACCTTGCTTTCGTCTTGCCAGTATTTAGCTCGGACAACGTATCTATGTAATAAAAACATCTTAGGTTCTAATCATAATTAGATTCTACATAAAGGGAAGTCAGCAGGAATCTGGTTATGAGGACCCTTCGCCACTGATCAATAGTTTTTTTTTTTTTTTATTAAATACAAAGTATTGGCTGTAATAATAAATTTGTAAATGGAGCGAATTTTCTCTAAGAATCATCACGCGCAAAGCAATATTAAAGGTTGTCGTTAATGCGTATGAGGGTTTTTTTGAAAAACTAATTGAAACATAATATAATTCCAAATAGTTTGCTAAATAGATTTTAAAGTTGCTATTGTAATAAATGTAACTATAACAATAGCGTTAGAGATACGTATGTAATATTCGAAAAATAAACATTCAGTCAGCGCCATCTAGCGAGATATTTTTAAGTAAAAAAATATCTAAAAGTTCGTTTTTGTTTTTATCAAAACCTGTACCAGTGAGGAAATAATTTTATTTTTAATCATCGTGGGGTATTTATATATTTTACGTTCAAGGCCTTATTCCCTCCGGAATTTTGATTACGAGCGTTGTACATTCTAAAATAAGTGGTTTAGGTATAAACTCCGATATGTAGCGCTTTGTAAATAATATTATAAGGGTCTTATAAGTCCGATGTAACGCGAAAGCAATGCTAATGTAATAGAAATTGGGTTTATAATGCTCAATTCCATCTTCAGATTATAAGTTAGCAATTACGAATCTCGAATTGCTTATATACAATTATGTATCGTGCATATTCTACGTATATGTTATAGGAATATTTATCCTTACAAGTCAAACTATTCAGTAGATTAATTTTAAATGGGTTCTATATTTAAAATACTGCGGCCATATTAAGGTCCCTCCGATTTCTTTTTGTTTTTAATTTATTTATTGCAACACAAAACGTCTCAAGGCCCTGGACTTTATTTAACAATTCCATCAATGAATTTTTTTTTTCTTATTTAGAACAAAATAAGTTATTCTCAGCCAATTTTTACATCACACTGCGATGTGAATTACTTTATATATAATTTTTATTTGTAAAGAAAACACCAAACTTTATGTATGATATCTCCTTTATGACAAATACAACTTATTTTAATCAATCCGTTGGGGTTTATTTTTAAGGACCAATTGATACGTTGTCATATACACATCTAATTATTTCTATATCAAAGTTCCAATCTTTAGTACATTTTGTTGATTAAATATGTTTACATGGCATCTTTTAGTAATTTTCTAAAATCGGCTACTGGCAACACTTACTTGTAGTCCGTGTATGATCTTGTCACCGTCATGACAGGTTTGTACTTCAACTCAAAGATTTTGATACTTCCACTTTTTTATATTTGTATAATGCTGTATATATTATATGAACAAATCTTTTAGGTCTGTCTCGTGTAACCATAACCAAAATTAAAAAGAAAGGTCAGATGAATCATTCACAGTTTCTGACATATTTCCAAATATGAAATATACATAATCTTCAAGTCATATATTAAGATTTGTCAGTGATACTATACACTTTTAACGGTGTTACCAAAAAGGTTTTTGAAAGTCCTTATTATTTTCCCATATTAAACACGTTTAATTGACAAACTATATTTTCAAATGTGTTGTTTTATCCAAGTCTTGCCAAACCAAAGCTTAATATATCAGTCTTAAAAGTAAAAATACGGTATCGTTACCCCTGTTATAATTACTCGATATTGTAGCTTATTTGTACGCACAAGTGTTATCTGCAACAAAAATAAAGAAATCACAATATGTAATAAAAGGAAAACAATCAACTGAGAAACAGAAAAACACAGTCTGGTTGCACGAATATTCGGGTCGACTTTTTATTAGCTAGAAACAACATGTTAACTTCGAAAATAATCGAAGTCTCCCAACGTGTACGTTTCCTTGTGCTAGCTACTTGTGTGACCTATCGATCATTGCATATGAATATGACTTAAGTATGATCCGTTTTCCCTTCATACTTCAAGTCTGGTTTGGGCAAATATACCTAGGTGCCAAAATTACCGTTGAAAATTAGGTCATATTTTTATATCTATTTGGGATGACAATCCAAAAGTGTATACCCTCCTTAAACATGTCCCTCGACTCATTACATACTGTTTAATTAAAAATACCACAACTGGATATCCCACTTATGTTTCGAGAATGAGTGTATGTGACAACATTTCAAATACATCATTTCGTCACTAGTTACCATATTAACTGCCGTCTTTTACGATGCATTTCTAATTCTTAGTGATTCCACGAGTGCATTATTTAATTATAACCGCTGTATAATTTAGCCCAATATAACTAGTGTAAGTAAGCCGTAATACTTTGAATCAGCGGCAAAGTATCGACGAGTTGTGTCACCTTACAAGTCAAATGTCATACTTACATAATTAAGATCCCATAGTTTATCGATACAGTACCATACTTCACACAGAATCGATATACTACAATCAAATAATATCGATTAAACAATTATCGTACGTAAATATTATCGATTACAATTGTTTCAAACTCTGTAAACTCTACTTCTTCATGCATTTCATCTATAATATAAAACTTATCGGAAAATTTCATCGATTATACCTAAATAATGCGTAGGCAAGTGACATTTTGCACGTATATTAATTATTAAAATTAGCATAAATGCCATGCAATAATTAATTATCGAATTATGACGACCAAGTTTCGTGAAACTTAGTTTTGTAAGATAATCGTAACGATAGAGAAAGTGGGCAAGGGTACATGCGTGTTTATTCTGAAAATAAAGTAAGTAATCATATAGTAAAATGTAAGAAATCATACCATATTTTTTTAAGTTCATCATTTCTTTTACGTTTTAATAGAATAGTGTCGCCATATTAAAAAAAGATATTGATAATGATATATCGATCGATTGATCCGTAATCATGTACCCTATTGGTTAGAGAGAAAACTTCAAGCCATTAACTAGTCAGTGCTGGCACAGGTCATGGACAATTTTGGTCGCTGAATCAACGGAGATAGTCAGTCTAGAAATGTGAAATTATATTTTTATTTGTCAATCTCCATTCGTATTTTCCGTTGCCAATTTGAAAACAAGTAAAAGACTTGACAGAAGAGACTATATATGTAATTATAAAATGTCAAATGTGTAGTCACTTGCTTACAAGAACGCCAATTATATTATTTCGTCAAATGATTTAAAATCCGGGACTATGATGAAGTTTCAATGCTGGCGTATTTCTTCCTTTCTTAAAAAAACAATTTTGTTCCTTTTTCATGTAATATAAACTTAACTATTATTAGACTTACGAGTATAAGATTCTTAACAGAATAATATGTAAGGTGTTCGGAATGCTTGTCTACACTGCTCCACAGCTTAAAGCAAAGATAGTAAATACTCTTGTGTACACAATACTTTAATTTTGGTGGTTTCTGAAAGCTCATTTGTCTATGTAATACAAGCCCTAAAATCACGTACCTATGATGACATTATGGGAGATTTATGACTTTAAAATCTTCAGCGATTCTCCCATCCTCCTAAATTACCCTATTTTATAATGCTCTGCTCTTTCCAGGCCCTTAACGAATACTCTCCACTTTAGCCTGACATTATTTCCAAAACATTAAGTGCCAACCCTGCTAAACTTAATTCAACGATAATAGATGGCGTTACCTGTCTTTACAATCATAATTTTCCCGCCTTTTTAATCTGTAACTTTTTTAGGCAACATTCGGAAATCACCAAATAATTTAATGAAGTAAGGATGCTCAAAAGCATATATTTTAGGTAATATTACGTTCGTCATAGTAAAGTACAGTGTAATGGCAGGGAATATTTATACGCGCGGTGAGAATGTATGGTAAGACGGATATATTTGTCAAGGAATGAGTTGCAGAGCATATCAGATGTAGATAGGATTTGGTGTTGACTTTAATAAAATTGTTAAATTTGTAATCGTGGTTTTATTTTAACTACCCGCATTTGTTATATTTATGCACACAAAAAATTAACAGAAAACCTATCACGTAATTGACAGTATGGGAATCATTTGCAACAATAAATATAGCTGGCAGTCTGCCTCAAATGGATGTTACGTACGCGGATAAAGACCAAAATACCACATCAAAATATGAATGTAGAAATTCTCTGGATAGTCCATTGAAATGTTACATTTTTTAGGCCTTACCTTGCGTTTTTTAGAGGACGCAATTTTATTTTTTTGAAGTGTAGGGGGGGTCAGTGTAAAGCTAAAACCAAGTTTGTGGGGTCGCCACCCTTGTCCCACGGCCGCCATCTTGAAAATAGGGGTTGAAATGGTTTTACGATGTATCTCTTAAACTATTTATCTGACAAAAAAACTGTACAAACATTTTTGTTGCAAATTAAATTCTCTACAACTTTGTTCTAGTAACTTTTGTTGTAGAACTATAAATAAAAAAGTTATAAGCGAAAATGTTAAGAAATTCAATGTTAAGCAATATCCATTGCAACGTCATCAGAACGTGTGTTTATAAGGTTCATAATACTTTTTTTGTACTCTCATTAATACCCAAATACCCAAGGGACCATTAGGGAACAAAAGAACATCTGCCTGCTATTATTATTATTATTTCTAACCTCTTATTGTAAGAATAGCTGATAATATTGTGTTGAAGTTGTCGTTCAACTTATACCTTTAGTTGTGCTACATATTTCTGTACGTGCGGATGTATTTTATTCTGTTTTTAATTGTGAAAACGATTTCGAATGATTTTAGACACGATTTTAACTTGAGTGAAAACTACTTTTTTTATTAGCATTTTGACTTTTAAAAGTCTTTAAAGCACAGCACAACTAAAAAATATAAGTTGAACGGCAACTTCAACACAATATTATCAGCTATTCTTACAATAAGAGAGGTTAGAAATAATAATAATAATAGCAGGCAAATATTCTTTTGTTCCCTAATGGTCCCTTGGGTATTTGGGTATTAATGAGAGTACAAAAAAAGTATTATGAACCTTATAAACACACGTTCTGATGACGTTGCAATGGACATTGCTTAACATTGAATTTCTTAACATTTTCGCTTATAACTTTTTTATTTATAGTTCTACGACAAAGGTTACTAGACCAAAGTTGTAGAGAATTTAATTTGCAACAAAAAATGTTCATACATTTTTTTTGTCAGATAAATAGTTTAAGAGATACATCGTATAAACCATTTCAACCCCTATTTTCAAGATGGCGGCCGTGGGACAAGGGTGGCGACCCCACAAACTTGGTTTTAGCTTTACACTGACCCCCCCTACACTTCAAAAAAATAAAATTGCGTCCTCTAAAAAACGCAACCCCAAATGTAACTTTTCAATGGACTAGGAATGAAATTTTAATATGGAACGCCTTGTCAACGTAACATTCATTTGAGCGTGATATGATATTTTAAAAAAAAAAAACAATTTTACTAAAAAATCTGATATTTAATGAACTCTAGGTAACTACTACGAAGGTATAAGTTGTGCAAGCATTTTGAGAACTGTCTTCTTATCGAGTTTGCACTTATGGTACTGGATATGGCAGTCAGTGTCCAGGGATTTACCAGCAGTTACCGCGTCGAGCACCGAAGTTCCTGCCAGCATGCGGCGTACCAAGGAGTTGCTATAAAAATCACTATCATTAGTACTTTCTACACAATAGTAAAAAAAAAATGTCTTTAGATGTGATTACCATAATTAGATAGCAAGTTATAATGGACAAGACCTGACAAGAATCAGTCTCGGGTTTCAGAAAAGAGACCACGTGTTCTATTCTGTATTGAGGCAAATGTTTTTGATCCGCAGAATTTGTTTCAGGTGATGTGATCGAAGCCGAAAGCCTCTAACAAATCCTGATGCCGAAAACGAATACAGAAGTGGGGTCAAGATTATGTGGAATTATTAGTAATTACTTAAATTTTTGGGGATGATTTTTTCTCAATTCTATATCAGTCATAGATTTTAAATTAAAGGCTTTCAATACCGTGAGATTGCCTGAAGTCTGAACTCTATACAAGTTCTTAAAGTCAGTAAGCAATCTTATTCTATTTTTCAACCTACCTAGACATAGAAGCAAGCATGGCATCAAACTCCGTGGCATTTCCAGTGACTACATTTTCGTTAGCCAGCTGGACGTAGGAACAAGCCAGGCGCTGCATACATGCTGAAGAGTCTATGTTGTACCTGCTAAGCATGTCGTCAATCTTGTTGAAGATGTCAGACATCTGGCTAAGATCTGTTTCCACACCTGGCAGGAAAGAAATGATAAATTAATATTTTCGCTGCAGAGATTTCATAATTTGAATGCGAGCTTGATGAAAAACAGGTTCTAGAGATTGTATATTGGGTCACTTCCTTGGTCTAACGGTTAAGCGGTGGACCTCGAGGTGTTCCGCTGCCCGAATATAGCACCACTTTATGTAGATTACGATGATTGATGACAGCTGGATTGAAGACAATCAGGAGGCCGTTCATACAAAACTAAAAGCACATGAATTAGTCCTTTCTGCAACATATTTGAAAATGTTTTGTCGAAGCCATGTTTAACGTGAATAAGGAACGTGAAAGATGCATAGTAATTAGGTACTTACTCCTGCCGTATCCTCCGCCATAACTGTACGATAAAGCATGGATTATTTTAGGTAAAATAATGACTGCGCCGAAGCCTAAAATGGATCCAATGAGTACTCCGCCGAGATCTATCTTCAGAGGGCCGTACAGCCCGGGAGCAGTGCTGCCAAAGCCACCCTGAAGAACAGAAAAAGGTACATAATCGACCGAATAACGGATTACATAATCTCAGAGGCCTAATTTTCCCGAAGAAAAATGACGTATTTTCATATGGTCAGCATGATGAGTCTTTCTGTTTTCAGTTAAGGTACGATATCCAACTCAGCTGCACTACACAATATGTCCTAATTATAGAGATATTAGTAAAGGTTTATGACTACCATACCGTGGAATGAATGCGCACGGCGAAAAGTGAGTGCACAGTCGGTGGACTGTGAGTTGCGGCTCTGCCTACCCCTTCAAGGATAAACGTGTGTATATTTAACTATACGAGATAAATATTAACGACGTTAAAATGAGCCTTAGTAATTGAACCGATGTCTATATATACATATAAAACCAAGGCGCTCTTAGTAAATGCTCCTTACCGTAGTTCCACCGCCATAAGCAGAGATTCCAAATCTTTGCGTCCTTTCAGACTGGCTGTCTCGTTCCTCTCTAGCCTTCTCCACTCTTGACGATGGTTCTGCGAGCTGATCATCCGTGCGTTGGAAACTTGGGACAAACCCTCTGAAAAATTATAACTTTAACCTATAACAATATTGTATGTTTTGCTCACAGCTCCGGATACCTTCATGTTTAAATAATAATAATTAAATAAGATGGTGTTGTCAGACGATGAAGTAAATACCACTACCATGATTTCAAACGACTACATTTGCTTTAGTGTTATTTTTTTTAGTTCATGTAATAATAGGAACTGTATATTTTGTCCTGCAAATAATTACAAGTATGAAATTGAATTTTAGTAAAACACAATTTTAGAATGGAATCTTACTAGATGACTGTGACAATCCACAAAGAATCTTCAGCAACTAACTTTAAATTTCAAAATCACTTACCCATCATTCCTATACTCCGCAGCCACGCACCCGAGGAGTAGACAGCAGACAACCTTAACGCTCATCTCGAGAGGATCTTAAACATAACTGACGTCTGCCACAACCGTATTACACTTTATACAGGGCGTTCCGTAGCTTGCCCAGACACAATCGCATGGGGAAACAGCATTGTCATATGTGTTATGTAACTGTCACGGGCTATCAGTAGGAAATGAGGCAACCGTAGTCATTTCCTACTGACATCGTTGTGGAAGCTAAGGGCTAATGTTTCAGGTTAAGTTAAAGGAAAATGAACAATGAGCTATTTTATACAGCATGTTAGTTCAGGCTTGTTATTCTAAAGTTGATTGTAGTATAGATGTTAAAGCGTGTGATTGTTAGGTGCATTGTGTGGCAGTATTGACAAAATGGCTTAAGCGATAGATTCAAGGAACGAATAAGATTTGTATTCCTGCAGTCATAGTATGACAGGCTTGTATGTGTATTTTAGAAAGAGTGATGATATGAAAAGGGAGTACTTGCAATTCTTATTAAATTATACTAGATTTTTATAAGGAAATTTTAAATCCTCTAAAATTATGACGAATAATAAGGGAGGGGTGTTCACCAGGTAGGCATTCCGTTTCTCATATTGTAAATGATGGTATAGCACACATAAAGGTTACAGCGCACGAGACGAGACAAAATATTCAGAGCGTAAAACGCGACGCGTCAATTTCAAAACACTTTCGTGAATGAAACAATCATTGTAATTATACGTAACATGGTTTTACTTACTTTTATTATAACTTATAATAATAACATGCACACACTCACGCCTTTTATCCCAGAAGGTGTAGGCAGAGGCGAAACTTGTGCACCCCCTATTCCGCCGTGTGTATTCCGTCCCATGATGTAATGTGGGCGAGCCTATCGCCATATCGAGTACAAATTCCAGAATCTTGGCTAATTCTGCGCAGAAAAACGTAACATCACCATGCCTGACCCGGTGATCGAATCCGAAGTCTCAGCAGTCACAACCATAGGTAAGCAGCAGAAATCTTTTTTCGAGCTAATGTTTTATCAACGTAAATGTTTGACATTGAAATAAAACTATATTTTTTCGTATTATGAAAGGGAAAAGAAAGAATGCTATACCGAACACATCACACGTGACCTCTGGTTTGAGTCCCAAAGAAATTTTCCTGCATCATATAAAATACTTCAGTCACAAAGTAGGCAAGTTCCTATATCAGTATATAATATTATATCGTCCGTAGATACTGTAATGTTTTATTATTTTAAGTAAGTAGGTTTATTGGTAGTTTTCTTTTTAATGTTCTCTTTTTATAATGTGTTGTCATGTTCTTTATTTGTCATTGAATTAATAAATTATCATGAGATTCGTTTGGTATTAAAGATATTTTATTGGCGACGAGGATGGGATAGCGTTATCATGACGGTCGGAAAAATTAAAGAGTTTAATTTGGAGACAGGTAATTGGGCCCTGTATTGCGAGCGTATAGACATGTATTTTGTTGCTAACGGCGTGGAAGAGAAATTAAAGTTGCCGACTCTAATCTCGATAGTCGGAGAAGAGGTCTACGAGTTAATGGTCACATTAGCTAATCCTAAAAAACCGACAGAATTGAAGTATGAAGATCTTGTGGACCTAGTACGCGGACACCTACAACCGCGGCCGTCAGTATGGGTCCAACGTTACCGTTTTCGCCAGAAAAAACAGAGCGCCAATGAAAATATAATGCAATTCGTGGCCGCTTTAAAGAAGGCATCCCAAGAATGCGAATTTGGTATGAATTTAAATGATAATCTTTGTGACCAATTCGTATGTGGTGTGAGAAGCGAACTTATTCGACAGCGTTTATTTGCCGAACCGGCGACAATGTCATTTGCTGAAGCTGTAACTCTTGCGACTTCCTTGGAGGCGGCGGAGCGCGATGCTGCGGCTGTTGTACTGCCGTTGACACCGGCAGCTACAGTTGATTGTCAAGCGTTGAATGCTACTTCGTCGCGTACTAGGAGATCTTTCATGAGCGGAGGGAGCAGCAGGGATGCCGGTGAAAGTGCTGACGTCAAAATTTCGAAAGATTCGTGTACTGCCTGTGGTGGTCGGCATCAAACACAGGAGTGCAGATATTCAAATTTTGTATGCGCTCTGTGTAAGAATAAGGGTCATTTAAGGAAGATTTGCCCATTTAAGTATTCAGATAAACAAAACAACGGAAGGCAGAGGCAGCGATTAGATCGCAGGCATACTCACTACACTAGTGAGCAAAAGACTTTAGAATCTCAAAAGGCCTTAGAATCTGCAAACTCTGAGTGCGACGAGGAAGAACCAATGTTTCGATTAAATGTAGGCGATTATAGTCCAGTTAAATTAACGTTGTTAGTTGATAATACCAAGTTGACGATGGAAATCGACACTGGTTCAGCCTGCTCGTGTATAAGTAAAAGGACGTACAACGAGTTGTTCAAGGCCCTGAAGTTAGAAGTTTGCGATTTAGTGTTTAAGTTTTATGACGGATCTAAAGTTCAACCCCTCGGTGTTATTAGACCCTTAGTGCAGTATAAAGAGCGTAAAAAGTGTCTTGATCTTTTTGTAGTCGATAAAGGTGTAACATGTTTATTAGGTAGACAATGGTTGTTTGAGCTTGGTATTCAAATTCCTATATTAACAAAAGGTACTATGGATCATTTTAAGGTAGAATGTAATAATTTAAACGATATTCTCGACAGATATAAAAATGTTTTGGATGGCAAGTTGGGTTGTTACACGGGTGGACAGGCGGCGCTGCGCGTGCGAAAGGATGCGACTCCTGTGTTCTGCCGCGCCCGACCAGTGCCGTTTGCGCTGCGTGAAAGAGTTGATGCTGCTCTCGACGTCATGCAAAAAGAAGGCATCGTTGAACCCGTCGATTGTTCGGATTGGGCGACTCCTTTGGTATTGGTACCGAAAGGCAATGGTCAGTTACGTATATGTGCTGACTACAAGGTAACCCTTAACCCTGTTTTGATGGTCGATAGATATCCATTACCACGTATAGACGAGCTACTTTCGAATCTTGCGGGGGGTGAGGAATTTTCTAAGATTGACCTGTCACAAGCATACAATCAAATCTGTCTCACGGAAGAATCAAAAATGTTCACTGTAGTTAACACACATAAGGGGTTATTTAAGTATAATCGTTTGGTCTTTGGCTTGTCGTCTAGTAGCGGTATATTCCAAAGAATTATGTGCGATGTCATAAAGGGTATTCCCAATGTTCAATGTTTTTGTGACGATATAATCGTCACAGGTAATACAAGGAAGTTACATTTAATAGCGCTTGAAGCCTTGTTTCACAAACTCGAAAGCGTAGGTCTTAAAGTAAATAAAGATAAATGTACGTTTTTATCAAAAGAAATTAAGTACCTCGGTTTTATAGTGAATAAAAATGGTATTAAGCCGGATCCAGATAAATTGAGAGCTATTATAAACATGCCGACTCCCAATAGCATTTCAGAATTAAAATCGTTTTTGGGTATGGTGAATTTTTATGCTAGGTTCGTGCCCAAGCTTAGCGATTTACTTTTTCCTCTGCATGGCTTGTTGAGAAAAGGTAGGCATTGGAGTTGGGGGCAAACGCAAACCGATGCGTTTGAAGCGGTTAAGCGTTTAATGGTTAGTAGTGCTGTTTTAACCCATTATGACCCGAAGAAGCAGCTTGTTTTGACTTGCGATGCAAGTTCGTATGGTGTAGGAGGGGTGTTGTCTCAGCGTGATGCGGGACTGGGGACGGAGCGCCCTATAGCATATGTATCGCGGAAGCTTAGGCAGTCAGAGCAAGCATACTCCCAGATACATCGCGAAGCCTTAGCTATAGTATATTGCATAAAGAAATTTCACCAATACTTATATGGGTGTCGTTTTAAGCTAAAGACTGATCATAAACCGCTCGTTAGTTTATTTGGTCCTAATAAGGGAATCCCTACGATGGCTGCAAGTCGCATGCAGCGTTGGGCGCTTATAGTCGCGGCATATGAATTCGATATAGAGTACATAGGTTCCAGTAATAATGGTGCAGATATTTTTTCGCGTTTACCAGTGGATGACTATGATAAATACGAACCTCCGGAACAAACTTATTTACATTTTGCAACGAATGCAATACTTCTCGATAACAACACAATCAAGAAGGAGACAGCACGCGATCCGATATTAAGTCGTGTTTGTAATTATGTAGAAAACGGTTGGCCTGAAGAAGTTGGCATAGTGCAATTAAAACCTTTTTTAACTAGAAAATCCGAGTTGTACATTGAGCTGGGTTGTTTAATGTGGGGTCATCGTCTGGTAGTACCCAGTTCATGTAGACCGCGTGTCTTGCAAGAATTGCATGAACCTCACATGGGTATCGTCAAAACCAAGTCGTATGCTCGGAGTTATGTATGGTGGCCGGGGATCGACGAGGCGGTGGAAGCAACCTGCCGTGCGTGTGTTACGTGCGCTTCGGTAGCGTCCGCCCCACCGGCGGCACCTCCGGAACCGTGGGGTTGGCCTCAACGCCCGTATGAGAGAATACATTTAGACTTTTTAGGGCCTATCGGTGGTTATACGTACCTAGTTTCTGTTGATGCTAGATCGAAATGGATTGAGGTTTTTAAAATGGTGCGTACAACAGCTGAAGCTACAATCAGTAAGCTGCGTGAGTCATGGTCGCGGTGGGGTCTTCCCAAGCAAGTCGTTTCCGATAATGGTCCTCCTTTTTCTAGTAATGATTTTAGAAGTTTCCTCTCTAATAATGGTATTGAACAAATTTTCACGGCTCCTTATCATCCAGCGTCCAATGGGGCCGCAGAGAATGCAGTTAAAATAGTTAAAGGGGTTATCAAAAAGGCTTTACATGAGGGAATAAACGTCGAGTTGGCCATATATAGGTTTTTGTTAGTATATCATAACACTCCTCATTGTACTACTGGTGTAACTCCTGCACAATTGTTGCAGGGTAGAAAGTTACGAACAAGACTTGATTCCTTAAAGCCCGTTGTAACGAAGCTTGCGAAATCATGGGGGCCTACAGATGAAAGGTCCCGGTTAGTGAGAGAGTTCAAGCCTGGGGATCTGGTTTGGTATAAAGATTTCGCGGGAGGTTCTAAATGGTCGCAGGGGAAGGTTTTAGAATGTCTTGGTAAGAGAGATTACACTGTTGTGGCTTGTGATGGGTCCCATATACATCGGCATATTGACCAGTTAAAACGGCGGTTAATGAGTTCATGCGTGTTCCCAAAGGTACCAAGTATTCCTAGCCAAGGTGTTGGATCCGAAAGATCGACGCCCGTTATAGTAGCAGATGAGACTAGGGGCACAGGTGTCAGGGAAATGCCTGCAGTGGGGACGTCGACAGGAGCGGGCATTGCTACGACTGACACTCCTGCTAAAACGTCAGCACAAACGGCGCCCGGTACTGAGTCTGTTGTCGCCCCCCGTGAACCCAGGCCCAAACGCGAGCGTAAGCCTATTAAAAGGCTTGGCATTGACAATTGCCAGATTTAAAAAGATTTATTGTTTCCGCTGAAATAATGCTTATTGTTAATTTAGTGTGGAGGTGTGTAATGTTTTATTATTTTAAGTAAGTAGGTTTATTGGTAGTTTTCTTTTTAATGTTCTCTTTTTATAATGTGTTGTCATGTTCTTTATTTGTCATTGAATTAATAAATTATCATGAGATTCGTTTGGTATTAAAGATATTTTAGATACCAGGTCTGAATATCCGTATTCAGCAATTGCGCTAGTATATCCTACCACTTATATGATAAAAAAGTGAGTATATTTTGTACTGTCTTAGTACTATTTATATTTAACACAGGGTACACAAGGATATACAGGGTCTTTTTGTCAGTATGGTAATAAATAAAACCACTTATTTTTACGTGCTCGGCAACGTGGTCCGACTACACCTGATGGTAAGTGGAATGGGGTCCAATAGAATGTCGACTGACGAGAGATGATTATCCCTCGACATCAATTATGCCGGCGTGTTGGAACCGGATATACACAGACTGATTCCCGGAACGCGACACACTTCGTCGCCACTATGGCGGGTTTTAACACCAGTACGATGGTCCCTATCCGGGCGGATATAAAATATATCCGACCACCAACTTTTTTATGAACATTTATTTGTTGCCCATATGTGAGTCACAATGCATCAGGAACTTGGCTACTTTGGATCGAATGAGAACGATAGATCGAATGATAAATGGAGCACCTTGAAGAATGTAATAAAACTATGTTTTACATAATATAAGTCTTTATTTGCTATTAAAAATTATAATAATCAATGTTTAAAATTGGAAGTGTAGGGTAACTGCAACTATTAACGACCTGTTAAGGAAAAAGTAGTCAATTTAACTTATTAAGATTAGAAACTGCTTATACGTTTCATTGCTTATTTTTATATGTTACTACAAAATATGTATCTAGTTTATTTTTATTAACTTCAATAAAATTAAATAAAAATGACTAAAGTCAGGAAGTCGATTGATTGCTTCAATCAGCGACCCACAGTAAAAGTCATGAATTTAATAGGTATTAACGATTATTAACCGATTTTTTAAAAAAAAGGAGCAAATTCGCAATTCTACTTGTATTTTATTTTATTGTTATTATATAGCTAGCGCCGACCGGAAGGAAATAAGTACATAATAACTACCTACTCTTATAATTTTTTATATAATAAAATGGTGTAATAATTATAATATCAAACGAGCAACCTTGACATAACTTCAGTATTCAAATATTTTTTATTTGAATATATACAAACCTAGAATGAGTATATACTTCCCCGTCTAATCAACGACTTCCCCTATTTACATCGACCGGAACGACAATAACAAACAGCAAAATAAGTCAAAGACAATCATTGTAAATAAATAAATGGAAGTGGGCTGGACATGTCGCTCGGAACGATAGATCGTGGTGTAAACATTTACTTGAATGGAAGTTATGGGCAAAAAATCGCCGCCGAGGAAGACCACAAATGTGCTGGAAAGACGCCTTGAAGAAAGTCGCCGGATCGAACTGGATAAAAAGAGCTCAATGCCGCAGTGAATGGAAAATGTTAAAGGAGGCCTACACCGAGAAGGTTGAAAAAGACTAACGAAGTAATATATGCATTTTATAAAAGACGCCAATGTTGGTGGTTGTAATGGGTAACTTCTCACCGTAAATTGGCGAAATAATATCTTCACAGTCCACAGTACTCTTTAGAGAATTTGTGAAATCAACTGGAAGACGTCTTTTTAAAAATATTGCACCAATATTATATGAATAATTAGGGTAATCTAATAAATAATCTTAATCTAATAAGAGACAATATGACGCTGTATATACCTACATACGACGTAGCACACAAGATTAGCTGAAGCGGCAGTGGGCTGGTCATATATCTAGAAGAAGCGACAACCGCTGGGGTATACGAGTTATTAAATGGAGTCCAAGAGTCGACAAGCGAAGAATACGAAACCCTCCAGCTAGGTGGAGTGACTATTCAAAGGTATTTGGCGATTGGATGCGATAGGCCGAAGACCGAATGAAATAGCGTGTATTAAAAGCCTATGACCAGCAGTGGAATGAAATATAAACTGAAGATAAAAATGACGAAATATAGGTAAAAAAAAACAAAAATACAAATTGTCTTTTTATGTTACATCCCCCAGAACATTCATACTTAATGCCTAAGCACAATATTTAAAATGAAAATAATCTATGATCTATTTAACCATTGTCCCAAATTGCCCTAAATATCAGAAATATTACTCTTATTCCTTAATAAAACGCATTCAGTCAGTTATTATGGGGGTCTTATTTTCAGCTGAAGTGGAGATTCTGAAGCAAAGAGGTACACAATGAACATTTTTAAAGATTTATGCAATACATACCATGGTTGCTATGTATTGCATACAGAAAGATATTAATTCCACCCCCTACTTAGTTTATAAGTTATATAAGATTCAGAGGTACTTTATATACATAATACATATTTTTTTTCCCTCGTATAAAGGGCCTATTTCACATAAGTATTTCAATTAAATTTTATTTGGCAGTTATGGTATTAAACAGCCAATGTAAACAGTACTCGTTTTATAACTATTTATTTGGGAGCATAGATTAGAATATAGCTTTTTTATTTAGTCGGCTTATACATTTATGTGACGAGTAGCAATTACTCCGAAGTTTTGAAACAGGCCCTTAGTATTAACTCATTGATCTTTAGGAAGTTCAAAGGTATAGTGAAACTCAACATTACATAAGTATAATATACTTAAAGCCTATTCTGAACATAATTAATAATAATATTATTATGGGGGGTTCCTTGCCCCGGAGACAGTTCTGAATCCGGCTGCATTCACAATAGAGAATAATGAAACTAGTGAAAGCAAGCAATTGTGGATAAATTTGACTGCCGCGGGCTCTAATTTAAAGTCATGTTAAAAGTTATGTTTAAAACGTCATTATGTCACCCGCGATCTGTGAAATGCTACAAATTAGTCTTAACAATAGAACTAAGAATGTCTAGAACAGATTTAAAATATATTTTCAGTGAATATATAATCGCCAGGATTGATACCCTGGTAGAGCCTCAGCCTGATAGTCTGTGGTCAATGATTTAGTAATTTCCAGGTCAAGTATCAAAAATATGTGAGTATATCGGTTCGAATTTGAGTCCAAAAAAGCAATAGACTCGCATTCTGTCTTAATTAGGACTAAGTCACCAAGTCGGTTTTTTGTCAACAGCGACTAATGAAATAAAATAATTTAATGTTTTCTTATAAGTTTATGCGAATGTTAGATATTGAAATAAAACTATTTTTCGGACTTTATCACAGTTTTTTATATTATAATTTTCTCCCGACGTTTCGAAGACTTTGTAGCCACTCACGGTCACGGAGGGACAAGAGTTGGTCGTCCAAAAAGTTACAATATCTACCTACATTTTACAAATTTACAATTAATATTATATTTATTTTTTTATTATTAATTCTCAATTATGTCGTAGGGAAGTGGTCGACACAATGATTTAAATCTATGAAGGCAAAGACAATTATCGAGTATGTCATACCCACGCCGTGAGCGAGACACCTATAGAATTACTCGTGGTTCGAGAAAGGAAGCCTAGCGTAGTAGTACGAAAGCGCCGCTTAGTCCATTTTCGGAGCTTGGCCCTAAAGGTCCAATATACCTAAACTAGATGAAGGGTAGATGCTCTATATATGTCTATCTCTTGTTTTGTCCTTCAGAGTCAAAAAGAGAACTGTACGTGGTATTTGCCCAGGAGCTCTCTTCTTTACAAGAAACGTACCACCTAGAAAAAAAAAAACATTTTCGACTCATTAAATAATTGCCCCTTCTACACATTTTTAATCCTAACTTTCGCTAATATCGCACATTATATTGTACTACAGTACATTGTCTATAACAATTCGCGGAAAGATTTCTTAGTCATGCACATTGATTTCCTAGACTATTTCTTAGTACGCACCATAAAAATGGCGCCAAAAGCTGCGACGGTTCGCGGGAGAATCGTCGGTTGTTCGATATTTAAAATGCGTTCCGTTACACGCATTTAAAATGTGTTCGAAAAGGTTTTTTGTGGTTTGTTATGTGCTTGTATTTGTGGATGGTGGTTATGATGGTCCCAGGCAAGGGAAACTGTTTTCTTTCAACGTTCTGGAAGATGATATTAGGGTATGTTTTTTTTTTTTTTTTTTACTGTACAAACCTACATGGTTATTTTTAGTTGTGTGATAAGATATTTCTCTGAACTGATGTATCTCATAATGGAGAGTAACTAAACTAAGCATAATTTCTTTCGTATTTCTCTTTTGGTGGTATTTTGATAGCTAATGATAACTAAAGTTGCGTCTAGAGAGACAATCTAGCCAGTCAACACAGTTATGTCGGCCTTTTAAATTGTATTGGAATTAAATCGACCAGTAATATTAATATTTTTGTATTGTAAATCGTCCCTTAGTTGAGTTTCCTTACATTACATCCTTTCTTCATTCCTTCCTCACATATTAGAAACTATAAAATAATCTCTGTATTTTTTAATGATTTTACAAAAATATTAACATAAAGTATAATGTTATGGTGACTCAACTGATAATATTTTCAATGATGAAAATAATTATTCTTGATTATTTAATTATATAATAGGATTCCTTTACATCATAAAATTTTTAGAATTTAAAAGGGCTTTCTTTTTCCTTCCCGTCTTCAAGCTATATTTGTCTGTAAGAAATTGCCTCGAGTTATTTAACCGCTAATTGCATTTTATTTCTAAGTAAATACTGAATTTTTTATCTACATGTACCTAAATAAAGTATTGTAAATAAACAAATGAAAAACAGGTCAATTATTTTCAGGTGGATTTGGACTTTTCGGTGCCTTTCATTTCAATACCAGTAAAAAAAACAATGGACGCAGCGTATGATTCCTTGGTAAGGATATCTTTGATACAATAATTTGAGTGAGATTTTTTTTCTTTTAATGAAAAGTACAGTCAACCACAAAAGTAACTGAACAAACTCAAAATTTTAAATCATACACGTTATACAGGTAAGTCTCAGAAAAATGACAAACAAAAAAAAACAACAAACTTAACAACATAGTATTTGTCTCTTTCTTTTGGCTTCGGCTTTTGGCCTATTTGAAACAATAGGATAAGTATATGAGGGTGGTTGTCATTGTTCTGAGCGTTAAGTAGGTATTACAGGAGCGTTTATATTTATTTATATAAAATAACGTTAACCCTTTATAGTGTAATTTATTGAAGGAAAAGGTTATTGCCAAGGACAAAATTATTTAGGATAAGTAAGTATATAAAATTTAAATTTGCCATGATATTGTCTCATGGTGCGAAAAAATTCCATTGACTTCGTAGTTAATATGTCATTCTTCATGTCACACAATCTACTGCTGCTATGCTGATTTTTACCTTTACTGCAAGATAACCTTGATTTAGTCAGTCAGAAAAGAAGTTAAACTGATTCACGATTTCCAATCGCCTATACACGTTAAATTCAACTAATATTTTTTTTTCTTGTGTAAAATATATCCCTTTTATTTTTGTAAAGAAATAAGAATACTCTTAAAAACACAAAAGTGTAAAGGCTGTTTGAGGTTTCGGATTTGTTCGGTTACTTTTGTGGGTGATGGTACTTAATTTTCCTTAGAATTTTATTTTTTACAGGGATTCCCCACCATAAACATTAACCCAGTGAGCATGGTGCTTGCTGCAGCTGCCGTTCTCGGTTCTACTATAATCCTTCCTTTAATAGCAAAAAGTTATACACAAAATAACTTCCACAAACGATATTCACGGAGTAAGTATACCAACTGCTTAAGAACCTCCACCAAGCAACAAACCTTGAGCATTTGTTCTATATATTTCTGGCGCATGATTTACGGGCAAAGATGCAAAGATTGACGAATAATTAATATAAAAAAAAAATGGCATTTTGACAATTTTAAATTTATAAAATATTCTTTATAAAATTGTCTATTTAATAGTTTTGGTTGCAAATTAACATGTTGTGTACTTCAGGAGGAGATGCACGAAATAAACAATTTGAGTAGCATTTTATTGTGAAATTAATAACACGATATCCACATTAAAAAAATACCAAAGTTAAGATAACATATTGCAGAAATATGATATTTTTTTCAATACATATGTTCTATAAATTTCGAATAGATAGCTTCTTAAAATGCGGTTTCCGCGTAGTTTTGCTACGAGGAGCACCTTAATAGAACAAATAGTCAATATAATAAATGAGCCAATTATCTGTGTAATAATCTTAATGTAGTTTTGACCAAATTGTGATGAAACAGCAAATAAATTATCAATAGCAGTAATTCCTCATTTATTTATCAAACCTCACTTAAATTTACAACAATACCGGCAAAATTTAAAATGCCAAACTGCTATGGACATGGGCCGCAGCAACTTTTCTTCGACATCTTCTTCTTCGGTTTCATAGACGCGCACGACTTCTTGCATTTGATCTTCGGCGTTTCCACTATGCCTGCGTCAGCTGGCGTGTACTGAGTCTCCACGTGAATAAACATCTTCCTCTTTCTGGGAGCAAGGTCGAAACAACCGAATGGCGGAGTGTATTCTATATCCCAAGTGGCGTTGCTTGATAGAGAGCTCAGCGATTCTTCTTGGCAGAGGCATTCCGGCTCTTTGAATGCTGGGCAGCTGTCTATCACCCTATCAATAGCTGATAGGTCGTTACAGTAGACGTCCATGTAGGCACACTTGCAAATGTCTTCTACAGCTTCGGCCAACGCTTTTCTGATCTCTGCGTCTCGCTGTTTCTTGACTTTCACCATCTTCCGAGCTTCTACTTTCGCCTGCTCTTCTGGACTACGTTTTTTGATGATTTTGAAGACTAGCGGATCGCAGTCGACGTAGGGATCCTCATTTGGTGCAATTTCTGAAAGATCTTTCAGTGGATTTACCTGAAAATAAAATAAATCTATAATTTACAAATTTGGAAATCCTTGCTGTCATTACTGGCAAAAAACAAAATTTTCCACAAAATCCAATTGATATCTGGACGAACCTTTATGTAATTTATTTGCAATAAATTAACATTAGACAAAGTGAGGAATTGGATGTTAGGTCAAATACCATATCTTATAGAATAAAAATCACAATCGCTACCTGTATAGTGAATACATCACCCTTTCTCTGCACGGTGAGCGCTGGCTTGGGGTCCAAGGGTTCTTCTGGTTCAGAATCTCCACCACCCACATCAGCACCAGGTCTGTGACCTTTCCTCTTCGGTCGTTTTTTATTCTTATCTTTCTCCGGCCCACCACGCTGACATTTGAACGTCATCATCTTGGCTACACTTTTGCCGATAACCCCCGGTTGCCAGCCTCGACGTGGCTACAACAAAAAGACACATACTTGTATCATCTTTAAATTTCGTAAATGATATCACTGCTGACCCTTAAAGGGATGATCAGAAAAGCAACGATGCCAGTCGCTGTGCTTTCACAATGGTTCCGACCTACTGAAACGAATGTCTGTCTGGATTGGCATTTAATATTTGGGCTAGATAAATAACATTTAAATCAACATAATTAGTTTTTGCTGTGCAAGGAAAAAATTGTAGAATAAACGTTTTGCTCACCTTCATTCCAGGTATATCCGAGGCATTCCACAGCCAGCCCATATTTGCCGGGACTGGTAATCCTGGTTTCAAAAAGCCGCATGTCTTGTGACCGATAACCACCCCTGAAAATATAATTTGATGACGGTTAAACAACATCTATTTATTTCATACCTATTTATAAACAAATTCTAATTCTCCAAATAAATAAAGATATAATCATACCTGGGTAATAATCACCAAAAGTGTAATTGTATTTAGAAGCATTCTTCTTTTTCTTCCTTTTATCGCTGTCGTCTTCGTCGCCCATCTTGAAGTTGTTCAGTCGTTTTCAAAAGATATTCTATCAAAACATAAACCACTTTAGACATAAAATGCTTTAAAGAAATTGTTATATCCTAAAACAACGATTCTAAGTAAAACAATTATTAGTTGTATAAAGTTTTAATGTTGTGCTTGTGGGTTACAAAATAAAACTTCAGTTAGTTACTTCTTCTCTTCTTTGAATTTTTCTTGGATTGCCATTTTGTGAGATCCGCAACAAGTCTTCCCTGTGAGCGACATCAACATCTGTTCCTTGTCGCAGCAACGCCTCTCCGTATCCACGTTAAACTTATTAACGCACCTAAAATCATTTTCTTTATCGCTCTTCAAGTATTCTTTTATTGCCTTCTTTATTCTCTCGTATTCTTTGGAACAGCAAACTTTTCCTGCATCGCTGTAACTAGGTGGTTGTGGGGCCATCGCTGCGGTTTTGTACATTCTAGCAAAACCATCAGGAACCGAGCACGGCCGTCCTAGGACAGGACATGGGCCCAGTTGGATAGGCGGCAGACCGTAAGGCAGTGGCTCATTCTCCTCTTCATCATCTTCTACTTTCTTCTTCTCTTCTTCCTCGTGTAACATACTTGTTACTGGACAAGTATTCTTATGTTTATATAAAGGACAGTAAGGCTTGTGGGCTTTTCTTGCAGCTATGTTAGAAGTCTCAGCAATACAGTCACAGTCGAATGTTTTGCACGGCGGTGTAGGCTTGGGGGGGCTGCATTTACAGTCTTTATCATCAGGTACTTCTGTGCAATTATAAACCTCGTATACACGCTTGGCGTCCAAAGTTTCCACATTATATACCCAGGGATTGTTGACACCCAAACTGCGAGTTGATGGTTTAAATTGCGGCGGAATGACGTTCGAATGACACGGGGGATTACTTATTAACGTTTGAACCGGAACTTCTGTTGTTTTCCGTATAGAGTATCCACTTGCAGACCTTACGACTCCACGGCCCGCTTGGAACAAGGCGGTGCAACTCAGATTTTCAACGGTAAACGCTTTACCGTACATAGACTCTTTAAATTTCGGTACTTTGGTAACACTGAATACATAAGCAACCTGTGTACCACCAGGGCCGCCCTCCTGTTTGTCATCAGTACTGCATACCTGCCCTGCTGGTACTACTCCACCGCATCCCATACACACGGCTTTTGCACCTCCTGCTGCTTCATTGGTCGGACAGTCTTCTCTATGCCATCTATCATCTTTACACGAACAAGCGCCACAGACCTTGTTCGTGGCATCGTCCTTAGTGCCAGTGACCGAACCGGCAGCGGCCTTGTAACTCTCCAGATTTCTAATATAAGCCCTAACTTTATGTGCCAAGGGACAATTTGCATTGCCGCAAGGGCCGGTGATGTCACCCATTCTGATTTTATCAATGGGATATTTTTTCTTCTTTGGTTCGTCATCCTTCCCTTGATGCTCACAAACAGGACTTCCATCTTTCGGCCCAACGCCGCAGCTCTGAAGCTCTGTACAGATTTCAATTCTTTGTTGTGCGTTTTCGCCTATCTCTGGATCTTCAAGCGTAGTAGTCTCATAGAGACTACCCACCATACAAAAGTTGGGATCGTCGCCTTCGATCCTCGTACACTGGAACATGCTAGGAGCTTTGTTGGTCCTAAACACAAAAGCATCAGGGTTCTTCATTAGCTGCTGAAATTCTGTTATGATACTCTCGCCTAATGCGCTTAATCGTAAAATGAAGGCGATCTCGCCTATTTGCTTGCAGTAACATTCGCCAAAAAGTGGAGTAACTTGCTTGATTGCTAATGGCTCGTGGTTTTTATTGGCCTCTGTAGTTTCTTTCAACATGTGGAAGAACTGCGTTTCCCAGTACATAGTGCCGACTCCTACGAAAATCTCTATCTCAGTATCATCGTCGTTCCACACTTCGATTTCTAGTGGGAACTTGTTTAAAATCATCATTACCGTATCAGGATATGATGGGAAGAGATATGACTTCCCAACTCTAATAGTTCGTGTCCATTTTCTGCGGCCTCGGTCGTCACAGTCAATAATATCGTCTTTTTTATCATCGTTACGGGACATTTGACCCTCTTTAATGATAAACTGCACTTTAGGGCCAAATTTTATTTTTATAATCAGATTCTTGTTCGCTCCACTTTTTTCATCTTCTTCTGATGCGAATATGGTCACTTTGTCAATGAATATCTCTATCAGGTACATTTGCTCCATGACCTGCAGAGACCAAGGGATTCTGTTTAACACGATGCACACTGATCTTCTATAAGAAAATTGCGTTGTTCAACGTTTTATTCAACACAGCCATTAAGGTATATATAATATTTTATGTAAAAAGGCACTCATTAATTTTCCAATTATGTAGTCCATAAATGAATTAAGTTGTACTCGCATTTTATGAATTATATAGCAGTATGTAACTAAACGGCTTAGAATTCGCAAGAATTGCTCGAGCAAGAAAATTATTAAACTTATTACATTCGACAAATAAAATATACTTACTGCAGTTTTTTATTTCCGGCGCGGCCCTAAATGGAGATGTTCATTACTATGGACACAGAAAATTTTATTTTGTAACCCGAAAGTCCCAATTATTGCATGACCAACATTTATCCAACTGACATATTGTTGACGGCCGTGTATATTTGAATTTGGAATTTCTTAGTTGTTGAGGTTTTATCGTTTGACTAATAATTATAATCTGAGTTTTACCTTTTTCGTACTGCAACTCTGTGGTTGTAACACAAATAATTACGGGATCAATTCTATTAAAAATTTAACGATTGCCTAAGTTAACGATGATTGCGGGTACACAATTAAGTACATCACCTTTTTTCATTATTTCACAACACTTTATGAGTAAATTTTTAAATGATTTTTAGTTAAATTCAAAGTAGTGTACTAATTCATTTACTTCATAAAACACACTGAGATATTTTTTTCAAAAAATCATCTCTCATCATCAATATAATTGTGAATAAGGTAGATATAATCGATCCTGTTTGATGATATAATATTCTGATCGATATCTGATTAATTCTAAGGTTATTAAAAGTTTTAAACCGATTAAGTGCTTTACCTTGATTGATGCCAATATATTTTTTTAAGATATACTTTCCTCACCCGTAGTTCTGGAGAGCACAGAGTTTGGAGCAGATTCGCTAATAACCTTCGCCAGTGATGTAATATCAGACAAGCGCAGTCTTCGAGGGTGCGCATTAAGGATCGCCTGCTGGACGGCCCAGAGAGATTACATAGACTCTTTTAAGGTTCTGAGAAGAATAGCAAGGTAAGAAACCTTCCCACTTCTTTTCATCTTCCACTTGCCTTTAATTCAGTCTGTTGGAGGTACAAAAATACCCTTATCAAGTTTGATATTACATTCCCCAGAAAAGTATAAAAGCGATAAAAGCTGTCGAGTGACCGCTAAATTGTTAGTTATTAACTGATATCAGAGTATCAGAGAATGCAGAAGTTTGATTACACCGTCTTATCCCGACACAGTCCACTGTAGAGTTGGATAAGATACTCTTTCAAGCAAATTCAAAAAAATCTTCAGCTTAGTTTTTACTATGGGTCCTCGCAAATCTTCATCATCATCATCATCATCAGCCTTCAGCTGTCTACTGCTGAACATAGGCCTCCCCTAAAGCGCGCCACGCTGTTCGGTCCTCCGCTCTCCTCATCCAGCGTCGTCTTAGGTCATCGCAAATCTTAGGTGTAGTTTTTATTATTCGCCCAGCAAATTGTTTTACAAAACCCCACGCTACGCATGATGTCTCAATATACAATATTATCTTACCTTCTTTAGTCTCTGCACAACCTTAAGGTTGACTCGTAGACAATGATTTCGGAATTTAGTCTGCCTTTATACCTTTGTGTATAAAGTGTAATAAATAAAAATAAATAATGCTGTTAATAAACTAAGAGACCTCTTTACTTTTTGACTACCAAACTTTTCGAATGCGATTACCTTATCACAAAGTCGCATGATATTTAAGAAATGGGTGTAATTTATTTAAATTTAGATTCTATAATTATTATTTTAAAATATTTTAACTATTCTTTTTCAGCAACAAGTTATTGTCTACAATGATTAACTCAACAGCAGTAGAAGACGCGATGTTGTCTGGGAAGAATGGTCGAGATTGCGTCTCGTATGGCCCTTGTCCACTAAGCGATCAGCACGTTACTGTATTGCTAAATAACCTTGCAGTTTTCGTGCCTTCTATCAGAAACTCTTTATAAATAACTGTATTCACTATTTTTTTTTTATTATTTATTTATTACGGCATACTAAAGCATGTGTTGCTAATGCTGAATGTAGTTTTCCCTTTTATTGCGGAAGTTAGAAACATAGTCTCATGAAGTTATGGTTCAAATTCCCGCTAATAAGTGGTTCACAGCCTAGGACATGATTTGTTATCGCCTCATTTATTGGTTGGGTGCCCCACCGGCCATGAGGTTAATTTGGGATCCAAAATGGACCCTATTGTTCTATTTTTTATTGTTTTTTACGATTAATTAAATTATTTACATCTAAGTGTATTTTTATTGACGCCACTAATATCCAAATAAAGAAAATTTACTAAAACAGAGTCCGGCTTTATGAAAGGGAAATAAAACAAAAACATAATTTTAAAATTTATTTGAATTAATTAAATGCAAATAATACCATATAATTCACAGCAGATCCAAATCAGATTCTTGTTAGAGACCTATAAAGCTAAGTATAAACTAGCAGAAATGAAAATATGTCAATAGATTCCAAATTGTCTAAAATATGTTGTGGGTGTGAGTATTAACTATCCGAGTTATATAAGCATGTGCACGAAATTAAGGCCCTTCACCGAACAAACACCCTTGAGCGATTCGTTCCATACGTATCGAAGCACGAGTAATCGGTGAGGCTATGCAAAGATTTAGGAATAATTTCTTAAAAAAATATTAATTGACTTTTAGGCCCAATTTACATTGTCGTAGTATTGGTAAGCGTCCCCAAACGTCTTCATATTTGCTACACAAGTTTATAAATTACAGTAATAGTCATACAGTTCAATTCACTATAACGTGTAAATATATAATGCTAGACGTCTATCCGACTCTACATCAACATGAATTGAACTCTACTTGCGCATAAATAAATAAGTATTAAATAAAATTTAATTTTGAGGTACTATGTAAGCGCTTTATGAATACTAGACTTATTATAAAAGCGTTCCGAACAAAATTTTAGACCAATTTATAATAACTAAAATGGCGAAATGTCTGTTTCAACAGCATTTACCGATAATTAAAAAATACTTTTAAAAAGTATTTCGTTCAAACTTTCTTCCTTAATACTTCAATAAATGCTTCTCTGTCCAATTTCTCCGCGTAGTCTTCCGGAGTGTTGCCTAGTATATCAGGCTTGTCCGTCGCACAACCGTTCGCGATCAAGTAATAAGCGACTTCGGGACAGTTGCACAGCACGGCCTGAAGATAAAAAACAATTTAGGCATCGAAGGATTAGAAGTAGGTATTAGTTGTCAAATAAGAACTTGTCTCCGCCGATGAATGAACGGAGATTGGAGCTAGAAACTATAAATGAGTAAGCGAGTGCCAAGGCTTGAGTGATAAAATAACTACTGGTGGTAGTTCTTTCATAAGTCCGCCTGGGTAGGTACCACCGCAATGTCTATTTCTGCCGCCAAGCAGCAGTGTGTAGTCACTGTTGTGTTCCGGCTTGAAAAACATTGTAAGTCAGTATAACTAGTCATAATAGGACTTATGACTCAGGATGGCGAAAGCAGTGGAATACCAAACAATACAACTTAATTAGACTTTATCATACTGCTGCTTGGCGGCAAATAGACATTGCGGTGGTACCTACCCAGGCGGACTCTCACATTTAAAAGACCACCCGTTAAACAATTAAAACTATCCTGTCAGTATCTTAAAAGTTTTAACAATTAAGCAAAAACCTAAGCATCGAACCTTATGCAAAGGCGTTTGGTGCAACTCGTCCTTGATATTCAGATCAGCTCCAGCCAGTTTGAGGGACTCCAGCCGCTTGACCGCCCCGTTCCTGGTGGCCAGGTTCACCATCTCCGCGATCTGTTTGCGGTCCGCGCTGGTGAAGTGAGCGCCGCATTTCATCAGGAGTTCGATGGTGATGGGGTCGTCGCAGTGCACCGCTGTCATTAGAGGACACTCGCCAATCCTGTAAATGAAACAAAAAAACGGTACCATTTATTGTAGTATAATATAACGAAATATATATTTGTTTATTCTATTTTTATTTAGGGACTTTTATCCAAAGGTGGAATTTCAGACCCAATAATAAAATACATTATAAGAACAAAACTTCCATTATTCAGCTACTTTTATGGCTGATTATACCTATTTTTCTTACCTTGTTTTATAATGCACGTTGGCGCCATTCTTGAGCAACATCTCGACTATAGGCACGTAACCTCTCAGTATCGCTTCATGGAGCGGAGTCCTTCCTTCAGAATCCTGAGCGTTCACGTCTGCACCCATATCTGACGAAATGATAACAACTTGGATAACCAACTTTAACTTTATTGATATACTGTTGTTTTTAAGAAAGATCTCGATCGCTTTTTTAATCTTTCGCGAAAGTATGATAATAATAAAAAATTGCATCATCAAATATGTTAACCTCGAATTTCATATTTCTGTTTTATTAATCACGCGACATGTAAAGTATTATAGGATGTAAGTCAAAATATTCTGAATTTTTTCTGTAGATTTACAATAATCGTTAAACCAAGCAAATGTAGGAGCTACATGATTAGTTACACGAATAGGAAGGAATGACCCCATTTCGGTATACAAAATTAAAAAAAAAATTGCCATCATTAAATAAAGTATTCTAATCTCGAATTTCATGGATTTCTATTTTATTAACCACCAGTATGTGCAAACCGCGCCGTGCCAAAGAGAGAAAAAAAAGCACCCGTATTATAATATCAATGTGAAAAGTAATGTAAATCACAATATTTTGTTTTTTTTTTCTAGTTGTTTTATTATGGAAGATGTAAGTACACTACGTATCCTCACTAATGTCGTTGACTGATGAGACACAAAATAAAAACCATTTATTATTTTGCCATTATATTTTCAAATTTTATCATGTAAGTAGCTGTATAACATATAATAGTTATAGTATATAGGGTAGACGAATGAGTGAATACAAAACATAATACACTACTTACAAATCTAAGGCTAAAATATAGCTATTCGTGTTATATGGAATTCAAAATATTATATTAAGGTGGTAGCTCAAGGTCCATTTTCATACATTTTGTTTCGGCTTTAATCTGGGTAACTAAACAAGTATTGGCAAGTAAAGAATTTAAATTCACGTCTAGTTAGTGATTAGTTCTCGCAGTTGAAAAAACGTAAAAATAATTAATAATCATGGATATTTCGGCCTTTAAAATTTAATATGACGAAATTTTAAAGGCCGAAATATCCATGATTATTAATTATTTTTACATTTTTCTTTCAACTACGAGAACTAATCACTAACTAGACGTGAATTTAAATTCTTTACTTGCCAATACTTGTTTAGTTACCCAGATTAAAGCCGAAACAAAATGTATTGAAATGGACCTTGAGGTATCGCCTTAAGTTAAGCACAAATTTATTTTTATATAAATGTAAATTTATTAATTAAATTTATTTTTAATTAAATGACCCCTTTAAACCTGATGGTAAGTGGAATAGGGTTCGTATAGATTGTCGACTAACGAGAGGAGATACCTCTTGCAAGTCGATACAATTATGCCTGTTTGAACCAGATGTATACAGGCTGATTCCCGGCAACACTTACGTAGACAATAATGTGTTTTACACCTTATGTAAGATCGCTATGCGGGTGGATACAAAATATATCCTACCACAAGCCACAAATATTAGTTGTATGTTTTATGGAATACAAAATATAATATTATGTAAATTAGGTAGTTAAAAATGTAAGTATATATAAGTTTAGCACGTAATATCAAATGTAAAAAATGTAACAAGCCAGCGAGGCATTAAAAAAATAATAATTTTATTAAAACTTACGCGAGACATATTAAATTAGTCGAAAACAATACGGTTTTACTCACGTACTATGTAGTCGGAATCGCCGACCAGTTTCGACCTATTAAGTAGGTCATCCTCAGGGGCGAGTGCTAAGAGGACGTCGCGTCGCGGAGGCCTCTCGATCACTGTCAGCCACCCGCGCACGCGCCGCCGCCCGCCTAGCGGCACATAAAGCACGGCTCCAAGATTGGGGTGGGGGTGCTTCAGAGGATTCCGAAGATGTCACATCTGCTTAATCATGCGAAGCTACCGGTGCATGTAGAACACTTGTGTGTACCGAACTGTGTCGGCTCCTCGTGTAGGACTGTTAGTACATGTATGTACAGCTTGAGGAATCGGTCTCCAAGTAGTCGGCAACGTCCAGCATGCGTCACGATTGAAATTCGGACGTTTGTTTATTTCTATGGTCTCACGTATTTTACGCGGGTCGAAAGACTTTTCTCTAGCCAATACTTTGGTCTTATCAAATGCTCAGCGATCGCAGAGCCATTCCTGTCCAATTTCTTCAAATACCGAATAGGTTCAGTCAGCCTAGTAGCCACGTTGCGTCCTGTCTCACCTATGTAGCTTTTGCCGCAGCCGCATGGTACCACACACAAGTGTTCTACATGCACCGGTAGCTTCGCATGATTAAGCAGATGTGACATCTTCGGAACCCTCTGAACCACCTCCACCCCAATCTTGGAGCCGTGCTTTATGTGCCGCTAGGCGGGCGGCGGCGCGTGCGCGGGTGGCTGACAGTGATCGAGAGGCCTCCGCGACGCGACGTCCTCTTAGCACTCGCCCCTGAGGATGACCTACTTAATAAGTCGAAACTGGTCGGCGATTCCGACTCATAGTACGTGAGTAAAACCGTATTGTTTTCGACTCATAAAAAAAATAATAAAAATAAATAATAGAAATGTAACCTTATTCTTAAAGCATTCAGGTGCTGAAATGTTACAAGCCAGATTTTATTAAGTTTTATAACACCAGATAAGTAAATTACATTCATTTTGTGTGAAACCAAGCGTAACCTATACCGTCTGAACACAACCTTATTTTTTTACTTTATTGTCAATAGGTGGTACCTACCTACTAGACGATATTTGAAACTTAACTAAATACTAGAGATGTGCCGACTACGATTTTGACCGACTAGTCGACCAAGTCGATCACGATATTGGGAGTACTCGATAATTTCCGTGATGCTTTGTTTATACCTGATTCGCGCTCAAGTCACAACCGCCGCCTGCAAACGTATTACAACATTTCTGTTTACTTTACTTTATTTCTTGATTTTTACTTTCGCACAGGTCAAAGCGGTGTTTTTGTGTAAAAAACATTGTTTGTTAAAGTAAAAGAGTTCAATTAAAATACATACAAAGTAGGCAGTGGGATAGAAGCCGACTACGAAAGTGGCCGAATAATCGGCTTTACAGACTAGTCGTCGACTAGTCGGTACATCTCTACTAAAAAATAATCAAATAACCGCTTTATTGAAAAACTGCGTACAATAATATATTGGTAACATGATTTTAAATTGACGATATTTCTAGAAAAACTGAACATATAAAGATGTGGAATTTTAAAATCTTAAAGGCGGTTTTAAAATTTCGGCAAGCATTTTTTTGTTTTTACAATTAAGTACAACATATTTGTATGTCCTAATACGTATTTTTTCATTTAATTAACCAATAATAATACTCAAACCTATTACATTCTATAATTACGTACACTTAAATAAAAACGTTTTAATTTATAAAAAACTTAAAATTCGCAAAATCACCGCCAAAGTTTTGAATACTAAATTCCAATGATAACATGCAACCAGGGATGTTATGGAGCTCCGTAACCGTAACCGAAAATATCGGATATCCGAAATAAAAATATATCCGTAACCGTAACCGTATCCGTTAAAAAAGTTTCGGATAAGTTACGGATAATATGTTTCGACATGTTATTGTTTCACCGCTCACACGCCATCTTGTATATCGCACTCTTTATAAAATAATGATCCGTGCCAAAATTGCAAATTTGTAGGAATCGTCAAACAACCTATTTGTGTTTGCGACCTTTTAGGTTTTTCCCTTTTTTTACATGCTATAGGTTTCATTTTTTACCTATCTTTAATAAGCTCAATTTTATAGCAACTTTAAAAAATAAGGTAGGAACCAAAAATTAGTTTTCCGACGACTGCCACAAATTAACAATTTTGAAATAGGTCATTATTTTATTAAGAGTGCGATGTAGTTTGTTTGTAATTTTTGGTCATAATATAACCTCATTCATAAATAGTTTTTTTTTTTATTTAGGAGTAGGTACTTATTTAATAAAGCGAATGGAATAGTGGTGTGTTACTTCCTAAATTGATCTATAGGGACAAAATACGTCCAAAGTATGTACTTACTTTAATTTGGTCATTTTTTGATCAAGTTGAAGGTAATTTTGCAAAATGTAACTAAACAGTGTGACAAAAAGTGGCCCTACTTTACTGAAACTTCGTTTCAAATTAAATCACAGAGGTTTTCCGAACACCCACGTCCCCCAATTAGTTCATCGATAATTAATAATCGACGATGACGACGAACGATAGTTAGTAATCGTCGCCCTACTGTATTACATATTTTTATTTTACTTTAATCTAATATCCGTAACCGAAACTATCCGAAACTAACGGATAATCCGAAATAATATAATTTTATTCCTATATCGATATCCGTATCCATATCCGAAATTTCATATCCATAATATCCCTGCATGCAACTTCCCATAAAGCACCTAAACTAACATACCATCAATATAAGTACTGGTCCTTAATTTCTATCCTATGATACTAAACTTAATTATTTACTGGATATCTGATCATATTCTTTTATCGTTATATAGACGGTTGAAAGGCTAATTGATTTAAGCGACATTTTTTGCGATACAAGTTTCATGCATGTTTATAATCAGCATTTTTTTCTATGTTTTTTTAAACCTAGTTAAATTTTCGAACAAAAATGTCGTTAAGTCAATTTGTCTTTCAACCGTCGATTTTAAGATCAACAGAAATCCCTTGGTTATCACCTGCTTTGGGGTACATAGAGATGCAAGGTATATCTAAAGTCTATACTTACTATATACTCACGCCTTTTATCCCCGAAGGGGTAGGCAGAGGCGCAACTGGTACAACTTTTCGCCGTATGTATTCTGTCCCATGGTATGATAGGTGGCGAGCCTATCACCATTTCGAGCAAAAATTCCAGACTCTGGGCATTAGCCCAGAGTCCATTTCGAGCAAAAATTCCAGACTCTGGGCATTAGCCCAGAGTCTGGAATCTACTCAAGTATTAACTTAAGTAGAAAAATATAACATCACCATCACTTTTACCGTAATAATATTTTTTAAACAAGCTTTATAACTGGAGAATAGAGATACTTTGAATTTTATTCTACAATATATTGTAGTCTTCAATTAACAAAGTAGTATAACTTCACATATCAAATATAATCATATTTTAGATCACATATCAAAGAAGATAAAAAAAAATAAAATTTATCGTTTTTCATTCTCAATTCGTTCTATAAACTCAAAAAAAAAATAAGGTCACACTCGACCGACTCTCCAAAGGGACAGCAGATGTGCAGCTAGCGTAACTATATTGTCAAACTTATTTGCTATTTTATATTATGACGAGTCCCTGGCCATATTGCAATTCCCACAATATTAATCTCCAAAATGCTAAAGCGTGCTTTTATATGAGATGCAATGGCCCGTCTGTGATAGGGCAAACTGTAGTGAATAACTGGGATTCGTGAAAAAAGCACCGTTTCCTTAATATGATGACCTCATTTCAGACCATTTCCGAAAATGTTGAATGCACTGAACACAAATTAACATTGCAATTTCAAATTATGGCAATATATGTTTCTTTATATCGGTAGTTACGAGAAAGTACATAGTTGTTTTTTTGTGTAATTTTTTTTTATTTTTTAACCATGTGATTTTCCGTAACATTATTCCCCAAAAAAAATATTAAATTCCTTATTCCGTCTTTCATAAATCATAATTTTTGACTTAGCCAACTTTGAAACGGCAATGCCAACATCGCAAAACCTAATTTAGAGCACCACACAACTTGCACTGAAAGTTAGCACTGGCACCGTTCATATTGTTATTGATTGGATTCAAACCTAGCAACTTGTGCACGATCGGTTCGTCGCTATGTTCGATTCCGTACCGCAGCAGGGAGGAAATCACCCTCTCTGTCACCTCCAATATTTTTTTCGGCGACTCGATGTTAAGACTGGACGCGAGCGCTTCCTTCATGGTATGATCCTAAAAAAAATATTTATGTTACTTGGCTGTATGTTTTGCGATTCTTTTGCTTCGTGAACAAAATTAGAAAAAAAAATTGGCATGAATTTATTTCCAAATAAACTATTCGTTTGATTCTTAGATCTGCAATAGTTACAGCAAAGAGCATTACAAGTTCGGCTTCCTAAGCTGCAAGTTTGAGAGCGTGTGCCTTCTTTTAAAAAACGAGAAGGAGTAAATTATGCTAAAATAATTTTCTGTTTGAAGTTGCGAAATATAGGTTAGTACCTAATAAATAATTGCATACATCCTCTAATTTCTTACTCAAAATTACCAATAAGATATGACATCTCATAAGTTAGTATATCCTCCTATTTCTTACTCCAAATCAATTAGATATGACATCTCATTCACATTTGCAACGTACTATAACCGCGTTGTGTTATTTAGAGATAATTAATGTCGAACAAACATATCGGGTTGGGAAAACCAGAATGACAATAATATGTTTCCTCATGCGAATAGTTTAGTATAGAGTATATACGTTATATAATATATAAATAGTAGATAATTTAGATACGTAATATTATTTTGCAACAAATTTATATTTCTAGCAAGAGTTAACGTTTATTTTGCGTTTTGGTTAAAGAAATAGGTCACGTACGCATTAATTACCATTTGAGACGTTACTGAAATGAAATGAAATAATTTACTTGAACCTGTAAAATGTAATACATTATTTAGATTCCGTCAATAATAACTCTACCACCAGTTCGGAAAGCAGTTCTCACCAGATAAGAACGGGCAAAAAACTCTGGTGTTGCTCTTTTCAAAATCAGTTTAAGGTATAAACTACAGTACATGACTTCTACATACTAAATATAAAATTGAAATTAGGAGCAAACATTGACGTATATTCTATAAAATGGCAACCAAAACGTCTCTGTTATATACCTATTTATTACACTTAGACTCGAGTTCTTATATCATGAGCGCCACCTCGTACACAACCACAAGCTGTCAATATTGACCATACTAAAAACGGTTTGAATGGATATCAGTTCAAATCAGTTGAACACAGTGAATGTTCGAAACGCCAAATCTAGTACGTAGTACATATTAATTGGGACGAATAAAAAAAATATCAGTGAAATAAATATGTTAATCGACTTATATATTATCTTTAATAATAGTTTTAAGTTGTATTTCATTCGTTTTCACCGCTTTAGATTCAATTTACTCTTTATAACACCCATCTATCATTTTGTTTATGTTTATACTCATTAGAGAGTATATCTTGAAACAATATTTTGCAGTTTGCACCGATTTCCGCTGGCGAGATAACAATTATGTCAACAATAACAAACACGACGATAAGTATTTAGACTTTGTTATACCATACGGAAACCATATTGCAAGATGCCAGTTGCAGAAAATTCATAAGTTTTTAAAAAGGTCCAAAAGCTTGTCTAGTTGTAGCGCCCTACTCCGTATACGCGGGCGAATCCGTGTTTTAACAATAGGGGACCGGCCTGTGTTCGATTTTGTACATTATTCTATATGAAATGGTTGATAATACGAAAAAGAAACCCTCCTGCGAAAACTGCATTAAAATTGGTTAAAAAATGAGCCAGTATTTCATATTTCAAATATTACTATGTGCCGAAGTGGGCGCGAAGTGGGGATATCGCTTCATCTCTTTCTTTCGCACGCGTCGTAATGCCCGATGACGTCACACGTGGGTATTGCGCCTCTTTTCTGTTTCTTGTTACTTACCCCTTCTACCGAAATTAAAAGACTTATAAATTGTTGATTTTTTACGGGATTTAAATAACTTTTTCTGTGTTATAATTTATATAACGTAAATATTTGATAATAATAAAGAACAAAAATGAGTCCGGTCCCCTATTACGAGCCTTCTAATTAAAGCACAGTTTTGAAAGTCGTATAGGTAAATAGAGGATATTATTATTATTTTTTCTCCACGGCTGTCAAAACTGTCTTTCGATTACAACGCCCTAATGACAAAGGATGGATATATCCCAATAGACGGAATAAGGCCCAGTGACGAAGGATCCATATAACCAGATTCCTACCGGCTTCCCTTTCGTAACTTATGTAAAATTTAATTTTCATTGGAACGGTTTGCAGACCCATTTATGCATATTAGTAGTGCCAGTATGTCGGGTTCCCTTTTGAAAAATGTTACTCTTAGCTACTATTATTTATATTATATCATATGTTACTTTATGAAAATTTGTTTAGAGGCTATAATTGGCACGTTTGAGATTTGAAACCATTCATTGCATGTATACAATTAATTATAGCATGTTAATTTTTCGTATCACCTACCTCAATAACCATTGATGTCATGTTTGTGAGCTCTCCGCGAATATTTCGCTCCATCATCTAAAACCAATACAATAACATTAAAATAGTCGAACTTTAGACATACAAAAAAACATTCGCGTCGAATCGATAACCTTTTTTCGAATTCAGTTAAAAATAGCGGAATATTTGAGGTAATACAATACTTCAAATCAATGAGTAACCTGTGAAAAAAATAGGAAATAATTTCGAAGCGGAAGGGATGCGTTGATCACATATTTGGTAAACAAATTTATCATGAAAGGTTAGAAATTGAGGACTATACTGATTACCAGGCCTGGGCCTAGACCCTGAAAGGCTTTAACGTTACCAGACCAAGGGCCGTAGTACAGATACCTTTCTAAAATTGCTAATAAAAAAGAGAAAAAATGTATTAAAATCGCCATTCTCATACATAACATTAGCATTAAAGATTGTATGAAAACTTCTTGCATACGACCCCAGGACGAAATTTTGGGTAATCGCTTGCTAGAACTAAGTAGACAAAAAAATTACGATTTGTCAGGTGTAAAGTGCAGAATATGAACGGCATGCTCATCTTGATTTTATGACTTTTGATCATCAATCATGAAAAAAGAATCTCACATGAGCTCCTAAACGCTAGAATACTGGTCGAAGAGTGATTTGGACAAATTGAACTAGAATTGCCTTACCTGAGTCTTTTCCTTATAACTCAGTTCAGTCTTGGTCAACACGTAAGACAGTTTGGTGAGGGCCGCTTCAGGTGTCATGTCATAGCCAGACACAACACCGTATTTGGCGATAAGCTGTAAAATTACAATAAATAAGACCATGTATCTAAAATGGTTATAATTAAATGAAATTTTCTAGGTTTGTTTTCATTTTCAATATCCTCTGTTGAATATGGCCTTGCTAACATTGGAACTGTTTATAAGTTGTGATGATCATCCACAAAATTCTGGCGATTCAGTCTTTCGCTATAAAATCTTCAGTTATGCACGCGGCTCATACTTTATAAATAATGTAAATCATACGTCTGCATAAAAAAACAATGTTTGGATGAAAAGTAACCATACTTATGATTCCTATCAGTTCAGCTGTTCTGCGTTTATTGGTATCATCCAAATAACTTCAAAAACTTTCGCATTATTAGTAAAATAATTGGAGTATCCTTTTCAAATATGAAACCATCATCTCGCCAGCAGACGTAGTTGGTAGTAACCAGACAGGCTATCTAGATCTAGCAAAAAAAAAAACTAGCTATGCAGACCAAATAACTACAGCAGTATAACCAACATTGATACAACGTATGGTACTAACTTGTCCAGTTTCATAGACGGCAGACACGCTTCCAGTGTTGCATTGAGTGATAATGACCATCAGAACGCCCCTGCTCACCGCCTCGGCGATCACGTCAAGGATATCTTGTCTATTGGAAGGGATATTACCAGATCCGTAGCACTCCAACACCACACCTAGAGATAAAACAGTAGTTCGCAAATCGATTGTGTTTAGCATGGAATAGTTATGCCTAATATTGCCAATAATTAAACATTATTAAGGAATAAATACACATCGCAATGTCTATTTCTGCCGCCAAGTAGAAATGTTCAGCCATTGTTATGTTTCGGTTTAAAGAACATTGTAGCCAGTGTAACTACTGGACATAATAAGACTTAACATCTCATGTCTCAGGATGGCGAGCGCAGTGGAATACCAAACAATACTTTGTAATTCAAGGTGTCGGATGATGTTTCTACTGTATATAGGCGGTCGTATCGCTTACTATTAGGCGAAAGGAAAGCTCGTCTCATCATTTAAAACAGTTAAAAATAAAATATGAATACTTAAATAGTTATAGGCAGTAAATACACTCGAAGGTTCGAGCAATAGAAGGACAAATGGCTAATCAGCTATAATATGTAAGAAATTGAGACAGTCTTATATGCCAATGGTAACCGATTATATCTAGAAGGAATGTGTAATATATAAATCAAATTATTATATCTTTTTCTAGTTCAACGTGTTATGTTTACTGCTAAAGTTCACGTCATTTGGTCTAAATCCCTTCTCACCTTCAATAGGGGGCTGGCAGAAGGCCTTAATGACAGACGAGCTGATGTTAGGAAAGATTCTCAACAAGCCAACGTTCTTAGACATATTGGCATGCAGGTTGAACTTCTCAATGGTGCTGGGTTTGAAGATGGCTGCCTTGTTCACTTGCAAGTCAAGTCCAACCTCGACGATCGGGACGCAGTTCGGCGAGTCGAAAGCGTGGAGATGTGTAGCGGAGATTTTGCGAGTCCTGTACAAGGGTAATATAGTAGATATGATAATTAAATAGAAGAGATAGCAAATTATGGAATAAAATTGTTGATAGACGTTTACTTAGTAAAATTAGCTTAGAAATAGTGGCGCTCACGTAATGAAAGAGTTTCAAAGTAGTCTCACTACTGTTTTAATTACGTTTGCCGGCTACAAACGATTTCACAATAATTGCTTATGCGGCAACAGCGTTCCGTATATTAGTTAGTAAATAATAAATCACTCTGGCTATTCGTCGTAAAATCGAGTTCCTGAAACTCTTATACTCCACAAGACCGCAGTTCGGTCCTCGCCGCCGAGGCCCTGGCCGCGTTCCCCGTCCCTCTGCCCCTTCTAATAGTTCCGGCCTGCATGCAGACGAATACGGTAATGGTTAGATTCTTAGTTCACTATGACTACGCGCATCCAGAATCTTTGATGTTTCATCCTCTTACAGTGACCGTTCTGATCCGAGGTTCGTAACCCGTTAGTGGGTTGCCCTCAGCATGGTCGCTTAATTTTCAAGGGTTGCAAGCGCCTACAGCGCTCATCTCAAAGTCCGGTGTGTTTATATAAAACGACCCTTGTCAGACTAACAAACGTGAGACCATCCGTAAGACGGGCTTGTTAGTCTGACAATGGTAAAACAAAGAATCCGTTACACACCATGTAGTCTTAAATGGAAAAATAAATATTATATTCTTAAATATGTACAACTATAAAATAACTTTTATCAAATACAACTAATATAATTTTATCAGGCGCTTCGCCAAAATTTTTTTCACCGTGGTGACGTCATGGATCTACCTAACAATAACTCTGGCGATCTAACGCAGACATATATTACCTGTTTCCTCTATACAATTTTTTGTCGAAGAAAATGGTGACCTCAGGCACACTGATCGCACCCGCAATGAGAAGCGACGAGACGAAATTATCCACTCCATCACTACGAGGGTCGAAGATAGGAATCTGGAATAAAACTGTAGTCATCTTCAAAAGAATTTGATAATTTATATCAATAAAAATCAGTTGCCACATGTAAGGTTATCACTTGAGAACAGTTCGACTGAATTGACTGATTCCTTTGTATGTGTTCCTAATTATTAGGTTTATATCAAAGAACTACACTTTACGTCCCATGATGTGATAGGGGGCGATAGGCTCGCCCCCTATCACATCATGGGACGGAACATACTTGGCGAAAAGTGGGTGCCCTAGTTGCGCCTCTGCATACCCCTTCGGGGATAAATGCGTGATGTTATGTATGTATGTATGTATCAAAGAACAATATTGAAAAATCAACATGAAAACTAGGGAAAAATGGGAAATTTGGGTGATAATATGAAAATAATTTTTGTAAACGCTAATCTCCAACATCACCTAACTGATTTCAATGAAAATGTTTATAGGGGTTTTGTTACTTTCAGCTAGGACTGTAGGCTAATTTTCAACCCGATAGGTGGCGCTGTTACCGTGTCCGGATTAAAGAGCATTCTAGAAATATCTTGAAGGAGATAATGATACAAGCAATTCCCCAGAATTCATTCCAGTTTAATTAGTTAATATACCTGAGATCCAGTCAGCACTACAGCCTTCCCCAAGTTCTCGAACATGAAGGACAGTGCCGAGGCGGTGTAACACAATGTATCAGTACCGTGCAGTATGACGAAGCCTTCGTATTCCTCATAATAAATCTAGAATACATTTTATAAATTAGATCAGCGAAAACATGTCGTTTTTTTTAATAATCATTGATCGGGCAAATGCAGTTTAGTATACAAAAAAAGTTGCACATCACATCAATAACATGAAAAGACCTATTTTTCTAATTACCTATTTTTATAATCGAAATTACTAATGTGCACTTCACTCATCCGAACTTTGACACAAACGAAAAATTTAAAAAATACGTATAAGAAAAATGCTGTTTGAAGGCAAAAATAGTAATACTAATTCATTATCCTATAGTTAGTTTGTAAAGGAACAATAAAATTTATCCTTTTTTCCTACTTTGAATGACGATACGAGCTCGTCGTTCGCCTGATAGTAAGCGATACGACCGCCCATAAACAGTAGAAATACTATCCAACACCTTGAATTACAAAGTATTGTTTGATATTCCTCTACGCACTATCCTGAGACATGAGATATTAAGTCTTATCATGTCCAGTAGTTACACTTATGTTATAAATATATTAAAGCATCAATGAAATATATTGAGAGTATCACCTTAACGTCTTGCGCGATCTTTATCCACTCTTGCTCGGTCATGTTCGACGAGTCCAGAAGAGTTTCGTACTCATAGATTTTATAATACACTCGTATATCCACATCCGTGGTCTCTGCAAAAAGATTACGATATTTATCGATAGGGGTCGACCGCGTCAAACTTCAGTCAGTGTGCGCCAAAATAGGATCAAATGGAAATTTATTGTATCTGTGTACCCTTATGGAATATAGGCGTGATGCTATATATCTCCAAATGTTTTTACTCGTATATCTCATTACGAGCAGGTGCTTTAAATGTTTTAATTTCTAAGTACCCCAACTGTACCTCGTCTGCCTTTATTTTTTTTAAACTTAAGTACAATGTTTTCATTGTCGGTGTAAAATGAATAGTAAATAATAAATACTCTCTAATGCTGCGTAATGTACTTCACTCTGAGATTTATTGTGAAAGCCCTCCCCTCTACAAACGGCTTGGAACATTCCTTCTGTAGTGACAATGTAAATATGAATGATGTGTCAGCTAATTGTGGTGTAAATGAGACTTATAAGGAGCGAGAGACGCTGCCTGTTGTGTACAAATGTGTGTGTGTGTGTAATGTGTGTGTTTAATAGCTTTTGGGGTACCCCGTGTTACAACCAATAAATCATCTTCAATTTAACCAGTGCTTTTAATTGAAGAATGTCGCAGTGGCTAACAAAGCAAAATACATTAGCCCACACTTATATACATTTACGGCGCATGAGTTACAGACGGGAATATGCAGATTAACGAATAAAAAATAAATTTATAAACAATATAAAAAAAAACATACTAAAGATAACAATATTGTAGAAATATGATATTTAATTTTCTATTTATTTTATAAATTTTGAATAGATAGCTCCTAAAAATACGGTTAGCGCGCCGGCTTTCCTGAGGCTACCACCTTGTAATACTGGCAGCTTTCGGTCATTATGTTCTACGGACCCTACAGATACATAAATTAATAGATATAACTTCGCTGGTGGTAGAATATATTTTATATCCACCCGGATAGCAACCACCGCACAAAAGGTATTTTTTTTTTTTTTTTAGACAGACCCCACAGTCAACACCGGGGGGACGAGCGAATGGGATACTTCGAACCCCCCGGCTTAACGACTGCGGGGGCCAAGGGAGTTTGGGAGGGGAAATAGGGGAATTGGGGAAGGAAATAAGGATGGGAGAAGGATTGCCTATACTGTAGGTTATATTAGTGGTGAGTGGGTAGTGTTTATATGAGTTCTGTTTTGTTGTTGTTGATCGATTGATTGGTTTAAGTTTTTTAGTAGAATAAATTGGGAATTTTGATTTACCACTAATAGTGATATGAGTGTTTAGCTTTCTTTTAATAATTTGTTAGTATCGCTGCGAGCAGTGTTTAAAAGTGTATGTTTATGAGTTCTAGTGTGATGGCGCAACGTTAGGATGCCGTCCGGCGAGGGGGTGGACGCCAGTCTCCCCTCACCAGACGGACAGCCCAATCAGCCATTTAATATCTATAGGGGTCACTAATGAAAGTGTTTAAAATTTTAAGGGCATTCTTTCAACATAGTGGCACGCCCATGGGAGGTGCCGTCCAGCGGAAGGTGGACGCCAATCTCCTCCTACCAGACGGCCGACCCAGTCGGCCTGGTATCACATAGAGTGCTTAAAATGTTTGGATTCCGATGAGAAATCCAGGGTATTCTTTCCAAAGTAAGAGGTTAAATCTTTAAACGTGAGTAGTGTGAGTCTTTTGAAATTTGTGTATGTCGTTAATAATTTGTTTAGTTGTGTTCTTTAAAAAGTGTATAGTGTTGTTTCTTTAAACGTTTTAATCGTTAATTGAAAAGGTAAGAAAAGGCAGGGCACTAGCACGTCGCCCGGCAAGACGTAGGTAGGTGACACCGACAGCACACCATCTGTCAATGTCCCCCCCCCCCCCGACCGGCATGCCAGTGCCGGTCCTAAGAAAACCGGATATACCCAGGCTGACCACGGAACGCGACACACATAAGTGTGCCACTATGGCGGGTGTAAGCGCCTTGGGTACGGTGGTCGCTATCCGGTCGGACGAGAAGCGTCCTCCCACCAGCCACAAAAGGTATTAAAACCCGCCATAGTGGCTCTGGTACCTAACTGTGTCGCGTTCCGGGATTAGCTTGAGTATATCCGGTTCCAATAGGCCGGCATAATTGTGACGACTGTCGCGGAGTAATCATATCTCGTCAGTTGACATTCTATTGGATCCGACACCATTTACGATCAGGTGGAGTTACTGTGCTGTGTCCCTATAAAAAGTTAAATTATAAAGTATATTTATCAAAGATTAAACCTTAAGTATTATAAGTAACTCGATAACTTAAGGCTTGTACAAATTTAGCTTTGTTATACAATAATAATCAGCTATGATAAGACTTAATAACAATAACACAACTTCATAACAATGATATGAAAGTTACGATAAAACAGTTATCAAGCAATTTTCTTATAACATTCGTTTCAATCCATTTAATGTTTTCCTTCAATGACTTCTGGTGCTTGGTATTATTGATTAGAGAATGTCGTCAGCAGTTTATTTAATCGCCACTTAGTAATATATCTTGTCAAAATAATGATTTCTTATGCTTTCGCGAATGTTAGTAATTAAAATAAATACATGGCTAACACAAAAATGTAGTAATTTAGAAAGAAAAATGTAGGCGATATAATCTAATTTTGACTTTTGGGACGATCAATACCTAAGACCTGTCCGTGACCACGAAGGCTACAAAGTCTTTAAAAGGTCGGGAAAAAATTATAATATAAAAAACGGAATTAAAATCCGTAAAATAGTATTATGTCTTATCCGTTTAAAAAACTATTTGTTGTCAAAAACTCTTGACATTTCGTATTTTCTTGCCATATACTTTTAACACACGTCTGCCTATTATGATATCTTCTAGAAGTAGTTGTACAGATGGCCGATCTTACATATAAATAAAACGTTTCTGTTATTCCGATGAAAGTGTGCATTTCCCCAACCGCACTACGAGTCACAATGTGTCAGAATGCGTCACACTGGTCACAATAGGTCACTCTCTCTAGCGTACGTTCTTAACAATACTGACAGCTGATCAAACAAAATATTACCGTAGTATCACGATGTAAATAAACGCTAATTCTCTTCAAATTTCATAAATAGAATGTAGTTTATTAGGCAAATGGCAAATGTTACAAATTACTTATTCCAAGGGACAATGACCCAGGTATATTATTCAATTTACAGCTTTAATACCAAGACACTCCAGTTTTCTTTACTTATAAAACATAATCCATATAGAGTAGGCTATTTTAAGTGTCGCTATTGATAGTTCATGTAAACATAGATAATTTCTAGAAATACTTACAAACATTTGCCATCATAGCGCTTGAAAGCCATTGAAGATATAACATGCTTATAATCAGACTTATAATGGCACAGTTACCATGCCAACTTAATTGTATGACAAATCAAAATGTATAAGAAACAAAAACGAAATTCTAATCGTTTCAAATCCTTCATAGCCTGAGGCAACAAAACTCTTTTGTTTTTTCATAAGTTGATTTTAAAAAGGAATTTAAAAAATATCGTGGAAGGGATATCTTTCCTTGATTACGACTTTCTTTCTAAGGAGAAATAAACTATCTAAGACTTATCCATATTTGTTTCTTTCGAATTTATCAAAAATGTAAAATAACATACTCCTCTTTTATTCAATATAACATAGGCAGTTTATTTAATACATTTAAATTGACTTTATTCTATTTATTTTGTAATTGCCTCTTTTCCAGGTGGCTCAGCTATCTTGAAATTTAAATAAGTTCTTACTTCGATTTTTGATCACAAAAATAACACACCTAATTGTTCATACTATCGCAAATCGATGAAAATATAAGTTTCGACTAACTCGGTGGTATAGTTGTATTACGATACGACTGCAATGCAGCTCACTTCGACCCCGGGTCGGGCAAAGTGATATTAGGTTTTTCACCCCAGTATCAGCCCAGAGTTTGGAATTTATGCCCGATATGGCAATAGGCCCGCTCCCTATCAAGTATCATGTCATGAGACGGAATACAAACGGCAGAAAGTGAGTATACCAGCGCCTCTGCCTACCACTTCGGGATAATAGGCGTGAATATTTGTAGCAGCGCACAGAGCAGACGTGTCGCAATTTTTAATTAGATTTTTTTAAATACGAGTCAATTAAGTTTTAACCTTATTACTTCGGTTTCATAACACCTTTTCCAAAATCAACTTTTGTCAATTGTTTATCGAGTAACAAGTGTAACTTGGTGATATCGACGCGGTGACGGCTCCTCACCCCCTCGGGTAAAAGGGACAAGCTCTTCAACGTCGCACGCATATAACCAACGCAACGTACGTGAGTCATTTCACACCAAAGATACACTATGAGCGTTCAACGATCTCCTACTAGAAGTGGCAAAGGTACAAGACTTGGCAGTTCACAGCCAAATTTATTAGATGTTATGGCTACTGATAGCGATATTAAGCTTCCCGTCGCCCAGCGTAGTAAGCGAAAGCAAACAGATGATAATGATCTAATTAGACAAGAATTATCTGAATTACGAAAGCAAATGTCAGAAATGTTGGCGGTTGTAAAATCATGTAGTAATGATCAAGCCGAAAATATAAACAAGCTTTGTCAAGATACTGCAGCTATTAAATCTGAAATAGGTACTATCACCAGTACCATCAAAAGTATCATATCGGAAAATAACGATATGAAAAATAAATTGACAAGCTTAGAAACTATTACTGAAAATACCGATAAAAAAGTTGCACAATTAGAAACGGAAATAAACAAACTCATAAGCACACCACAACTTACATCGGCAGTAGATAGTCCTGAATATACACACCATGAAAACATCTTTACTGAAATACAAGAACGGTATAGGCGTACTAAAAACATAATAGTCGTTGGAATTCCGGAACCTAAAATGACATCCAAAACAGAACGATATGAACATGAAAAGAATGAAATTATAAAACTATGTAAAATCATTAACAAGGATTGTCCTCCACCTGTAAAAATTGTACGACTTGGAAAATTTTACCAAGACCGCTCACGCGCTCTTAAGGTAAGCTTCAATTCTGAAGAAACAGCCAAAATGATATTACGCAACAAAAACAACCATGTACTTCAAAACATTAAAATATATTCTGACCAAACACCTTCTCAACGAAAATATCTTGAAAATTTAAAATTAGAACTTCAAAAACGAATTGCAGCTGGAGAAACAAATCTTAGTATCAAATATATCAAAGGTATACCGAAAATCATCTCAACACAAGAAAAAAACTCACCACCAAGGACAACAACAATAAAAATCTAGCAAAGACCACCAAGAGAATAACACATCAAGTCACCAGCAACTATAACGATATATCTTTTACAAAAAAGTCATTGAAATGTTTTATGCTAACGCTCGAAGTATTATTAAGCCAGGAAAATTAGATGAGTTGAGGTGCGTAATAGCTTCTTTTCCTACTATTATAAACTTGATCCTGCTCACAGAGACATGGATAAAAAACGAAGATGAAGCCAAAAGAACCCAAATTCCATGTTATACGCACTATTACAGCTATAGACAAAAGAAAAGGGGAGGTGGAGTGTCAATTTTTGTCCACAATGACTTAACTCATAATATTATCGAAGAACATTGTATAGATAATACCCATTATCTCTGGATACACATCAAAAAGTTCTCTTTAGACATTGGTGTCATTTACAAGCCTGACAAAACACAGATTGATAACTTCCTAGAAATATATTCGCAACAACTTCAAAAAATGAAGAGAGCAGTCGTATTTGGTGATTTCAACCTCGATTTACTTAACCCCGATCGAACAGTTAAAAAATACAAGAACCAGCTGAAAGAAAATAACTTTCAAATTCTAAACAAAATTGATCGGTTACACTGTTCCCGAGAAACAAACTCTACTAGATCTATACTAGATCATATAAGCTCTAATCTGCCAGATAACAACTTTCATTTAGCTATGATAGAATCCGCTATGTCAGATCATAAACAGATCTTTTTAGAAATCAAGCGGTATTCACCTCCACCAGTCAAGAAAATGGCATACACAGCAATTGATTACACTAAATTGTACCAAAATTTTGAATATGTTATGAAAAACAACAAAGAACTTTCACATTGTACAACGTTGCCTGAAAAATTGGAATATTGTATATCTAAGAGTAAAATTGAAAAGGAAAAAATTCTAAACCCACCACGTCAGGATTGGATAAATAAAGACATTATAAATGATATAAATAAACGTAATTCTTTATGGCAAGAACATAAAATAAATTCGTCAGAGAAGAGCTCAAAAAACGAATATGAAATAGCAAAGACCACTGTTACTAAATCTATAAAACTAGCAAAAAAATTTTACTATTATAAATCCTTCAAAAATCTTCTGACTAAGCCCCGAAAAATGTGGCAACTAATTAATGACCTTTCTAAGAACAAAATACGAGAAAATGTCGGACCGGACAAGCTCCAAAACTAATTCTGGTACCATAACAGATGAAAAAGAAATCTGCGAATACTTTAATACATACTTTTCGACTATTGGCTCATCACTCGCAAATTTGATACCAGACAAATTTAAAAATAATCAGGCACCCCGTAATTTATTAAATACCAGTAACGATGTAGTGTTTCAGTGTATCAGACCGACAACCACGGATGAAGTAACCAAGATCATTGATACTCTAGACTCAAACACTGGTAGCGGCATTGATGGCATCAATACGAAGTCTATAAAATGCATAAAACATATGTTAGCTAACGAACTTACGGCGTGGATCAATGACAGTTTTGAGCAAGGCATTTTTCCAGATAGCTTAAAGATCGCTAAAGTGGTACCAATTTATAAATCTGGTGATAAAACTAATCCCTGTAACTACCGCCCCATTTCTGTGCTCCCAGTTATTTCAAAAATATTTGAGAAAATTCTTTACATTCGTTTGGATACATATCTAAAGTCCCAAAATTTTCTTATTCCCAAACAATATGGATTTCGACCCAAATCAAATACTCTTTCGGCGACAATCGATCTTGTAACTAAAATCAAAAGTAGAATAGATAAAAAACAATTGGCTTTAGGGATATTTATCGATCTTAAAAAGGCTTTTGATACAATCAGTCACGAAATATTACTGCAAAAACTATCTCATATTGGTGTCAAAGGAAAAGCCCTCGACATTTTTAAATCTTATCTTCATAATCGTAGACAAATAGTAAAATATGGTAAACAACAAAGCAGTTCTAATATTATCACATATGGTGTACCACAAGGCTAAATTTTAGGTCCACTATTATTCCTAATTTACATAAACGACATAAGTAAAATTGGCCTTAAAGGAGACATATCTCTATACGCAGATGATACGACACTTTTCTACTTTGGTCATTCGATTGAATCCTTAATACCTTGTGTTCAAAAAGATTTAAATTTACTTAATAATTGGTTTCAATCGAATTTATTAACCATCAATGTCGCAAAAACAAACTATGTCATATTTGCAGCTAAAAATAAAAAAATATGCAACAATATACAAATAAAGATAAATAATCATTTAATAACTAGGAAATCAAAAGAAAAATATCTTGGCCTAATCTTAGATAATTACCTAAATTGGAAACCGCAAATTGAAAATATAAAATCCAAACTGATACGTTTAACAGGAGCCCTTCACAGTATGAAAAATTGTCTTCCCAAGAATGTCCGTTACATAATTTATAATTCTTTAGTGAAACCACACATTGATTACTTAATAGAAATTTGGGGAACTGCATGTAAATCTACCTTAAAAATAATAGAAAACACACAGAATCGATTAATAAAAACTCTATTCAATTATAAACACCTTACATCCACACAAAAACTCTACAAAGACACAAAAATAATGAATATTAGGCAATCTTATAAATACTATACATGTGTCTTAATACACAAAATACTCAACAAAGAAATTCACACTCATCTGTCTTTTACGAAAAAACATCAAGTACAAAAAATTAAATTACGAAATGCAAATTATATTATTACACGTCCGCCTAGAACAAATTATGGGAAAAGAAATATTGAATTTGAAGGTGTTACAATATACAATATGTTGTCTGAAAAGATAAAGAATTCTGCAACAACCACTGTTTTTAAAAGGAGATTGAAGGAGTATATTCTGGAAAATGTTTTGTGACCCAAGATATGCTAATTTATCGATGCCGCATCCAGTCGCTGTAGTCCGTGTTTCTCGGTTTGCGATGTTTTTGTGCTTGTGACAAATTTGAGTTATATCTACCCGCTTTTGGACTTGTATTTTGATGCATCGTCTGTTGTACGCTCGCAAAATGTATGTTATACTTAATGTAATTTCTCAGTGCGTGAATTAATCTGTAATTCTTAATGAGAAATAAAGTTTTCTAAACCCAGAATATGTGTAGATATAAGTTTTCTATTATTCCCCTCCGGGGAAGCCCATAGATTAAATCTGCAACGGCACGTGTAACTTGTTAGCAGAAGTAATGCAAATGTGAGTTTGCGTAACCTATGAGTGATAAAATTTTCCAACACTAACATAGTAAAATTATCGTATGATAATTAGAATAAATAGAGTGAAAATAATGAAAACTTTATCAATGGCTGATGACTCATGTTTCGCGTCATCATGTTTGAAGAAAGAAACCGTTACGCAATATCGTCCAATCGCACTAAAATGAATTTATTTAGGACCGTCAACAAATATTACAATAAGTATTAAATAGTTTATTTATTCGACACATTCTTATACTCACTTGGCAAGACGAGAAGGGCGCTGTCGAAATCAACTTCGCTACGTCGCTGTTCGTATAAGGGACGGTCATTCAGTTGAGGGAACTCTCGGATGAGCTGCTCGAACATATTCTTCTTGGGTGCTAATACTAAAAAAAAGAAAAGTATGTTACTTACAGGAAAAGAACACAGTACATCTGGGATAGACTCCACCAAGATTTTGGACGACAAATGCAAAATGATATACAGTTTATAGTTTGCTCATTCTACTCTTGCCTCCCCTCTCCAATTGAGATTAACAAATTATAACTCATTTCCTACTACCCCTACTGGGTTATTTAGTAAAGTTACCCCTTTACATTTTTGTATTAAATTTTGCCATAGTGAAGATTATTTCAAGTCAAAAATGTTGACTTCCAAAACTCCATCTAATGTTTGTCATCAAAAAACCCTTGCTGAAATCACGGGTTATGCAAAATCACAATATTGATAAGGAATCGCAATATCACCCGGTTGTCTCCGCTCCGGCGACCTTGCCTTTATCATCAGCCATCAAGTTCAAAACCACTTCAATCGCGGCCATAAAAATTTACGATGATTAAACTAGGTAATTCAGAGTTTAATAATTCCATACATTTAAATTTAAAGGTTTAAGACCGGCAATAGCAGGGAATAACAGACAATCGAGACAGAGGTTATAATTTCAAATCTAGCCTGCAAAACTTGCATAATAATAATTTAATATCAGCCCCGTATTATATACTGTCCCATTGCTGAGCACGGGCCTCCTCTACAACCGCGAAGGATTAGGCCTTAGTTCACCACAGTGGTCTAGTGCGGATTGGTAGACTTCACAAACCCTCAAAATTCCTATACAAAACTTCTCAGGTATGCAAGTTTCCTCGAGATGTTTCCCTTCACCGTAAAAGCAAACGATAATTCACAAATAACACACATAATTTTAGAGAAGGCAGAGGTGTGTCCCTTAGGATTTGAATCTGTGGACATTCGTCTCGGCAGTTCGTTTCATCTATAATCAGAATAACTTGTAGTAAATTGTCATTTTTATGAAGATGAGTATAAGATTTCAATTATTAACGCAATTTTAAAATGACCCTGAAAATCAACCAACCATCACGAAACCAGCGGTGGAGTAAAGCCTAAACATTATTAAGTCAGTAAAAATTCTAATAATGAAAACAGCATTAATTATATAACCAAATAAAAAAGGCAGGTCTTTACAACAATCTATACATACTATATAAAGCGATAAAATATCTATCTTTATATAATATATAAAGCTAAAGAGTTTGTATGAACGCGCTAATCTCAGGAACTATTAAACCGATTTTGATTTTCTGTAATAGGAACCTTTTTTTTATTGCTTTGAATGATTAGACGAGCTTGCCGTTCGCCTGATAGTAAGCGATACAACAGCCCATAAACGGAAACACCATCCAACACCGTGAAATACAAAGTATTGTTTGGTATTCTACTGCGCTCACCATCTTGAGACGTGAGATGTTAAGTCTCATTATGTCCAGTAGTTACACTGGTTACAATGTCCTTCAAGCCGGAACACAACAGTCACTACACTGGTGCTTGGCGGCAGAAATAGACATTGCAGTGGAACCTACCCAGGCCGACTCTCACAAATGAGAGACCTACCACCAGTTAACCTCCATTACTCCTGAGTACATTTTATCCTGGAAAAACATTTTCACGCAGGCGGAGCCGCGGGTAAGAGCTATTTGTAATAATCTCATGATATAATTGGTGTCAGTAATTGCTACACTCGTGGTCCAGTGACCTCGACCTCTAATATCAAACTGGTATGTAATTTTTCACATATCGTAAGGTCATTGTTAATTATCGATGGCTCCAAATTGTAACATGACTTGAGATAAAAGAATCATAACATTTTCGAGCCGGTTTGCAGTTGTATATCTTTGAGTGTCTACAAGGGTTTGCACACGTCGTATTATATACAATACATACCCATTACTATAACGATATGATAGCTGATAAACACCTAAAATATACTAAATTCATTGTGAAAATTATGGCATTTAAAACAAATGATTTTGTTTTAAATCAGTATTTCGATACTAGATATTACATACAACCGGCATAACAGTTATCGAAATGATACTGAACGTTGCCAACCCTACGTCACTGCGCACGCGCATCTATATTATAAATTATCGTGTACTGCATCTCATCTTGGAATTCCCAGGAAATCACATGCATAGAGCATGCGAGCTGGCATGCATATTTTGGGCGATAATTACTTCGTAGTAGATATTTTTATCTAATAGACATGTGACGGAATGACGCGCGTTCCCTCTTTAGGATTAAGAAGATATGTCATATTTTAACAGCTATTTTGAACCCTATTGCCATGGGCATTTTATTTCTACACAGAACTGATATTGAGCAGAATACCCCAATATTACTTTGCTCGACTGATGATCCGACCGTCCGACTCAGACGGTCAAAATTACAATGATACCAAGAACATGAAATTACTAAACTCGCTTTCTACTCAACATGCTCTCTGCTCGAAATATATTGAATGTAAGCGACGCGACGCGTAATCGGCCGCACGCGACATTCACGTGTCTATTTAAAACCAACGTTCATGTTTAGTCCATTGAAATGTTACATTTTTTAGGCCTTACCTTGCGTTTTTTAGAGGACGCAATTTTATTTTTTTGAAGTGTAGGGGGGTCAGTGTAAAGCTAAAACCAAGTTTGTGGGGTCGCCACCCTTGTCCCACGGCCGCCATCTTGAAAATAGCAACTATAAATAAAAAACTTATAAGCCAAAATCTAAAGAAATTCAATCTTAAGCAATGTCCATTGCAACGTCAACAGAACATGTGTATATAAGGTTCATAATACTTTTTTTTGTACTCTCATTAATACCCAAATACCCAAGGGACCATTAGGGAACAAAAGAACATCTGCCTGCTATTATTATTATTATTTCTAACCTCTCTTATTGTAAGAATAGAAGAAAGAAAGAAGTTGTCGTTCAACTTATTTCTTTTAGTTGTGCTACATATTTCTGTACGTGCGGGATGTAAGTATTTTATTCTGTTTTTAATTGTGAAGACGATTTCGAATAATTTTAGACACGATTTTAACTTTAGTGAAAACTACTTTTTTTTTATTAGCATTTTGACTTTTAAAAGTCTTTTAAACTACTTTTCTTTTTAAAAGTCTTTTAAACTACATTTTTATTAGCATTTTGACTTTTAACACAATATTATCAGCTATTCTTACAATAAGAGAGGTTAGAAATAATAATAATAATAGCAGGCAGATGTTCTTTTGTTCCCTAATGATCCCTTGGGTATTTGGGTATTAATGAGAGTACAAAAAAAGTATTATGAACCTTATATACACATGTTCTGATGACGTTGCAATGGACATTGCTTAACATTGAATTTCTTAACATTTTCGCTTATAAATTTTTTATTTATAGTTCTACGACAAAAAGTTACTGGACCAAAGTTGTAGAGAATTTAATTTGCAACAAAAAATGTTTAAACATTTTTTTGTCAGATAAATAGTTTAAGAGATACATCGTAAAAACCATTTCAACCCCTATTTTCAAGATGGCGGCCGTGGGACAAGGGTGGCGACCCCACAAACTTGGTTTTACCTTTACACTGACCCCTCCTACACTTCAAAAAAATAAAATTGCGTCCTCTAAAAAACGCAACCCCAAATGTAACTTTTCAATGGACTAGTTGCGGACGTTATGTTATTAGACATTGAATTCTATTCCGTGAAAATTAAGTCACATTTCAATAAACAAATAGCCTGCATGTAAGGTGCAATTTGCGTGCCTCAGTTTTGGTAACTTAAATATGCATGCTTGCTACTTGTACAATAGGAACGCGGCTTGCAATCATATGCAATCTAGAGCAAATCCTCATAATCTAGGATTAGACGTCAGGACAGTCCTAAAACACAGCCACTAAGTTATACCACAAAATAAATATACCTTGGGTATATGATGCAATATCATTCTGTGATAAGAAAGGTTTATTTATTTATACGTCACGCCGGTATTACGCTAAGACCTCACGAAGCGGTTTTTACCAGCGCCCGCCGCGATTTAAAAACAGCTGTTTTATTTCCAAACTCACAATTACCGGAAATCTGTGCGATTATCAACCGCAAACTCAGCGGGCGATCATCGCATGACGGCGGTTAACGGTCAGTTGAGTTTCAGAACGCCAAAGACACACACCAGAAACGATAACGATGCCACGTGTACCTAGTCACTGAAGCAAAATGGCGTTGGATTTTTGTACCCTCCAGCAGCTTGGAGTCGCACACCTAGCGATCGCAGAGCGCGCGAGCGCAACCCGCCGAGGGTGCGGGTGCGGGTGCGGCGTTACTGACCGTGGCCCGTGCGATTCTAGTAGTCGTCCGCTGGTACAGCGGATACCGCTTACAACCGCGCACCCCATAGGCGTTAAACGCGTTATGAAATGATGATGATGAATTTTTGCATCCTAAAGGGATAGCGGGCCCGCAGCCGCAGTCGACGCGGGTAAAAAACCGCTTCGTTAGTTCTTAGCCTTACTCGATCGCGCCGGCTACGGCCAAGATTGACATTATTTCGTCATCTTACTAATAGTAAAAATGTTTGGATGTTTGTTTTATGTAAACATAAGAACCGCTCAATGGATTAGATAAGAATTTCGACCACATAGACCACTTTCTTTTTGTACGGGCACCGCAATATGAACCCACTGCCCTTTGTGGTAAGTGGGCTGGGGTCCAATAGAATGTCGACTGACGAGAGATGATTACCCCTCGGCAGTCGACACAATTATGATATATGGCGGGTTATAACACCTTGTGAACAGAGGTCGCTATCCGTGCGGATATAAAATATATCCTACCAGCAAAAACAGTTTTGGATTAAAATAAACTTTTAACCCAAAAAGTACATAATGAAACATATTTTTTGATAGGGCGCCGTGGTCACAGCTGTGTGACCACAGCCCTATTTATCAAGAAGTAAATAAAAAAAAAACATTTCATTCAGCAGACAAAGCCGCGATTAATATTAGTTCATTAGATCATTTTTGTTTGAAAACAGCACGTGAATTATCTATCAGTTGACGGAACGAAATCGTTGTTTCTAAAAAAAATACTGGACTAAAGATGTGCGAGGGGTGCCAATTCCCGTATTAAACTTAAGAGGATTTAAAGTATAGAATGAAGTGTCAAAATCAGGGTCATCACCCAATAAAAAGATAGAAAATTTAAATATCATTGTTCAATCAGCTCTCGACTGCCTATCTTTAATGTAGTTTTAAAATATGGTGGAGCCAGACTGTCTGCTCTAGAAATGGACTTGCATTATCGATACATCATGTAACTATGACACTGTTACGTTTCGTATTGAATATTTCTGGAGTTCAAAATAATTCTTTCCTTCGCCTAATACCTACTTCACTCTTTCAGTTATTCAATGTAAATTAAATTTCTAGGCACAATTATTTTTATATAAAAATTCGTAATCTACAAATCGCAACAATCAAACCCCGATAATTAGTTAATAAATTAAAAATGAATTTAATTTTAAATCGTTCACTAACTACCAAATATATCTACTACAATACCGTAAATAAACAAACAACTTTTGCAACACTTACCACCTTCATCGTTGGCGACCATCCCGATGGTACCACCGGTATAAATCACCAAAACCCTCCGATCATTCCGTCCGATGCATTTCGATTGTATCGGAACTAACATTGACACTTCAGACGCATTCACCCCATTCAATTCTTTCTCTTTCAAATAATTTTTAGTAGACATAATCTCGGAACCGTTTGACATAATAACAAGGGATTGTGCCATTTTAAAACACCGGCGTGTCAAGACTAGCACGAACTAACGATCTTTCGTAATAGGCTATTATGAGTACTCGCAGACAAACGTCGGGACATGCGCTTGCGCCGATACTGCGCGGGATTCTTATTTACTACCGCATTTACTACGTACTGTGGCGACTAGCGGTAGAAACAGAAGGGTGTATGTCTACAGAATACAGGCGGTCCTAGTTCGTTTGTATAATGAACTTGAATGGAATTTCCAAGTGCTATATTCCAGAATATATATACTATAAAGGGACTTACCCATACAGAGAGTGGGCAAAAAACTAGTGATGGGTTTGTGGGATCTCAATTTTTCCCGGTATTCCGGTACTCACTTAAACTATAGTGAAAGAAAAGGCTTATTAAAATTATGAAATTTGTCCCTTCCAAACATTAGAACACGGTCGTTTTATGTGTATCTATATTTCGATTTATTAGATTAATTTTGATGCTGTTCCATTACAGGCTCGCCGGGTAAATCTCTGTAAAAATGTATAGCCTGACGTGAAAATCAAAGCCAGAACCTTATCTCCAATCTAACTACTCTAAAGCTAGATCCAAATATTTTATATATAACGCTAAAATAGTACTGTCTTGTATTTATTTTCTTTACGTTCTTCTGTATGTTTTATTGGTTGTGCAATAAACAATTCTATATTATTATTATACAGTAGAATCTATAGTGACATATCGCTCAGCTGGTAGGTTAATGTATCACCCGTTGATGCATTCAAGTGTAATGTGTTCTATTTTTGTAATCAATCAGGTACTTTGAGTGAAATCACTAAAGTTCTTTTAAGTATAATTTATTATACAAGATAATAGGTTAAATCTAAATATTATATATAACTCAAAGGTGACTGACTGACATAGTGATCTATCAACGCACAGCCTAAACCACTGGACGGATCGGGCTGAAATTTGGCATGCAGGTAGATGTTATGACGTAGGTGTCCCCTAAGAAAGGATTTTGATAAATTCCACCCCTAAGAGGATAAAATAGGGGATGAAAATTTGTATAAATCTTCTTAGATTTTCGACTGATTGAACTGAAATTAAAGATTGGAGCTACTATGATGAAGACGTTCGCTTAAATAGGATTTTGATAAATTCAACCCCCATGGGGATAAAATTAGTTTGAATCTATCAGTACCGGGAAAATATGTAGCAAGACTTTATCATACAGTGGACTTTTATCCCGGAAAACTCCTTCACGCGGGCGAAGCCGCGAGCAAAAGCTAGTATTTAATATTTTAGAAGTGTTAATCGTATATATTTTTTTTTTTATATTTAAATATTGTAGTATGAAGTAGTGAACGACTGCCTCGATGGCGTAGTTGTACATGCGCGGTACGACGGCGCGGCGCTCTGAGGTCCTGGGTTCGAATCAGAGTCAGGCAAAGTGATATTTGGGTTTTTCTGCTCAGTATAAGCCCGGAGTCTGGAATTTGTGCCCGATATGGCGATAGGCTCGCCCTCTAATACATCATGGGACGGAACTTACACTTGACGAAAACTGTGCGTGTGCTAGTGCGTTCTCGAAAAGTTACTTTAGTTAATAGCAAAAATATTGTAGTACGTTCAAGGTGTGTTTAAAAATATAGTACAAGTGATAAATAAATAAATAAACAGTAGATTAACAAGTATTTTAAATTTCAAGTCGCATTTATACTTTTGTGTTCCCATCAAATATCGTTTTCCTTTACTAAAATAATTTTCACAACCTTAACTTTAGATTTAAAAAATCGATTGAAATTAATGTGTGCGTTTTGAACTTTTGAATTAGTTCAACTACTTTTATGGCTAACTGCACGTACTAACATAGCTATAAGTATCGTATTTTACCATTGACGTATATTCTATAGACACGAACGCCCATATAAACTATTTGTTCAAAATCTGAACTAAAATGACAACCTAAACGTCATTGTTATAATTGTTCTGAGTATAACCTATTTATTCACTTGAACAACAAATAATTTGACTTATTTGACTAATATGCTTTATTCAAATCCAAGTTTACACTAGCTCTAGCTCCTATATCATGAGCGCTACTCCGTACATATCCACAAGCTGTCAATATTGACCATACTAAAGTCAGTTTGAATGGATTGCAGTTCAATTAAGTTGAAAACAATGGATTTTCGAAACGCCAACTAGTACGTAGTACACATATATTTTACTAATACTATCGGAATATCCTGAATTAAATTATTTTTTATCCCGGTTCTTAAAATCCCTACGGGTTCCGGAGACCGCGTCGATTAATAATTGGAGAGATATGGCGTACAAATAGACTATCGAAAAGAGTGTAACCGTCGTTAATCGCCAGGCACATTATTATTTTTTATCTGTCAAAGAAACCGGCTTTCACTCTGGTAGGAACGGAGGTATTCAAGTTGTTTATTATTTTAAAATTAACCACAATAGCTTTGTTGTAATAATTAACCACAATAAACAATCAGACCTACGTACCTATCTTCGTTTAATGGTACATATGGAATATAGGCATTATGTTGATCATGCTATGCTTAGGACCGAGTACTGACATTTAGTATACCTCCAAAATCTAACAGGTATTTGACTATGTTTGATTTTGATTTTTTTTAATATGTAACAGCAATTAGTACAAAAAAGTATTCCTTATGTGAAAAAAGCATTAAATGTCGATAAGAAATGAGGCAGTAATACAAATTTCAAATATTGCTACGTGCAGGAGTGGGCGTGGAGTGGGGATATCGCTCCATCTCTTTCTTTCGCACGCATTGTAATGCCCGCTGACGTCACGTGCAAGTATTTCGTCTTCTTTTTTTTGACACTCGCCCCCACTACCAAATTTAAATGGCTTATAATTTGTAGATTTTTAATCAGATTTCAATGATTGCTCTTTTAAAATTTATACGACGTACATATTTTATAAAAGTAATTTAAAAAAAAAAGACAAATACTCTATTGCCGCACTTATTAATAATTACAGTTAAACACTCCCATAATCGCTAATGTCTCATCCTCTCTCAGTGGCCATCCTGAGCCGAGGCCGTGATCCTTTAGAGCAGTGTTTCCCAACGTGGGGCCCACGCCCCACAGGGGGGCAGTTTGATAATTAAGGAGGGCAATTTAAACAGAATTTTCGGTTTTTCATTATATTCATTTCGGCTTACATTATGGCTATAAGTTATAATATTTAAATTATTATAATCGTATTGTTAAGTCTGCTGGAGAACCTAATAAATAAATAAATAAATAAATATGTTTTGAAATTTTACTGACGATGTTTTGGTAACAATTCCATAGTGATTTCATCCTAAAACTTATCATTTATATTTCTTAAGGGAACAAGACATTTTTAAAGGTTAAAGATTGTGTATATATTTGAGCCCACAGCAAGGTTAGTAGGCAACAAGCGATCGCTGGGTACTAAAGTTAAATTTAAACAAACAGGTTCAGGACTAATAATATCTCCACTAGCTGGGAATGAAACGAAATGCCGAGACGGATGTCCGCAGATTTAAAACCCAAGGGCACGCACATCTGACTTTTTTAAAGTTTTGTTTGCATTCTTTGTGAATCCTCGCTTGCTTTAACGGTGAAGGGAAACTGTTGGAGATTGTAACCTTCGTCGTGACTTATTATTTTTTATATGTTCTATTTTTAGAACTAATTGTATTTTGTTTGCCATAGTTACTTCCCTTTTAGTCCGAAATAAACACTCATGTCAATAACATCTTTTTACTAACTTTATTTAATTACTAAGAACATATACCATATTTAAAGGTGATCTTAGCCATCTAAAAGTATTTGGTTGTAGAGCTCTAGTCCATATACCTTCGTGTCACAGGAAGAAATTAGATGTCAAGGCACAGGAAGCAATTTTCGTCGGTTATTCTGAAAATCCAGGCACTTATATTTTTAGGGATCCTGCTAACCCACGAAAAGTTATTATATCCAGAAATGCAACCTTTTTTGAAAATTGCTTTACAGCGCTAAAGCAGAAGCAATCTGTCGCACAGTCAGAATCTATATTGTTATTTGATGAGCAAAAAGAGATTGATTCTGAGTTTGATCATGACTGTCAATTCTATGACTGTGATGAGAGTATCAGCCCGGCGGCTGAAGCAACTTTACCAGTAAATCTAGAAAGTGCAAAAGAGTCAGTGACTCTGGAAGAACGAGAGTCTCTCAGTGGCTTAAGACTGCCTAGTGTGGACGAAGTGACAGCGAATTTGGAACAGGAATCGCAACCTGAGCGCAGATACACTTCCAGAGATAGAAAAGCAACAAATTTTTATAAAGCTTACAATACGTCAATGATAGATTCTAATGAACCTACGACATATTACGAAGCTACTCATGCCGATGATGCTGATAAGTGGCACCATAATATGGCTGGTGAATATAGTTCTTTAATGAAACTCCATACATGGAATTTAGTAGATAAGCCTAAAAAAAGGTTATGCCATGTAAATGGATTTACAAAATTAAACTACCAAACTCTATGGTAAAGAACTTATGATATTGGGAATTTTGTTGATGACATAATAGTCTTCTTTAAATCTAATTTGACATTTGACACTGTCAAGAATTTGAATTTTTGAGAAGATTTGTCTCGATATTTTTCATTAAAAGATCTCTGAATTATATTCTTTCTATATTAGAAAAGTTTAATATGAAGGAGTGTAAGACCGTGGATACTCCATTAGTTTAAAATAATATGGCAAGAAGAACGGATGGTCAAGTCATAAGAATGAAGAACCATTTAAAGGGTTTTTGTGACGCAGACTGGGCAAACTGTCCAATCGACAGAAGGTCATACACCGGTTATGTTTACAAGTTAAGTGGAGGTCCAGTATCATGGGGAGTCCAAGAAGCAACCTACTGTTGCGTTAAGTTTGGCCGAGTCAGAATATATGGCATTAGCGTCTGCCACGAAGGAAGCGTGTTACTTACGTCGTTTTATATACGAGATAACAGGTATACTTTGTTCAATTAACTTAGCTTCTGACAGCCAAAGTGCCATTAATCTTGTTCGAAATCCTGTACACCACAGCAGGACGAAGCATATAGATACTAGGTTTCACTTTATTAGGGAAAAGGTATCTAATAATATTGTTAAGTTAGAATATATAAAAAGTAACGATATGCCTGCTGATGTACTAACGAAGGCCCTCGGACCTCTAGCACACAAACGATGTGTAGTTAACTTAGGTTTAGAAACTTAATTATTTTATTTGTTTTGTTTCTGTCACAACTGCGATTAAGGGCGGCTGTTGGAGATTGTAACCTTCGTCGTGACTTATTATTTTTTATATGTTCTATTTTTAGAACTAATTGTATTTTGTTTGCCATAGTTACTTCCCTTTTAGTCCGAAATAAACACTCATGTCAATAACATCTTTTTACTAACTTTATTTAATTACTAAGAACATATACCATATTTACAACAGAAACTTCGAGAGGAAACCTGAGAAATTATCTATAGGGATTTTAAGGTTGTGTGAAGTCTACCAATCCGCACTATACCAGTGTGGTGGACTTAAGGCCTAATCCCTCTCAGTAGTAGAAGAGGCCCGTGCTCAGCAGTGGAACAGTATAATACAGGGCTGATATTATTATAATATAACGAATATACTTACCCTGTCATCCAGTCTTATCACGAGGTAAATTCAAAACTAGACTTCTAAAGCTACGCCGTAGCCTATTGGACTGTGCACACTCTGTCTAAGTCTAGTTACAACATCCTCTCCCTTTACGAAGCAATCCTTGTACGCTCGCCGCCCAAATGCAATTTCCCCTTCTTTCCTCCGCGGATCTTAATAAGTTCCCATCCTTCCCCAATTTCCTTCCCCACTGGCTCCTGTAGGTAAGCCAGGGTATTGAAGGCCTGAAGATATATTACATTAACATGTTATTAAGGTGTGTCTTGTGCTAAACATAATATTTACTGTGACGTTTTATATGTAAAATGTAACATCACGTTCCGCAGTGTGTCAAGTTCTAAAATAGCAAATAGTAAATACTATAATGTTAAACGATTATGAGTGTTCCGATTATTATAGTAATCATAATTATTCGGTCAACATTTTTTTTAATTGGATACAGCAATGTCACCCTACTACACCTGATGGTAAGTGAAGTGTGGTTCAAAAGAATGTCGACTGGCGAGCGATGATTACCCCTCAGCGGTCGACACAATTATGCCGGCCTGATGGAACATACACAGGCTGATTCCGGAACGCGACACTATGTGGGCCACTATGGCGGGTTTTAACACCATGTGTATGGTCGCTATCCGGGCGGATGTAAAATATATCTTACCACCAACAAATATTTGCTAAATGTGTAATTTTTTATGATACTTTATATTAAATCTATAATGTAGAACACATACATCACGCTTTAATCTATTATGGGGTAGGCAAAAGTGCTGATGGGATCGGAGCACATCTGGCACAAATTCCAGATTCCGAGCTGATACCAAGCACAAAAACCTTATACCTCTTTGCCCATCCCGGAACCAAACCCGATACCTATAAGCAGTATCGTAGGCGAACTACGCCATTAGGCATTAAATAATTAATTTTGCGAGAAAATTGTTATCATAAGTACAATTAATTTTAAATAAATTTTTAATAGGTATTTTTTATGAGTATTGTATAAAGATCATCTGTGACATTTTGTACTAATTAATTTTGCGAGAAAATCATTCTCACAAGTACAATTAATTATCTAATTAAATTACAAATTAACTAATTGGACTCACGAAGCGTAAGTCTGATTTCATCAAAGCTGATTAATTACAAGACAGTAATTAATAAAAATATATAAAAAACATTATAGTATTATGCTAGGGATATTTTTTCTACAATGATTGTACGAATAGGCTCGCTCTTACCAACTAAGCTGCCTAGAAAAGATATAATAAAAGCCACAAAGTCGTGACGTATGTTTGTATGAATTTATTTGATCGCTCAATACAGATTACATACTGCTGTCGCCATTCCTTAAATCGTATTGCTTTCTGATCTATGGGCTGTCGGCCTTATGGTTAACATAGTTTGTTTTCGGGAAAAGACGCGCTGTTACTCCCGCCACTGGGAGGTAAGATGATTATGTCGGTTTCACTGGTCTTACGGACCAATGTCGAAATTCGGGAGTATAGCATCATCCGAGCGAGTATTGGAATGAGTCCTTGATCCTATGCACACCCCACACTGACATACCAACCAAAACCCGGCGACCTTCTTCTGCGCATATGAGGCTGCCCCGGGGTGTCTAGTTACACTTACTTCTTATCCAGCCTATGTTAAAAAAAATAGAATAAAGCGACGCGGGGATTGAGGTTTGATCTCCGAATATAGTTAAGCAAGCCGAACAATATACATATGACGCCTGATCAATTTTTATTTTAAAACATTGCAGTCTTTGCTATAAATATATCTGCAGGCGTTTGTGTATATCAATTTATAATTTTCATGTTTATGTTGATATCACGTATCGTAAAATTGAATAGAAATCAAAATGTGAACGAAAACGAAATTTACAATGATTTTCTCTTAACAACTGATATTTCAAAGTACCTACAAAGTTTGACAATATCTACATTTAAACTATTCATTGAGCCTTATTCGAAAGTTTTATTTTTTTATGTTTTCTTTAGACAGCACTAACATGATAGTTATTCGAAATAGAAATAATAAAATGAATATAGAATAAAACTTATGTTCCTCAGTACCTAATCAAGTATATAATATATATAAATAAATATTTTTAAAAATACATTGCTTGTGTTTGAATAATTTCATATTAAAGCGTATAAGAAGTTGAATTATTTATTACTCAAATTTTATTATAAATGTTACCAACACAAAAAATAATTACAACTACATATAAACTAAAACCGGTGAAACGCATTTAGAAGCAACAAAATTTTTGATAGGCGCAATTTATCTATTTGTTTACATTATGGTTTATAATAATAATGTTTGATGATACTATGCACGTTTAATATACTTCAATACTTACAAACGTTTCTTTTTTTACATAACCTTAGGTTTGTTAGCCTCACAAGGGTCGGCTTATACAAACACACCAGACTTTTGGGTGAGCGCTTTGGACACTCGCAACCCTTGAAAATTAAGCAACCATGATTAGGGCAACCCACTAACGGGTTACGAACCTCGGCTTAGGAGGGTCACTGGGAGAGGATGACACATCAATGATTATGGATGCACGTAGTCGTAGTAAACTAACGATCTAACCATTACCGTATTCTTCGGCACGCAGACCGGAACTATTAGAAGGGGCAGCGGGGCGGGAAACGCGGCGAGGTCCTCGGCGGCGAGGACTGAACTGCGGTCTTGGGGAGTGTAAGAGTTGCAGGAACTAAATTTTACGACGAATAGACAGAGTGATATCGACCCCTAGGTCTGTCTGAAACTCTGAACTGAACGCGGCCGTCTCCATTTAGCGCGGTCGAATGGACTATAGATCAAATTTTGCCAAACTAACGTATTCAGATGATTGCCTGCCCGATTTAAATATGCTGGTCACATGCATAAAATGCCTGATGGTCGGCATATTGGTGTCCACGTGGAGGTTGTGGTTGCGAACGTGCCACGGGGCATCAAATGCGCGTCTTAGAAATTTGTTTTGCTACATCAGCAGACGCTGAAGTTGAATAGGTGCATGCGCGAACGCTGGCGACGCGTTTATCATAATCGATCTAACACACGTGGTATGGAACTTACTCCCGTATGCACAAACAATAATCAAGCTTACTTATAAAAATTTCGCAAAGCTATGCTTAGTAAAATACAACTTTACTCAATCAGCTGTAAGTCAAAGCGCGCCATCTTGCCTCTTAATAAGGTTCAAACTAGGAAACCGGTGATGTTTTAACAGCTGTTTAAGCAAGTCTTAACCACCTCTTAACGCTTAAACAAATTTATAAGTAAGATTGACTGTGAGGTCGCTTAGTACGCCCGAACGCATAGTATCGGCAATTTTATTGTTTTCTTTAGCGTTGTTAAGCTTTGGTTATCTGACTCCCAACTGGAGTAAAACTATGTCTAAATATTAGCCAATCAAAGCCCCTATGTCTACAAATTGCTAAGGCAGTCATGTCGAAAGCACTGAGAAACAGACTTATACAGCATTTTGCAAGCAGCTGCTTTTGTCACACGTTTAATAAATAGGTACTACAATGTAAATACTTGTGAAACATTGTAGCCTGAATCAAGCCCCAGCTCATCAATATGCATTGCTTCAAAGAGCAAAACACTGGCAATTCTGCTGGTACCTGGAATACAGTTGTTAATAAATATTTATCTACACCAAGAGTACGCTTCAAAAAGGTGAAAAAAAAAGTATAAAAAAGGTTTTCAATTTTTCTTTAAAAGATTTAAGACTAAGATGTTTTTATTACATAGATACGTTGTCCGAGCTCAATACTGGCAAGACGAAAGTAAGGTAATTGCCCGACTTAACGGCCAATGAGCGTGCGGCACTAACGTTGTTACGTAACTGTCGATGTATATATATCCTTTTCTAACGAATATATGCTGCATCTTTTTATTCCTTCTTCGAGCCAATTTGTAATTATATGTACAGGTACGTGAATATAGCAAATAGTGCGTCGTTTTTATGTGCCATTTTGTTAGTGTATGACGCGTCTATTTGTAAATCGTCATTGATTTAACATATCTATCTTACATCTTTAAAAATTGAAGCTTAATCTTTATGCTTCAATTAGGTAGAACAGAAAGGGATTAAAAACTCTCTAATCGTTGAATAAGCTTAACAACACATAACTCAATAATGATAACAGTTCATCGACTCGTTCAAGTATTGTCATTAAAGTAATTAACGAATCGCAATAAATTAAGCCGAAAACTGCACTTATTGGCTAAAAGTAACAAAACAAACTGAGTCCAGACATGAAATAATTTTAATACATGCAATATCATCTGTCTTATAAAAAGCGGCGATAGCCTAGCTGGGAGTGGACTGCCGAGACGAATATTTGCAGGATCAAAACCCAAGGCCACCCACGTCTGACTTTTCTAAAGCTATATGTGTATTCTTTATAAATTATTGCTTGCTTTAACGTTGAAGTAAAACATTGTGAGAAAACCTGCATACCTGAGAAGTTCTCTAGAGGAATTTTGAGGGTGTGTGAAGTCTATCAATCCGCACTTGTCCAGCGTGGTGGAGTAAGGCCTAATCCCTCTCGATAGTAGTGGAGGCCCGTGCCCAGCAATGGGGCAGTATATAATACAGTGCCGATATATTATTCTTATTATTTTTGTAACTAGCTTTTGCTCACAGCGTCATCCGCGTGATATAGTTTTCGAGGAAAACAGTCACGCTATATATTTTCCCGTGATAGAAAGTAGCCTGTCCTTCCTAGGGTCTCAAACTATCTCCATACGAAATTTCATCGAAATCCGTTGGGTAGCTTTTGAGTTTATGTCCGTCTATGTCCGTCTCCTCGTTCTAAGCTACCTCTCCACCAATTTTCAGCCAAATCGGTTCATCCGTTCTTGAGTTATAAATGGTGTAACTAACACCACTTTCTTTCAAATATATAGATTTTTTGGAAATTCCTAAGGGTAACAAATTCGTCATACATATTTGCTTGCAACGGAAGCTCTCAAAAGCAATAATTTTTCCCCGTTTTGAAACATTTTCCGCTCCTATTGGTCATAGCATGATGTTTATAGCCCGTAGCCTTCCTAATGGGTTATCTAACAGTTAAAGATTTTTTCAATTCGAACTAGTAGTTCCTGAGATTAGTGCGTTCATACGCGTTATACGCTACCGCCACCTGGAGAGTGAGTAGAACGGTTATATTGGTTCACCGGTCTTACGGCCCAATGTCGACACTCGGGAGTATATCATCATCCAAGCAAGCATTGGACAGAGTCCTTACCCTATATATGCCCTACACCAGCATACCAACCATAACACGCGGTGGCCTTCGTCAGCGCATACGAGACGGCCTCAGTATGTTGCACTGAGATAGCTGCTCGGAACCGTCCCTGAACCTATCTGTCCTTTACCCTAGAAGGAAATTGTAAGTAATTTCGATTAACATGGCGTACCCTATGCCATCGAAGCACTATAACGAACAACATTTACAAATTATTGGAGAAATAAATAATTAATGTTCCCTTTAAAGTTGACGTAAATTGCCAATTACATATCTTAAACGCGAATTCAGTTATCAAAGTGATAATAATATTAATTAAAATAAAGGTGATTATAACGAAATAACAGCTATAAAAGTATCGTCAAGCGCTCACAAAATTAACATTTACCGACTTAATTGCACATCAAAATGAAATTGTTTATTTTCTTAATTTCAATATTGGTATTATCCATTGGTGTTAGTTGTCAACGGAACAGAAATAGCAAGGTAAGTTTTGAAAGACATATTTGTCTCCGTTATTTTGTGGTGAGTCTTTCATATGCAAGTCATTTCGGTTAGTTCTATTGTCTTCAAGCAGCAATATGCATAATCGTATTCTCTAGACGTATTGGTGTAGACACCAAGCACAAATAAGAAAGAACTACGGCTATTCGTTTCAATTAAATTAACGTTTAGGTGTTTCTCTGTTGTCGCTTAACAATAAACAAAAATTTTAAAAAATCTCTGTATCATGTACTATAGTTTATATCTTAGACTGATTTTGAAAAGAGCAACATCAGAGTTTTTGCCCATTCTTCTCGAATTAAAACTGCTTTCCGAACTAGTGGTAGAACTGGTAAATAATGTATAACATTTTACAGGTTCAAATAAATTATTTCATTTTAATTTAATATGTTATAATATATTCATACTGCCGATTCTCACATATATTGAGTAGCTACTATTGCATCAGTTACACGAATTTTTCGATGTTTTTCACGCGCCTGTTTACGCTGTGTATTTTAGTACCAAATAGGCTGTGGGGCGCTGTTCAAATTTCCATACATTTACTTAAACGTAATCATAACTTTTGTAATAACGGAAAAAATCGTGCTATATACATGCTGCTCTGATATGTAGAACATTGTAAAAGAAAAAAATACCTGTTCTCAACTACATAGAAAACTAAATATAACGTTTTTTGTTAGTATACTCTTCCTACTTTATACTTTTGAACTGAATTTGAAAACGACAACACCAGAGATTCTAGCCCGTTCTTCTCAGTGGAAACTGCTTTCCGAACTGGTAGTAGAGTAACAATATTACTAAATAAATTATTTCATTAAATCTCATTGTGACCACAGTATATACTGGATATTATATTGTATGAAGAACGCGACTGAAATAAACGTGTACGGCGTACGCGCACAAACCGATGATCGGCCTTGGACTGATTGTACCTACATATATGAACAATAATATAAAACGGGAGATGCCCCTTGAAAAATAAATGTCGGACAAGACTTGTACAAAATAAAATAAAAATACTTTTCAAGTAAATTGCTTTTGCAAACTAATGTTTTTTTTTTCGTCATTCCCAAATATCGTCTGCCGTTCACAATTCTCTCTTTTATCTCGCTCACGCACTTTACGTTCCATTCCATGCATCACACTATGTCACTATAGTTGCATTCCCAAATATTTAGGTATTAGCTACTAGATTCAACATTTTATCTCAAGATGACTAGTAATGGCACGCACTGCTTTGTAATTAGTTTTTGTTTGTGTTGTTACCAGCTCCTGCTTAGCGTATCTTCAATTCGCATTTATTCGCAATTATTAATTCAACAGAGAAAATTGTCAGCATTTGGTGGGTTATATCCGATAGTCTTCACCCCGATGGACGATGGGGGTAACATCAACATGACGGTTATACCAGCGTACGCCAAGTACTTGAGCAAATGCGGGGTCCAGGGAGCTGTGGGTAAGTAAAAAGTATAAACAGTTGCATTTTATACCGTATTGCTGAATGCCTAAAGACTCTCCGAGGCAGTCCAGGAGGTTTACGGGTTGGTCTTTAATCAATGAAAGAAATTGAGCCCTTAGCATAACCTGAATTGTACCATGACTTTATAATTAAATGTTAACAATTATATATCTAATATAGAACTGGAGAATGATGTTGGTTATTGTACGTTCAGTGGCGGATATTGGTGGAGAAGGTCCAAGTCTAAGCATCTCTGAGAAGAAGAAACTGTTCGCCGCGTGGGTGATATCTGGTAAGCCATTCGGGTTGAAGATCATTGGAGTGGTGGGTGGTACGTCTGGACCCGAAGTCGTTGAACTGGTAAGTGTTAATGAAATAGGTGTTTTTATTTTAGCGACCATTAATTTTGTTTATTTATAAGAAATTCTTAAAATCCAGCGGGCATTAAGACTTAACATCTTAGGGCTCAGGGTGTTGTCCCCTGAACTAAAGATATTATTAAAAGCTATAATCATTCATACTTTGGATGATGTTGCTTCTGTTTATGAGCACCAATATGAACATGTTAGTCTCGTGTTCGAAATCCATTAAAATAGATCCTTCTAGACATATATCAAATGCAACTGTTTTTTCCATAGGCTAAATACGCGGAGACGATCAATATCGACGCGCTCTTCGTTTTACCTCAACCGTACATCGAACCCCACACCCCTGAGCTGATCACGAAGGCGCTGAAAGAATTGTCCTTCCATGTGCCTTCTCTTCCTCTCTTCTATAACCATTGCCCGGAATACACTGGTCTTGATGGTAGGTATAAAGCAGTATAGAGGTTTTTTGGAAATCTAAGACATATAGATAATTAAGCAGTCTTCAAGAGCGAGCGGTTTTAATCCGAAGCCATTTTTTCTACATGTTAGAATTAAAATTAAGAAAAAATGTATGTTTGGTGTATTCTCACTGAAAAAGACCAGCTGTTAGAAGGATTACATGGGTTACCATTTTTTTATTCTTCAGTTACGCTGCCATTTTTACTTATACACTATTTGAGTTTGAGTGATTCATAATACGAGTAGATGAGTAATTTTAAGTGCTATAGGTAAAATAGATATTATAATGTACGTCTACCTATTGCAAAAAATATTTTCAAAGCCGACCATCTGTGACAAACTTAAGAAACATTCCAAACCTAAAATACTGAAAAACATGCAAAATGTTTGGGCTCGCCAAAAAATGCAAGGTTATTTTGTTCTATGATTAAATGTTGTACAATTTTGACCTCTCATCCCTTATTTTTAGTGCACGCGCCAACTCTCTTCAAAATTGCCTCAGAGAAGGTTCCTCAGTTCAAAGGAATTGCCCTTGAGGTAAAATTAGCCGTTGGTGTCATAGCCGTCAACGAACTAAGGAAGGATCAGAACCTATTCATCTCCAATAGTGTGAGTATTCCGGGATAGACCAGCTTGACTGGGGTTATCAGAGCCTACTAACAAATTTTTAAATCACCTTAAATCTGATAGCAGTAAGATTAGTACAATGGAGCGTCGATTAACCGAACAGCTAGGGTCGTTTTGACAAACCAAAATTAACTGCTTCACATAATATTGATGAAAATTGTTTTGTTTCTTAAGCTATCTGCAATTCATTTCCTACTTACCAATCTAATAAAAAAGATTCATATTATGATTTTTAGTTACTATACACATACATACAAGTATACAGTTCTATTATCCGAATAAATCGATTTTCCGAACACCCGTGTCCCCAAATTTATTCGAATAATCGTCGCTCTTTTGTAGTAAAAATTCCATAAATATTTCGGAGCCATCCTGCATCAAAAAAGACTACTGAGAGATTCTCAACATTACACGGGTATTAAAATTTAACCATTAATTTCGATATACCTGCCTCAGCTTCCCGACAAGTAAAAAAACTATTATCATTGCCCGACCCTGACCGTCGCAGCGATGTCGCCCTACCCACGCACTATAACTTCACCATCAAGGCTATCGTATAATACGATATTTAATATCAATTTTAATGACAAGCCAAATATTCTTTTTTGAGTATCGGACCCCACATTCAACACCGGGGAGAAACCTGCTGATGGGGTACTGGAATGCCACGGCTTAACTACTGCAGGAGCCTCGAGGAAAGTCGGGATATTTGAGGAAGAATATGTGGGGGAAGGAAAAGGATCTTGGGATGTTCGGATGAGAGAAGGCCACGAAATGTTCGGGTGCCCTCGTAGGCCTCACTGTGTGATTACAACCGTGAGATATACACACTAAACTGTGTCTAGGGGCGCGGTAAATGTCCACTAGTGCATGGACATTCGGTGTGTAAACTAAGCGCATAAGAATTGGATGGGGTGGGGCCAGCCAAAAATTACCGATCTCAATATTCTTCTTAATAATTCAATACATTGTATTAAAAATTAATCATTTACTGTCTATTCCAGATTGCAGCAGGCGGTGGAACTTTGATGGGCTTCGACGCTTTCAACCTTATTGTACTGAACTTATTCCCAGGACTGATTCAGGATATAATCAAGCTAACCTCTACCGGAGACGTGGATAGGGCGAGAGAAGAACAGAGGAAACTGAACACCCTGGTAGCGACTATTACTAAGCAAGGTAAGTTTTCATTTCTAGAAGAAAATCTAAAGACACGACCCCTCTTGACACTCTTCTTCTCCGAGAGGACCCTTCACCTAAGTGGGCCACCACACGTCAGGACCTCTGGCTGCTGACCATGGAAATAACCACGGACAGCACCAAGAGGTCTCCTTCGCCCCTTATCTCGCCCTGATATCTCAGTGTGTAGTTTCCTTCGTTCTTCTCATAGTCATCTTGTTTCAAGAATGTTTTGAATGAGGTATTACATATATCGGAACTTTAATAAAAAAATAATATAAAGTATTTAAAGTAATAAATATCTCCCAAAGAGCGGGACTGAATGCAAAAATTACTTATAATGTGTAGAAATTGCTATCTATAACAATAAAATAATAAAATCTTTGTTCATTCTAATCTAAATGAAGTATCTGTTTGTCGTCGTTATTAAAATCTTATTACACATCGACTTGATTTTACTGTGGAATTTAACTTTCTTTGTTTATTTTTACGCAGCAGTTAATATTTAAATATGCATAAAAAAACATTTACTCAAAAAATATATTTTTAAATTTTCGTCGTTTCCGTAGTAGATTTTCAATTAGGGCATAAGTTTAAGGAATACAATCTAGTCTTAATGTAATTTAGTGCTTAAGTATTCTTTATAATGATAGTGTTCTGTTTTGTGCCTTTTGTTATATAATAAAAAAAAATGAAGGTACTAAAACTTCACTATACCTATGAATTAGATACGAAGATTCCTTTGATATCCTGAGTTTTTGGGCAGCTGCGATTACTTACTTTACTGTCAATTTTTTCGTTTGCCATCTCAACATTTTTTTTCCACTAGGTGACTATATATCGGCGCAGAAGGCAGCTATGGAGATAATCACCGGCCTACCCATGGGCAAGCCTCGTTCGCCACTGCGCTCCATTTCTAGAGAGGGTCGCAATAACATTAAAGATATTCTCAAGGACTGTGGAATTGACATTGCCAAGAAATAATGTTATAATCCCCTGGCTTCTTTATTAGTATCAGAGAATATAGCGTGTTCTTGACATTATAAAATTAAATGTTTGTTGTTTGAAGTTCGCTGCTTATTTTTATATTTTTACCCTTTTGTGATGAAACTGTTTGTTATTAAAAAACGATCCGCAGTGCTATATATTTCGACGGTAACCGCCATAGGATATTAACTTCAGTTTCCCTTCACTTCACTGGCACTTCGAATAGCTTACTTGTGCGAGAAAAGAACTGAATATTAGCTATGTTGGACAAGAGAGCAGAACATTAATCATGAAAATACGACAATTATAAATACTCGGTAAAATCACCTCTTGTCTTATATTGGTAATCGACAAAAATGCCGTTCTGTGATCTTGGATTACGAAGACACGTTAAAATTTAAGTAGTGGACCAATTTACGTCCACGTTCAATATAAATAATTTTAAACTTTGATCTCATCCCGAGAATGGATTGTTCAAAATGCGTAATTTATAAGCTTGTCAAAAAACTTTGTTCTGATTGGTCTATTTTCGCGATCATCATTATCATCATCCCTTTGCAATCTACTGCTGGTCCAGCTACTGACGGCGTTCTAGTGTTTTTACGATTGTATAAAGCTATTAGAATCTCAGAATTAGGATCGTTTATTCAATTTGGCGGTTGATTGAAAGAACTACCAGTTTAATTGTAATTGTTTGGAAACTACTTAATATTAACAGCTTATTCGTTTCAATTTTTTGCCATCTATCGGTTTTAGTAGTTAGCAGCATTTTAATTCGCAAAGTACTTATTGGCTTTATAAGCAGGTCTACAAACTTCTTGGTTAACAACAAACTCGATCCCTTACAAAATTACTGTTCTAAGTTAACCTCTCTAGTGTATGGCACGTCCTATACGAGTCAAACTGAAGAGAATTATATCATACATAGATCAAACAATATCTCTCGTTCAACGTCCACTTCAATCAAAATTGCTGATTTTGATTGTAAGTGGATTAGATTGCTCTCTAAAGTACAATTCGTGTTTAAAAGATAGGCCATAATGCATTTATTATTTTACTGGGTTGCCGCTATCGCAAAAAATGAACACACTCTCACGCCTTTTATATTAAAAGGGGCAAGCAGTGGCGCAACTTGTGTACTCATTTCAATATTTTTATTCTGTCTCACGGTGTGTTAGGGGTCGAGCTTGTCTGTTACTAGATATTATATATCATCAATTTAAGGATACTCTTTTGAAGTCAGTAATATCACCTTACACCAAACTGTTCGACCTGTACGCAGGCTACAAAAGGCAGCTAACTGTCCTTTGCAATAAACGATCTGAATCGTTTTTTTCGATCTATCTCAAAAATGGACCAATCAGAACAGGGTTTTTTGACATGCTTATAAATGACTTATTCTGATTGGTTCATTCTTGGATCGGATTGAAGATTGAAATTGGAACGTTTATTGAAAGGCTGTTAAACACATACCAAACGCGATACAGTTGAAAACTCAACATTTGTCATACAAATATGTTCGCTGTAAATGCGTCTTACGTCGTTTGTACGATCTTTGATGAAGAGTCTCAAACGTCAAAAAGTTGTATTGAAGAGTATCTTTTGATAGCAACAACGACGAATCCCGTGTCGGACAATGTGATCGGGTTTCTCTTGTCAGTATCAAGGAGATAGCTCGGAGTCTGGAATTTGTACCCAATGTGACGATAGGCTCTCCCCCTGTTACATCATGGGGCGGCATGCACAGGCGAATTAGTTGATCTGATTCCACTTCTGCCCACCCTAGCGGAGATAAAGAATAAAGAAGAGATAAAGAAAATCTGCCAGAGTTAAATTTAACATTAAAATGCGATGAACTTCATGTGAAACAATGTACTATCTATGGCAGACTAACTACAAGGCTAAAGGCCTATGGGCTAAAAATGGCTAAAGGTCTAGAGACCTATCTCTGCCTCACATAAAAACAATGTGAAGTGCCATCTGTTGCGTTTCTAATGGTTGATGAGATTCCTAAACATACTTTTTTTTTCACATGGCCTTCCTCATCTTTATTATATTAATTTAAGCTGAGCAAGGTTTTCATGATTCTTTTCTTTCTTCTTTTTATACGGGCAATCCTCCTGTCCCTGATGATAAGCGGATTAGAGTCCCGATAGAGTGTCGAGAGATGATTAACCTTCGCCAATAGACACAATTATCCCGGCCTGATTGAACTGTTTATACTGGCCGACCCTGAAACGCAACACACTGACGTGGGCCACTATGGCGGGTTGAACACCATATGAACTATGTTGGTTGCTAGCCGGCGGATACAAATATCCTACCACCAGCAAACCATATCACAAAAAAAAGGTACAAACTTTTCCCTACTAAATTGTTATTCCATTACTTTAAGTTTGACAGCGATACCACAATTGTTCTGGTTTAACATATTTATGGGCGATGAAGAACACAATGCATCAGGTATAACTCATTTGATCCATGGTCTCGTATACAATTAAAAATGAATACATGACCCAGTGAAAATTTCTTCCGTTCCATCTAGAAATTACCAAATCTTGAATTGGATCTCTCCATCTTTAACGTCCTTGATAGACGACGTGTCTAAGATAGACGTTGGTGTGTTAAGTATCATAATATAAATTTTACGTATTCTATTGTAATTTAACATAAAAAGCTTATAAAAAAATATACGACAATAGTAAATATTGATATAAACAATGATACATCTGTAAATATTGAGTTAATAAGTGATACAAAGAAATGAATAAAAACATATTGCATCGACCTCAAGTCACAAGAGTATAAAGAAGGTGACCTAAGCGATATCCACCTGTTTAAATTATCACCAAACAAAAACAGGTTTTGTGCATACCGCAATTTTGTGAAAAAACATATTTCCTCAACCACTAAAGAGAATTACAATAAAAAGAGAATTTTATAAGTAAAAACCTTTGCAAAAGTGTCATTAGCTTTTAGATAACGATAATTAAATAAATAACTTGTATGTAAGATAAAACCACATATAAAAGATTTGAACTGGAGTGCAACAGACAGTATCAGCAAGATGTATGTGTGGAATCGTGTTTTTACTGCGATTTTTCTAATTAATCTCGCAATATGCCGAGCCCAGGTAAGTTTGTTGTTCGTTTTAGTTTTAAGGGTGAAAACCAATGGCGAAGCGTCCATAAGACCCGATTTCTACCGGCTTCACTTTCATGTTTAATACCGTTTGTCTAAGTTTTTGTTTTCTGTTAAATTGGTCGCGATATGTTAAGGTTATAGCTTAAGGTCCATTTTTCATACATTTTGTTTCACCTTTAATCTGGGTAAATAAACAAGTATTGACAAGTAAAGAATTTAAATTCACGTCTAGTTAGTGATTAGTTCTCGCAGTTGAAAGAAAAACGTAAAAATAATTAATATGCATGGATATTTCGGCCTTTAAAATTTCGTCGTATTAAATTTTACTTGTCAATACTTGTTTAGTTACCCAGATTAAAGGTGAAACAAAATGTATGAAAAATGGACCTTAAGCTATAACCTTAACTAAGAAATTACTTTTTGCCTCGGATTACTTTTGAAAAATTTGAGCTTTCGCCACTGGTGGAAACTATAGCCAATTAGTAATGATGTCGTGGATGTTGTATCTAATCTGTAGTCCTTCTTCTACAACTAAAAGTAAAAGTATATGAAACATAGCAGAATGAAGCCAAATTATACATACATTAATTATTATAAAATTGATTTTCGTATTTAAAGTTCGAATACGGGGCGGGCAAAGTAATATTTGGGTTTTTCTACTCAATATCGGCCCGGAGTATGGAATTTGTGCCCGATATATAGGCTCAATAGGCTCGCCTACATCACATCATGGGACGGAACACACTTGGCGAAAAGTGGGTGCCCTGGTTACGCCTCTGCATACCCCTTCGGGGATAAATGCGTGATGTGAATGTGTGTATTTTCGTATTTAAATATACATAACATTATTTCATTGGATTAATTTTTGACTCATCTAATGACATATTTTCCAGGAATTTAATTACCAGGTAGCTGGCGTTATTGTGTCAGTTTTCACTCCAATGGACGCTAATGGAAATATCAATCTTACAAGTATTCCTGCGTACGCTAACTATTTGAAAGAAAATGGTGCCAACGGCGTTTTGTGTTAGTATAACATTATTACTGTAACCACGTCATTGGTAACAAAGGCCCAATAATTAGTAGCTAGTTGATTTTAATAAAATAACTAAGAAATCAACAGTGCTGTGGTGTTAGGAGAAAATACGCTCGTATAGCGACCACACGCCAGCGTACACAAGCTGTTAAAACCAACCATAGTAGACCACGTAAGTGCGACGCGTTCTCAAATTACCTCGTATACCTATATCTTGTTAAACGGCCTGCCACAATTATGTCGGCTAGCTATCTCTCGTCAGTCGACTTTGAGTCGATTCGACATATGGACTGTATTACATTGGTTAAACGATTTACTAGCCGAAGTTTACATGTGCAATGGTTTATACCGTATTTTAGTTACAAAAACGCTCAGTGCTCACGGGGCATTGTTCAAATAAAAAACACGATACGATAACGCTTAAATTCGTGCTAAGAGTATTGGACTTAGTTGTATGTGTACGTAACTAATGTCATAATTTTATGCGCTAGCTACCCCAACGGGATAATTTGAATGTACAATACTAGTGGTAGGTCTCTCATATGTGAGAGTTCGTCTGGGTAGATAGCACCGCAATGTCTATTTCTGCCGCCAAGCAGCAGTGTGTAGTCACAGTTGTGTTCCGGTTTGAAGGACATTGTAATCAGTGTAACCACTGGACATGTTGAGACTAACCAATAAACATCTCATGTGTCAAGATGGCGAACGCAATAGAATGGGTGGTGTTTCTACTGTTTATGGGCGGTCGTATCACTTATCATCAGGCGAACGGCAAGCTCGTTTTGTTATTCAAAGCAATAAATATATAGTTACAAAGTAATAAAAAAAACCTATCAGCCACAAGAACAGTTAAACAAATTCGTTTTGACTTCACTCATAAAAATATGTATTTCAGTGACTAGCATATCAGGAGAGGGCCCAAATCTCAGCGTACGAGAAAAGAAGAGTGTGTACGACGCTTGGACGATGTTCGCGAGACCTCTTGGTCTAAGTATAATAATTCAAATAGGTGGAGGTTCATTGCCTGACACTCTTGAATTGGTGAGTAATTACCCAGATATATGACACTAGATAGTATTACGATATATTCTATTCTTCATATAAAAATAACGAGATCAAATCATCTAATGGAAACCGCCCGGCCCCAACAAACTTTTTTTTTATATAAAAGGCATAACTCAGAATTTAATCGAATACAAATAATACATACACATTACATTACTAATTATAATCTACATTGACTTTCTTATTCATATGCCCTAATTGAGATTACTACGAAAAATAACAGAACCACTGAGTAATAAGTGTTAGCTTTTTGTCAACTGTAAAATTATCATACGAAACCATTTTAGAGTTATAACTACAAACGATAGCAGTGGCGAAACGTCCATACAACCCAATTCTTACCGGCTTCCCTTTTAAGTTTATTTGCGTTTGTCTTAGTTTTTGTTTTCTGTTAAATTGGCTGCAATATTTTAACTAAGACTACTTTTTCCTCGGGTCACCTTTTGAAAAATTTCACCCTTCAACGCTGAACGATAGTCACAATCCGCAGAAGTATACGGTATTTTTTAGTTGACTTTACGTTTGTTAGCCCGACAAGGGTCAGCTTAAACAAACTCACCTGCCTTTTGGGTATGCGATTTAGGCGCTCGCAACCATTAAAAGTTAAGCGACCATGCTGAGGGCAAACCCCTAACGGGTTACGAACCTCGACTCAGGAGTCACTGGGAGAGGATGAGACATCAATAATAACGGATGAGCGTACTGCATGGAATCTAGTGCAGTTTTCACCGATTTATTGCTAGACATCTAACATAACGTATAGGTTCCATTTTTTCCCAAGAATGAAATAAATGGGACTCTTATCATGTGGAGCCGTGAGCAAAAGCTAGTTTATTAATATGGTATAGTTACTTTTAATGTCATAAGTTTTTTTTTATGTTTCAGGCGACATACGCAAATGCGTTAAATGTTGATTCAATCTTAGTTCTTCCCATGGCATTTTCGCAACCTAATGTGGAGGAACTGACGAACATAATGGATAGAATATCAGAAGCAGCGCCGTCTGTTCCTTTCCTTTATTATGACATTCCACAATATTCTAATGGTACGTAAGACTTGGAACTTACACAAAATGTTTAGCCATCTAAAATCAGGGAATAGCCAATCATTCATTCTTTTCCATATCTACACAATAAAACAATATTGTTTTATGAGGTCATAGTAATCTGAGTAATATTACTTCAAGCTTCAAACAAAACGATCCTGTAATATGAAACTTTTGTCAAAGATGGTCGTAAGACCCCTGCTCTTATCGCTTCCAAAGTGGGGTCAACCTAACACACTTTATAAGGAAATTGCAGTATTGGCTTAATTTTTACGACCAGCTACCTCTTCAACTTCTCGAGAAGTCCGCTAGGGAACACAGGCTTCCTCTTAAGATACAACACCAAACTATCAGAATGCCTGCATCTAGCGAGTTCCTATAACCTTCATCAAATCGTCTGTCTACCTTATACATACATAACATCACGCATTTATCCCCAAAGGGGTATGCAGAGGCGCAACCAGGGCATCCACTTTTCGCCAAGTATGTTCCGTCCCATGATGTGATAGGGGGCGAGCCTATCGCCATATCGGGCACAAATTCCAGAATCCGGACTGATACTGAGCAGAAAAAACCCAAATATCACTTTGCCCGAGCCGGGATTCGAACCCAGGACCTCAGAGCGCTATTGTACCTGTCTACCTTATACTATGTCCAATTGCTATAAAACTTAAGATGTGTTGTTCGTTTCTTCTATAAAGTAAATTATATCTGTTCTCAGTGAAACTGGACATGACGAAATTCTTTAGCTTAGCTCTCGGACGTATAAATATGTTCAGAGGTTTGTTGACTGACTTCGCGACGACACTGGAGATCTTGGCGACGAATCCCACACCCAATCAAAGGCTCTTCGTTTATGACTATGTAAGTTATTTTTTAATTAAACCCAATCATTTACTATATGTTTTTGTTTGGGAGTGTGCTTAGAGTGCGAATTTTTATAGCAGTATTTCGGAAAGTGAGTCATAAATGGAAATAAAAAATAAAATGCTGAATGAATCACGTAGGCGAACATAGTTGTTACATCATATATAATTATAATTATATAATAATTATTCCTCAAATTAAGTCGCTTATAAAACTATAGACTGAATATCGGTCAAAAATAGAATTCTCATCTATTACTTATATTATATTATTCATAATATTCTCGGTCCAGTTGGCCAGTTATATCATACCGCTATATTTATTTCTGCTGCCAAGCAGCAGTGTGTAGACTTCACTGTTGTGTTCCGGTTTGAAGGACATTGTAGCCAGTGTAACTACTGAGACTTAAGATCTTACGTCTCAGGATAGCGAGCGCAGTGGAATACCAAACAATACTGACGATTGGCAGGATAATTGTCTCAATTAGTGTCATTTTTTTAGGGCAGGAAAGGGTCAAGACACATCAATAGGGGCAAAAATCAAAATCGCAAAATCCTCACGTAATTAATAGCCGTCCGTATGATTATTGTTTATGCTTTATGTATATTAATTTTTGTTTCAAGATATTGACAACTGGAGCAGTACCTAACGGCTATGATTCCTTCATGATAAGTATCTCCAACATCGCCCCTCAACTTTACCTGGACGTTATCAGAACAGCGCAGAGAGGAAACTTCGGAGAAGCAAGACCAAAGCTATTAACACTTATTAAACTAGAACGTGAAATTACGGCCCGTTGTAAGTTAAATTCTTATCCGTGGTAAATATATAGAATACCAAAGGCTAGCGCGTACAATAATTCATAAACTGCGCATGCGTTGTGTTTGTGAATGAACTTACGTTGCCATGACGACGCATTACGCACACATGAACAGTCGAAATATACAGCGTGATGTTTTTTTGATATCTATAGATCTCTCGCTTTAGTTATACTGTGAACATTTTTCTAACATATCTATTGTGTAAAATCGTATTGCTGTGAGAACTGCAAACGTGCCAGCCTTTTGAAATGAAATGAAATGATTTATTTGAATCTGTAAAATGTTACACATTATTTAGATTCCGTCAATATTAACTCTACCACCAGTTTGGAAAGCAGTTTTCACGAGAGAAGAACGGACAAGAAACTCTGGTATTGCTCTTTTCAATCAGTTTAGGGTAGACTACAGTACATGATAAAGTGAGAAGAGAAAAAAAAAGTTTAGAGCATTTCATTAATGGACCTATATGTAAATTACTAAATTATATTTAATTGTGTAATCTTTAGGAATTTTAGGGATACCTGAAATCTAGAAATACTAAGGCCTTATCCCTCTCAGTATAAGAGTTTGCCCTAACAGTATATAATACAGTACTGATATTATTATATACTTGATTTTACTCGCGTCTTCGCCCGTTTGACAAAGTTTTTCCGTGATAAAAGTACCGCTTTATGTTTTCCCGCTATCAAAACCTACAGCACTCAAGAGTAATGTAGCTTCCTATTAGTGAAAATATTTTCAGAATCGGTTTAGTAATTCCTGAGATTAGCGCGTTCGAACAAACAAACTCTTCAGCTTCATACATTGTTGGACAACTTTAACCGTTTACGGATGATATAAAAAAATCATAAATTTACCCATTTTTGCAACAATTTTCATTGATACTCCGCTCCTTTTAGTTATAGCGTGATGTTATAAGGCCTTTAGCCTTCCTCGATAATTGGGCTATACAAAACTAAAAAAAAATTCAATTCAAAGTAGCAGATTCCGCACTGTTCAAACAAACAAACAAAAATCATGCTTATATAATAGTATAGATTAGCACTTAAGACCCTATTCTGGGTTCTGGGCACATGTCATACCCAACAATCTGAAGGTTTCAATAACACGTTGCCAACAAATTTTTACTTTAAAGTATAAATATTTTTTTTTATTTAACAGATAATTATATTTCCTCCATGAAAGTGGCCACGGAGTTGACGACTGGAATCAGACTCGGGAACCCACGGGAGCCTCTACCACCCATCCCAGAAGAAGGGAGACAGTACATTAGATCAATATTACTTAAATATGATCTCAGCGTAGTATTCTAAATAACGCCATAAAAATCATGCTGTATTTACGATGTTGTTGACTTTGTCGAGATAAAAAATATCAAGTAAACTTGTGTGCATTTTATATGCCTATAAGAGTTCCATTTGAACATATAAATGTGTTAAGTATGCTAACCGAGCTATATTTTAACAACTGTTTCGTTACTATTTTATAATTTGACACTATATGACTATAATTAAAATATTATTCAACCTAATAGTCGTTTACCTTGTGCGCTCGGTCTTCATACCGAATGCACACCCATGCATGGGAGGACATTTGTCGCGGCCCTAGGCACATAAAAAGTGATGCCTGCACCCCCATGGTTGCAAGTTCACATGGAGGGTCTGACAGGGACTCATTGAACATTTCACCTCCTTTTCCTCTCCGCCCATCCTAGTACTTCCTCTTCCTTCCCCCACACTCCTCTCCCAATTCTTCCCTCCCACTTTCTTACTGGCCCCTGCAGTCGTTAAGCCGGGGGGAACCAGTATACCGTTTGCAGGTTATCCTCGGTGTTAACTGCGGGGTCTGTACTTAAATAAAAAATAGTCGTTTCTCTCCCCAAGGCAATTCTTGTGCGCTCGGCCTCCACACCGAATGCACGCCCTTGCACGGGGGGATATTTGTCCCTACTTAGACACACAGCTAAGTGTGTATACCTCATGGTTGCATATTCATTATGGCCTATGAGTGCTTTCGAACATTTCCTGGCCTTCTCCCCTCCTCCCAACCCAAAAAGGTGTTTTTTCTCTGATTCCATATAATGTTACAAAATGTCACCGTAATTACATGATTTTTTGGTTCACTTGAGGTCCAGGAGGGGGACGAGGTTCCGCTATTTGATACGTAATTCATACCCCACCCAAAAGGGCTTCTTCGTCTCCTACACTTCCCTTCCCCAGATATCCTCTCGTAACTTTCTTCCAGAGCCCTGCAGCCGCTAAGCACGGGGATTCCAGTATCCTATTGGCAGGTTTCCTCTGGTGTTGAGTGCGGGATACAAAACACAAAACATATTGTTGTTTCTCGTATGGTACTCAGACCTGACAAACTTGCGCAATATTTTGGTATTATCAATTGGTTTTTAATTATTACGAACATTAATTATTGCCATTAGTTTTGAAATACTATTTTTTAATATTATGAAATGCAAAATCAAGAAACGGATGGAATTTATATAAACTATCTTATTATAATTTTACTGATACATATTATAAATAGGAATGTTTGTGAAGTTTATTGTTTATTACACATTATTAATTTATTTGCTTCGTCAAAAGATTGGTTGGTAGAGAATGCCTTCAGTTTTTAATCCGGATTAATATTTGAATGTATGAAAAGTGTGTAAATAAAAACATATAATATCTGCATATTTGAAGTAAAGCAACTCAACCCATTGTGGTGAAATTTATCACACAGATGGACCATGTTTTTTTTCGCGGGCAAAAAACGCGTTTTCACTACCATCACTTTGAGGATCAGTGGAATGGTTATGTTGGTTTCACCAGTCTTACGGCCCAATGTCGAAAATCGGGAGTATAGCATCATCCGAGCGAGCATTGGACCGAGTCCCTAACCCCTGTATACCTCATACTGACATACCAATCAAAACCCGTGGTGACCTTCTTTGGCGCATACGGGACGGTCTCGGAATGTCTTGTTGCACGAAAATAGCTGCTCGGAACCGTCCCTGATGGATAAACAATGCCTGCATTTACACATTGGCTATTTCTTATCCCGGTCTTGTTTAGATAATTAAAAATAATTAAATTTTTAATCAAATTTTAATTAGATGATGCTAGTATTGTAAATGTCACTACAATTGTTGATTCTGTACATTTCCTCCTAAAGTAGACAACCAATAAATCAGTAATAATTTGCAACCAACATAATACGATAGATAAATTAATAAGAAATATTTTGGTAATTGAAAATTTTCAAAAAAAACCTAAAATTGCTCCTCTCTGAATTAATACTTTTTGATTTAAGACCAAAAGCGTGGGAGACGTCATTTTCTTTTGTTATTTCTAGATTAAAAAATATTTATATACTTATTATTTTTATTTATAACGCGATTATTTTTAGAAAAGAAATAAATACGTGTAAAATCTCATTATTAATTTTAATAGTCTGATTATAATTTCCAATTATTATCGCAGAATCAGGAAACAATCGAAAGTCATAATGCGATTTCTGATAAATCTTCTCATACTTGTTTATAATTGGAAACCAGATTTAGTGTGAAATTGTGGGGGTCAAAATATAAGTAGTATTTAGTAGCATATTATTGATGTTGTGGTATGCTTATTAAAACATAGGCGATATTTATTACTGAGCTCTAAGTAGATTAATTTAATATCTCCCTTCTTAAATTATAGAACCTCCTTACCCCCTTACTAGACCCCCTCGACCACACTTAGAAAAAATATCGATAATAGGAGCCCTACCTCCCTCATACGACACTAAATCCGTCCCTTATATATAATTAGAATAGGGTATATAACACCTTGATATTACCTTACTAATGTTACAAGATATCTTGCGCGTTTCTCTTGGCTTTCTAGTTCAAACCTAGACTTGGAAGAACACGGTCGTTATTAATTAATTATCAATTTGTTTCCATCAATATAATAGTGCAAATAATGGTATGTATTAAACATTAGTTTTGTTATAATTATTTCTATAATTATTAGACCTAATGAATTTCAATGCAAGATACATTGATATTAATTAATATTTTAATTTCTAAATCTAGTATTAAGAATCGGAATCCTGTTCTGAAAACTAATTAACATATAATATCCACGGAATCACACCTACTAAAAAAAAATATAAATTGTTTTGTCTTTATAATAATAATATCAGCCCTGTTTTATATACTGTCCCACTGCTGGGCACAGGACCACTGTAGTTCTGAGAGGGATTAGGCCTTAGTTCACCACGCTGGCCTAATGCAGATTGGAAGTATTCACACTCCCTCAAAGTTCTTTAAAGAACTTGTTAGATATGCAGGTTTCCACACAATGTTTTCCTTCACCGTTAAAGCAAGCGATAATTCACAAAGAATACACACATAATTTTAGAAAAGTCAAAGTGTGGCACGTGGATTTTGAACCTGTGGACATTCGTCACGGCAGTCCTTTCCACAACCAACTAATCATCAAATCATTGAATTTAGGGAGTAATAATACTTTATTGGTTATCTACTCATAATATATTCAAGAAGACCGCACCTCGCGTGGTTAGAACAGGTCTTATAACAGCGTTTATGAAGACCTCGTGTGAATAAAACAACCCTACAGATTATGATTATTTTCTGTCTGTTTTTAGGTTTTGGTTATGGAAGGCGCTTCAGCTCCCGTCTTTACCCCGTTTGACCAAAGCGGGAATGTCAACTATGATGTTATACCGAAGTACGTCAAGTATTTAAAAGCCAACGGGGTTGACGGAATATTGGGTAAGTTAGCTTTTTGTAGCGTAAAAATTTTGACATTAACCACAAATTAGATAATTCGCTGGCTCACTGTATAGTGTTCTTTTAAACTCTAACAATACGCGGAAATAGGAGATACAGGGAAAAGTGTTTTAGTAACTTTCTTTGGAATAGTAATTTTTTTGGTCAAGTGTCAATTGTCCGTAAAATTTTTCTCATTCTTATATCAGAATTATTACATTTTATCGGAAAAAAATATTCTTAGCAGTAGAAGTTAGTGAAACTTAGTAAAATGTTTTACTGTATAATATGTATACTTATACCTATATCTTTTGATTCCATGTTTTATGTAGCAAAAAATCGAATAATCTCGGAAGATAAATCAATGAATTATAGTTTTTATTTTTTTTTTTTTTAATTATTTAATCTCATTTTTTCCACTTCAGAAAAAAGTAATATAGGACCTTGTGATAGTGAGTCATAAAATATCATATTATAATTTATAAACTCTTGAAATCGCTTTAGTCATTATATTATACGATTTAGATTATTATTTCATCTATTATAAAAGAGCTAAAATGGAGGACGGATTGCTATGGTTTTTGTTATACAGGGTAATTATTCTGTAAAGAATTTTGAAATAACTACACTATTAAATATTACCATTTGTAAAATAAGGTTCTATGTAAGGCGTGTTTTGTTGAAATAGTTAACAGATCCTAAAACCTATTATTATTACGTTTATTTTATTTTGTAGATGATGTTTATTCTATAAAAATACCCAAAGGTTAGAATTTATTCAATTAAAGTACAGCTGCAAGGAAAGCTATATATGTATAAATATATATTCATACATCATTTTTTTTCCCTTTTCCGTAGTTCAGAGCACTCTAGCACTCTACCCGCTATATTAAGTCCCATGAAATACTAGGCGGAATTTGAAATTAAAACATAATGTTGGTTATTTTAAGTTATTAATAGCTATTGAATATGTCTACAGTCGGTGGCACAACAGGCGAAGCGACCCTTTTGAGTATGGAAGAGAGAAAGAAAGTATTGTTAACTTGGTTGAAGGAAGCGAAGCAATTGAACATGAAGGTCATAGCGCAAGTCGGAGGAGTTCCTTTACCAGACGTTATTGAAATGGTAAGTATAATACAGAAGAGATATTACGCAAGCATGTTTTAACATCTATAATTTTATTATTAAGTAGGTGTTAAATACAGCGTGACAAAGTAAATAAAAAATCCTCGCCAATTTGTAAACTATGGAACTATATCTATAGGTAAGTATTACTCTTCAAGTTAAATTGAAAATTAAAAAGCAAACGCCCATAATAATTTCCAAATCAGTGTATGACTAATTTCATTTATGTGTTTGTTGGCAGCAAATAAAGACCAATCCAACGCACAAAAAAAATATTTAATTTCGAATTGCATTTTTATACTAACACAGAATGTAATTACGCCTGATCATAAATGTTTCTCTCTCCTAAAGGTGACTAGCGAATGGCGATGTAACTTAAACATAACTTTATCGTGACTCAACCAAAAGTGATTAATTAACGCGCAAAAAAAGTGACTCGTAATCTTATTTTTTTGTAACTCTACGTTTGTTGTCCTGGCAAAGGCCGGCGTATACAAACATACAGGACTTTTAGTGATCGCTCTAGGCGCTCGTAACCTTTGAACTCGTAATCGACTGATAAAAATTGCAGGCAAAGTTTGCTGAACAACATAGAGCAGATGCCATAATGACGCTACCTGAACTCTACCACAAACCAAGAACGGCAGAACAATTGGTATCTTATTTGGAGATCGTGTCGAAAGCGGCGCCATCTTTGCCCCTGATTTACTATCACTTTCCTATGATGAGCGGAGTACATGGTAATTTCTGCTAATATTTTTTTTTCTAAATTGAGCCAAATTCGATAATAAGTTGACTTTATAAAAATGTAACGCAGATAGTGGTGACTTTTCAAAAAACAGTACAACACTACCAGTAGTTTTTACCAGGATGGGAGCTAAAGAATCCCCCAATTTGGACTTGGATAACATTCTTTGTTGGTTAACAAAGTGATGACCTTCAGTATAAAAGTCTACAGTTGGACATCATCCCGAGCCTCCCTTTAATAATGTGGCTGTCCCCTTCAACTCCCCTCTCTAAGACAGCCACTGAACTACAATACTATGAAACTAACAGCTGCTTCAGCGGTTTTCATAATTTGCCATGTTTAATCCTTACCGCATATGGCAACTATTAAATAGTGGTGTAGTGTTTTTCGGCAACAAGTCAAAAGCGTCTGCGCAACGTTAACGTTACTTGATTTTCAGTGAATGTAAAACAATTATTTACGCTGGCTACAAAGCGAATACCTAATTTCAAAGCGATGAAGGCTGATCTGGAGGTGGCGATGGAATTGGCCGATTTGGTGCTGCCTGGTCAAAAGATAATTATAGCTAATCATGTAAGTATGTCATTAACTCTAGAATATAAGTACTTTGAGCTGTGACTGCATCCTTCTTACCTTCTTTCATGCAGTCAATGCTATTGATGTTCTCTCCTTCCAACATCCTGGGTCCTTTTGCCGTAGCTTGAAGAAGCTAAGTAGGCATGAACTTGTCAAATGGTATAAGATTGCAATTTATGTTGTCTCCTTCCTGTAATCCTGGGTCCTTTCGCCATAGCGTGAAGAAGCTAAGTAGGCATGGACGTGTCGAATGGTATAAGATAACCGTCTGTTGCCATACGATACTCTATCTGGACGGCATTGCGTATAACATCAGGTGTAGTGTAATCGCTTCCCCGTGATCTAAAAATGGCGCCTATAATTACCCAATTATTTTCAGCATTTAGCTCCGGCAGTGTACATGGGACATGAATCCAGCGTAGCAACCGTCACCAACATGTTCCCCAAACTAGTCCAGGAAGTGATACGGGCTGCCAAATCAGGAGATCGCAATGCCCCTGAACTACAATACAAGCTAAACCGTTATGTTGATGCTATCATTGCTGGTGGTGAGTACATTTTTCTTTCAACCCGTGAGTACAATTTTATGTATGAAATAAGTTAACAGAGTTGAATTTATGTAGCTATAACCTAGAGTCTAGACCTATGAAACTGACCTTTTCTTTATTAGACTCGAAGGATCACTGTTCAAGCCATTTTTTGGACTTGCAAAAAAATATTTATTTATTGTGGACTGCATATAGGTTTTAATGCCGTTATAATATTAAGAAGTAAAAACAAAACAGCACCCGATTGTGACCACGTAGAGCCGAGCGTCATGTGGCGCGCGGGTGCCGGGCGAGCAGTTGGCACCCGCACGCCGCGGCTTGCCTGCGCCTGCGCAGAATCACTAGCAATCTTGATTCTAGATTTTGCACCGAATTTAATACATCCTTACAAGTTATCTAGCCTTTGTGGCAAAAACATCCCTCGTTATATCAAACAGCCTTTTATAATATTCCAAATGATCATTTCAGGTGACTTCTTACCGGCCATGAAAGCAGCAATGGAGATGATAACAGGAATTCCAGTCGGGCCCGTGAGACCGCCGCTAACCCCACTCAGTGATGAACAAAAATCGCGCCTGCGCACATCTTTACTTGCAGCTCAAATTAAATTGATATAAAAGTTAAAACTTTAAATATAAAGATATAAAAATTTGTCTTGCTTTACTTATATATACGTTTATGGACGTAATTTATAACTCGATAATACATTATTAGCGAAGCGACAATTTTTTCTAAAAATTTGTGCAGAATTTTGGCTTTAAATTGTTGAAAATATTGGAATTGAGATGGCGAACTGTTTTAGCGCCTCTTTCATTAGTGTGTTGATTACAATTACATTTACCAAGAATATAGACTTTCAAAGAATTACATTAATATCCGTCATGCGAAATAAATATTTTCTATTTTTGTTTCTACGAACAAACCGAACCCTTAGAATTATAATCCACATCATTTGAAAAGTGACAAACTATCGAATGCAACATTGACTTTCGTGTAATTACCGAAAATAATTCTAAAGGTGCGATATTGAAAACAAACATGGCGTCATTACACAATATACAGCTAATAGTTTTGCCTTTGATCCTGAATAATACAAATATTAATTAATTTTGTTCAAACATTTATTAACAGACATGATAAATATCGATTTATTTAGCCAGCCCTAAGCCCCTGAGTTTCGCGTGAATCCTCTGTTTCGCCTCAGCTGAGATTTCCCTCTGTGGTTGAGACGGAGGGCCTACTTTAATACCGGACACGATTTCCATACCCGCCTTCATTATAGGCACCCAGGGTCCTGGAAAAATGAAATAATTATTTATATTTTCTTCAATGAACTCCAAGGGACTCCAGCGAAGGATACAGTTCTTTTTTTTTATTGCTTTAAACGACGAGACGGGCTTGCCGTTCGCCTGATGGTATACGACAGCCCATATAATAATAATAATAATAATATCAGCCCTGTATTATATACTTGCCCACTGCTGAGCACGGGCCTCCTCTACTACTGAGAGGGATTAGGCCTTAGTCCACCACGCTGGCCTAGTGCGGATTGGTAGACTTCACACACCATAGAAATTCCTATAGAGAACTTCTCGGATGTGCGATGTTGATCACGATGTTTTCCTTCACCGTTAAAGCGAACGATAAATTCACAAAGAATACACACACGATTTTTTAGAAAAGTCAGAGGTGTGTGCCCTTGGGATTTGAACCTGCGGACATTCGTCTTGGCAGACCGTTCCACACCCAACTAGGCTATCGCCGCTTTACGACAGCCCATAAACAATAGAAATACCATCCAACACCTTGAATTATATATTATATGTATTGTTTGATATTCCACTGCGCTCGCCATCCAGTAGTTACACTGGCTACAATGTCCTTCAAACCGAAACATAACAGTGACTACACACTGCTGCTTGCCGGCCGAAATAGACATTGCGGCGATACCTACCCAGGCGGACTCTCACATATGAGAGACCTACCACGAGTGTTGCAAGTAAGCCTCTGTAATCCACTGGTTTCAAACTTTTTGACGCAAAACCCACCAAACAAGCTAAATATATAAAATTTCCTTATCATATAAATTCGTCTCGTCATTTTCTACAGTGAGCATGGGCTGGTTCCCCCTTTTTGAGCACCAACTCGAGCAGGATCGAGAACATCATTTTAAATATATATTTTTTTTATACCTTCAACAGTGTGTGCTTCGATGGCCAAGCTGAGTTTCTCCTGCAGTGCCCTGGCTTTAGCAACGTCATTATTCTCCACAGCGTCCAGTATATCCTGAGCCAGCCGTGGGAACAGGTTGAACGTGGTACCGATACTGGACTTAATTCCTAGGAGAGCGGCAGGAGCTAGGAGCTAAAAAAGAGTGACACAAAGGCTTAATTATTTTGATTTTTTTATGACGAAGGTTTAAATTAAAGCCGTGATGGTAGCGGTGGTGGGCTTGGGGAGAAATATAGCCTGTTATATGCTTTTTATAATAGCGCGACACTTTTTTTTATTACCTGACTATAAGTTTTTTAGCCTGATAAGGGACAACTTATACTAACACATCCGTCTTCTGGGTGAGCTAATTAGGTGTATGCAACTGTTACTAGTTCTGTTCAAAGCTTGTCCATCCTGCACATTTTTAATATTACACGCGCCGGCCATACGAGCTTAGCCATAAACAATTGCTACTCCACATTGCGCATTATACAGAGTATATAACCCTCAGAACAATGACAAGCATATAACCTTACGACTTAATTTGTCAGTTAGCGATCAGGACTGCAACTATGAGGCGTATTTATCTTTTATTACTTACTGTATCAGCTCCAAGGAACATCTCTTGGTCCTTCTTCAGTGCCCGTAGTACTTGAGCGCCCTCGCTGAGGTCATTTGATGTAAACTTCAGACCTTTGAAGTTCGGGATGCATGCGGTGGCCTCCGTGACAAATGCCGGCATATTGACTGCAACGTACAATTACCAGGTGATGTATATGATCGTTTACCACCTCTTAAACGCGAACACGACACACTTACGTGGGCCACTATGGCGGGTTTTAACACTTTGGGTAAAATGGTCGCTATTCAATATATCCTATCACCAGCAAATGTTCCAGTGGTTCCTAATTAAATATATCTATTTCCATTTTTATTAAACAGTATTAGCACAGTCCTGGGTAATCCTAAATATTTAAGACTGGTACGACAGTTACTCCACTGCACCTGATGGTGTCTAAGTAGAATGGCATCCAGAGTATAGACTGAATGAATGCTGGCCTGTTCAAAATCTCATGTACCCAGACTAATCCTGTAACGCGATACACTTACATGGGAACTAATATGGATTTACTTACTTTCAACCCTACTCATGCTGGGGATGTGGTAGTACAACACTGGTAGTTTGGGCGCGGCGCTGGCGACCAGCCCGATGTAATATACCAGCTCGCTTACATTAGCTGGCTTGAAGTACAACTCTGGTAGAGTGAGTAGCGAGTCAGCACCCGCTCTCTGACAGTAGCTCGCCTGAAATAATATTACCGCCGTCAAATGGGTGGTCACGTGGAATTTGGAGGTCAAATATTCGTAGTGGATCAATAAATTAAAAAAGATTGGCTTGTAAAAATATTTATAGCTATTAGGTACACAAATACAAATCAATAATTGTAACTCTTCAATATTTTTTTCGGTCCACTTATTTGATAAAATCGGTGTATGAATATATTATAATATTAAACATTCCTATGATAAGTAAATTAATAAATATAGGTACGTAGAGTTTCCAAATTAAAACAACAGACGCAGAGGTGACATTATCAATTCATTAAAAACAATATATCCATATCAAAGTTAAAGTAAATACCTCTTACTCTAAGATATCAAAGAATATATTTCACAACAAGTGATAATGTCAACGATGAATCGAGCTATCATTTTTTTAACGATTAACAGTAACTTATATTTGAAAATAACACTTAAATATTGGACATAAGGTTGAAAATAGTTGGTATAAACCTAATAATGAAAATGCACTTAATTTGACAAGCATATCGACAAGTAAAATTTCCACTTTAGAATGTTAAAATGAATATTACGGATTATTAGATATTTATGCTCAATATATGAAGCGGCGATAGCCTAGTTGGGTGTGGAATGGACTTCTGAGATGAATGTCCGCAGGTTCAAATCCCAAGGGCACACTCCTCTGACTTTTCTAAAAAATCATGTGTGTATTCTTTGGAATTTATCGTTCGCTTTAACGGTGAAGGAAAACATCGTGAGGAAACCTGCACATCTGAGAAGTTCTCTATAGGAATTTCGAAGGTGTGTGAAGTCTACCAATCCGCACTAGGCCAGCGTGGTGGACTAAGGCCTAATCCCTCTCAGAAGTAGAGGAGGCCCGTGCTCAACAGTGGGCAAGTATATAATACAGGGCTGATATTATTATTATGCTCAATATAGATAGGTACATTACAGTTACGTAAAATCTTGTATACGATTCTTACGCTCGCACATTTTTTTCCAAATGATTAACAGAGTTTGTGTATATTTTCGCTAAATTATTACAATAATATCATTTGTGTTTAGCAAGTAGGGCCACGGAGGGGGCGAGGTTCCGTTATTTTATTCGTAGGTCAACCATACATTATTAAAGTACATACTTTTTCTTTATCTCAATGAATCTAAGTAGGTAGGTAAGTCCTAACCCGCAGAGCCGACACTAGTAAAAAAATTGCCGTCCATTCTTTCCTCAGTGCTGTATTTTTGTTGACGATAGTGCCATTCTAGCAAAACCTGTGACGCACCTCCAAGACCTCAGCCACCTACAAAACCGTAGTGGTTAGCCTCATGGGGAAGCCTACGTGCAATAAGCGGTTGCTACTCACCAGGTCTAAAACGTCAGCTAGCGGTGCACCGCCGACTTGCACCTGAACATGCAGGCCAGTCGACTTCGCCACCTTCACCCACTCGTCGACGAGCTTCTTCCTGTCAGAGACAGCGAGGGACATGTTCTCACCAGTTGTACCACCCACTAGAGTAAACAAAATATTTTTTTTTATGATGCCTAGTAGAGGCGAAGGGTCCATAGAACCCGATTCCTGCCGGATGATGATGATGATGATTGATGTAGAATCTTATTATCATTAGAAGGATTTGCAGTATTTATGCATATCAGTACCTATATGTTGTGTCAGGGTCCCTTTGGGTAAATTTCAGCTTTCGCCACTGATGCCTAGTACATTCGTGGGGGATGCTATCTTGGTACCTTTTTTTTGTTTTTGTAAATTAAAATGAGAACTGCAGCAAACAGAATACAAGTGGAGTATCTACCTACTACCAGAACCTAACTAGTATAGGCACTTACACACAACTCTATAGTAAATTATAATTATAAATCAGTATTAAAAGCTATTCATCTGTCGTTTAGATAAATAAATCTTTGAACTTTCTATAGTTCTAAAATAGTTTAAGATATCCTTAAATTTTTTTATGTTTAGGTACTGGATTATTTGAATATTTTTACGACTCACCGAGAACGGATTTTATTCCATTATCCGCTAAATATTTGGCGTAACCAGCAATGGCTGAATAGTTGATTGAATAGTCATCATTAAGGGGGGTGAAAACTGGGGGCATCAAGCCACGAGCTGTGAGTATAACCTGATGGAAAAAGCAATGATATAGTCTCGGATTTCGGAAATTATACAATTTTTTCAATTAATTAATTTATAGTTTCTGGATTTTAAAAATCTATTTTAAATTTAATAACGTATTTAAAAGTATCAAAATAAGTTTCTATGAAGGTAGAATTACTGTTAGGTGTTTTCCTGGCGTGTTATTAGTTGTAACATATTGCAACAAAATTAACATTTTATTTCACTTCTTGAAACTAATAACGGTATACCATGACCAGGAAAAGTACAACTCTTGGGGTGCCAGTTTGGATTTTTCTTTTTAGTTATTGTTGTCAGTACGTACTAAAAACAATTCCCATGTTTTACCACTTCATGACAAAGAAATTTTCCTGATCAGACTTCTAACAATCACCGGTAGTCGTTTAAAAATTGTTAAGAGTATTGTACATTCTTTAAATAGCTAGAAAACTACTTTACAACTTACCATGTTTTATCTGGACCAAGACAACCGACACCCGTGAATCTCGAACAAATAATGTTACATAAATTACGTAAATATTATCGCTGTTTTATCATAGTCGTAATGTTATGTTTACAACTTATCTTCATTTATCTCCAACAATATACAACAAAAGTTGCTTCGTAAGAATCGAGTACAGTTAATCCATTCATTACTCGATATGAATTATAATCTATAATCGATATTTTAATTTGAAAAGTAAATCCGATTAATCTTTGATTGCTACGTCTAAAATAACTACCTTCATTTATAGCCTGGTCAAAAAACGAAAAACCTCGCTATGTTTTAAATTAAGAAGGCAGTTTTTTTTATTTTCTCGATCAGGCTATAATATTTAGTTATAAGTACAATTTTAAGAACAGCAATTATCAACAATGCCTGTTGTCTGAAGTTACTATAATAATATATTCTCTGTTCGAAACCCGTCACTCAACAAGACCGCAGTTCCGTCCTCACCGCTTTCTCCTTTGTTCCCCGACCCTTCTAACAGTCCCAGCCCTCGTGCTGACGAATAACGTTAACGGATAGTTGTTTTTACGCTCATCCCATAATAGTAGATGTCTCATTCTCCCTCAGTGGTCGGTGAGCCAAGGTTCGTAACCCGTTAGTGGATTGCCCTTAACATGGTCACTTAATTTCAAAGGGGTTTTTTTTGGGGGGAACTGCCTTGGTTATCACCGGGGGTACATCGCTAATGGTGTACAGGCGATCCCCCGGCTTAACAACCACGGCAGCCCCATGATGAGTTGGTGGGCTTTACCGCTATCACTGGAGGTTCGGTAGCCTCCAGCTAGACGGTCTTAGGGCCCGGGAGGAAGATGGGAGGGGATAGAGGGAAGGAGAGAAGGGGAAGGTAGAGGAGTTTTTAGGATGGTTGGAAGGAAGGGAAGGGAAATGTTCACGAACCCTTAGACAGACCTCAATGTGAACTTAGCAACCAAGAGCCATACGCACGAGCTGTGCGCCTAGGGTCGCGGCAAATGTGCCCCCATGCATGGGCGTGCATTTGGTGTGGAAAACAAGTACTCTGTTATACATACGTTCAAATCACTCACAGGTATTATAGAGGGCATTATGAATTGGAAACGAGTCTTGTTACCTATCCGCGTCTGCTTTAGAAAATAACGGATTTATTAACCTTTAGCATTGAGAGTGGTGTTATAAATGTAGGTTGTGTTTTTTGTAAATCTGTCCGTGATATCATAACTTCCCAACGAATAGACTGATTATGATACGATTTCTTTTTGCATGAAAGCTGATTTAATCTAGATGGTTTGTCGCTATATTTTATGTGGGTCGGTTCAGAATTTTAAAAACCATCAACACGTTTCCTACTTTCACTGGTCTCATTTGAAATGTAGTGTGCTCCTTCTATAGTATTTTCAAAACACGGTAATCTTGAGCTGATGCTGCAGAATTAAGTAGTCTGCGAGATACCCAACTCCTCAGACACTTACAGCATGTACATCGTGTTTGGGCTCATGAGAATGATCTCAATGATATGGTGTTAGATGAAAGATGATTGAGGCCACACAGTGAAGACATTAGTATTATAAATATTTTAAAATAAAATAAATAATAACTTCCAAGACGAAGAAACCACTAAAAAGAAAAAAAATTTTTTTAATACATTTCATTTTAAATATTTTGGAGTTTTTTGAGTAAAAGTTATTTGTTTGAAGGCAAAATTGATAAAACCTTCATTTTTTTATATAAAAAATAGAAGGTTTATATGTAAATTTCTGGAACTATGCTGTTGAATACACGATAGATTGTAACATAAGAATAAATTAAAGATTTTTGGTGACTTAAAGAATATAAACTTAATAACAAACTTTATTATGTAACTAAGTGTATTGTTTGATAAATGTACAACCGTTTTTTTATAAATGAAAATTTAATTTACGAACACTATAATCAATTTTATAAGGTTTCGCTTTTTTTTTCACATGTCCGGCAGACTAAGGGATCATCTGCAGCATTCCCAATAACTTTCCCTCTACATTTATAATGTATGTTCTTCATACATTTGACACAAACATATGACTCAGCTATTATCTCTAAATGGCATTCACTACAAATATTTCCACTAGAGGAAAATTCATTTATCTTGGTATTTTTACTATTTCTGCTTCACTTTTTATATCTCGATCAACATTTGAGAGAGCACCATCAACTTCCATGAGTGAGGAGCAATTTTCTTGAGGCTCTTTTTTGATAATAATTTGGGATAATTCTGATTCAGTGTTGACATTCTCCATCATAACACTTGGTTTACTTTTCACAGTTCTTTTTCTTTTATTAACATAAGTTTTTCTTTTTATATCTTCAGGTGTATTCAATTCCTGATCATCTATTGGATCAATAAGTATATGCTCAAATTCTTTATTCGGTTCTTCTTTTATAAATTCACTATCAAAAATATTTTCATAAGTTTGATCTGGAATTGATGTAGGTGTGTCTGGTTCTATATATAAATCTATTCTAACTAATGAATCCAATGAAGGTAGATCTGTGGCTCTGGAAGGACCAATTACTTTAGGTACAATTTCAGAATGACCTGTTTCAGATTTTAATGAATTCAATGTAGATAGACCTGTGGCTTGGGAAGGGCCACTTTCTTCAGGTACAATTTCAGAATGAACTGTTTCAGATTGTAATGTATTTAATGTAAGCAGATCTGTGGCTCCGGAAGGGCCACTATTTTCAGGTCCAATTTCAGTATTAACCATCTCAGATTCTATAAAATTATAATTTTCAAAAACTAATTGGTGTGGCGTTTTCTCCTTGCCAATTGTGTTATTAATTTTCCATTGCACCACATAACATCCAATTTCCCAATGTGCACTGCCTTCATTTACCATCCACTCTGTAACCAACTTGTTAATTTCATCAGCTCTGCGATTATATTGTACCTTAGCTTCTAAGGTGACATCACAGGGATGAAGAATTATATTTATAATATCCATGACCCTTATATAATCAACTACAGAATCAGCGATATTAAGAATTTTAGGAGGGCCTATGTCAGTAAATATATTTAGTAATTTCATTGCTATTTCTGTGCTCGCCAGGTTTGTAACAGCTCTCAATTGTGTCAGTCCGGTGGCTTCATCAATATAAATAAGTATGTATTTATAAAATCCATCCGGAGTGGAGGTCATGTCAAGAAATACAATCTGCGCCCTTTCATTGAAGACAGTTTTTAAAGCATCATCGGATGTGTTCTTCTTTGTACAAACAGGACATACATTTACAACTTCTCGGACACATGCTATGTCTATGAAGTAGCTTTTTTTAAGTAGCTTCATAATTTCAGTAACATTACCATGGTCACATGCTAAATGTGCTTGCCATATTGTATCAAATGCATCCTCAAAAGGCAGAACAGGCAAACTTATCTCCTCCTCAGAGGTTTTCAGCACTCTATATAGATGACTTCCTTCATAAACTCCTCTGATTTCGAATTTGTCTTTTACAAATTTATGATACAAGCCTACTTTAGACAAGGACAATTTTGGAACAGACGTTAACATATATTTTATGTCTCGAACCCATTTACGCGTCCATGGTCCACTGAATGACTCTTTTGAGTAATAATTAATCATATTTATCTTGTACTGTATACTTATAGTTTCATTTGTATCGGACAATTTATTTGCAGCCATGGATGATAGAATAATAAAGCTTAACTACACAATAACTCGATGCGAGAGTATAACATATAATTATAATACAAAGTTGAAACCAGACGATTAGCATTTAGCTCTACTTAACAACAACACAGATTATTGATAGCTACCGGATATAAAAGAAGAATGAAAACATAACTCCAAACACAAATAATAATACATGTCAACAGGCAACTTAGTGTCAACTGTCAACTGTCAATTGGATCGTGTTATACCAAAATTGACCAACTACTTTTAAACAAATTTGTGGATGTTTTATTTTACAGCTTGATTATTTTATGTATAAAAAAAAATTACCATTGGTTTACACATATTTTTTTGTATCGAATATATAAATGGATTTTGGGGTGTTTTACTGAACAGTAAACTAGCACATTTGGATTTAATGCCTATTAAATATGTATAAGTTGGATAATTTATGGGTTAATACATTTTGGCATAAATAGATCCAATTGATTCCAGCGTTGCCAACGCAAACTCCTCTATGCAAAACCCAAAATAAATACTGTTTCAAACTACTAGAATTTTTAAAACTCACTTACTCTTAAAATTTACTTACACTTACTCTTTTACTTACTCCGTAGCTTGAGGGCGATAAGTCTTTTTTTGTATTGGCAGCCTATTTCAGTAATCAATTAACATTTGTCAAATTGTTGGCAACCCTATTTCCAAGTGAATTATGCAAAGATTTGTCAAATGCGAAGTACCTAGTGGTCGTAGAATTGATCGAAAATGTCATTGGGACGTGAAGAAATATGAAAGAAATCGGATTAAAATTGGGATTGTAATTAATTAGTATTGACATAAAACAGTAAAAATGAATACTATAACCAGTGAGCTTAGTATGAACGATTTGAATAACAAATTTTTTGAGGTAATGCAAAATGAAGACAATGCAGTGGAAGCAGCGAATTTTATTTACGAATGCGTTTGCGACGATGTTACTTTGGGTTTCATTTTTGATTTTCATCACGGGATGAAAACTGGTTTGACGGAACTTTTAGAAGGCGAGAGAGAGGATGAAGAACCCTATAATATAGTGAATAACCCTGAATGTGATGTCTTCGGCACATCTATTATAAAAAAAACACCAGACTCGAACTGTGCATGTCCAAATTGCGAGAGACCGGTGTCGGCGACGAGGTTCGCCCCCCATTTAGAGAAGTGTATGGGTAAGTGCAATAGATCACTAGTTTTGCTTGCGGTACCGCGCGAATGTAGCTCTTTTGAATCTAGATTAAGAATGAAAAGTAGCTTATATGTGAAATCTGTTGAATGGTTTTTTTTATTCCAACAAATATCAATACTTATAAAATTTCATATTTATATAGTTAAATATTAAAAGGTATTTAATCAAATGCAATCATTTATTTATTAGTATTATATACTGTCCCACTGCTGGGCATGGGCCCTTCTACTATTGTAAGGGATAAGCCCTTAGTCTACCGCACTGTCCTAGTGTGGTATTGGTAGATTTCACACACCTTCAAAATTCCTGTAGATAATGTCTCAGGTATGCCGGTTTCCTCATAATGTTTTCCTTCACTGTTTAAGCAAGCAATAGTTCACAATAGAGTACACACATAATTTTAGAAAAGTCAGATGTGTGTCTTTGAGTTTTGAATCTAGAGACGATTGTCTTGGCAGTCCTTTCCACACTCAACAAAGCCATTCTTCATTCTTCATTTTATAAACTTTGCTTTATTACATAAAAATGTCTTTAATCCAGTAAATTGTATTTTTAAACCTCTATACAAACAGAGGAGTATTATAGTGTTGACATAGAAAATTCTAAATAAAAAATAAAGGAATAATCCATATAGTATATTCTCATTACCTTTGAGGACTTAAATCTCTCTCAGCCTATTATAGCCATCTGATTTACCTTCCTATAGTAAAGAACATATGTAACATGTGTGGCCAATCTTCCATATATGGCCATCTGTCACCGACTTTTATGATATTCAAATTGTTTTTATTTAGGGCTTCCACTAAGCAAATGACTTTGGGCATTCATTCCATACATTTATGTTTGTTTACTGGTATGTGTTAGGATTTACAAATAAATTACTTAAAAAAATAATTTTAGGGCTTTATGAAAAGTTTTAACTGCTGAAATGTTAATTTTTAAAATGTTTAACTAATATTGATGGTTGTAAATTAATAAAATGTATATTTTAGGAGGAGAAGCACAGAATCAACTATTTCAGTAGTGTTTTAATGAATATGCAATATTAATGAAACAATATCCATATTATAAAAAAAATCATACAAAAGATTGTTTATTTTTTTTCTATATGAATTATAAATTTTGAATAGACAGCTTTTGAAAAACGCTTAGCGCGCCGTTTTCCTGCGGGCACCGCCTTAAACTATATCGTAAACCATACTTCCTTTAGGCATGGGACGTAACAGCTCGCGTATAGCATCGCGTCGCATAGCATCCAACAGCCGCGAGCCAACCTCCTACGCCGGACTCCTCAGTGATGATGAAGACGACGTGGACTGGGCGGGTGGCTCCCTGCAGGCAGACCGCAGGAAGAGACGCATTAAGAACAACAACAGAAAATCAAACAAAATGCACAAGTAAGTGCCATATTTGTTTACAAAAATTACTAGTAGAAATCAATAAACTTCAATACATGGGCGTACACAGCTTTTGGCCTAGTTCGGATACAAAAAAATATGCTTTATTTAGGCCCATTATTTAATACATTAAAATTCTATGGTTTGTAAGCATACAAGATCAAGGGTGGACAACTAGTCTCCAGTCCCTTTTCCTGAGTACACCCATATATTAATATACATATTATAAATGATTATATTGATGGGTTCTATGTATACTAGTGATGACTGAATGTACAAAAGTTTCTAACACAGATTAACTGCCAATTATTAAACAAAGCCTATTGTAACCCATTTGAGTTGAATTTCAGAAGGCAAATTGTTCATACACTAGTATTTGTACAACCCTTCAACATAATCAACATCTCACCTACTAACCTAGCTTGTAAGAATCCGTGACAATGTCACACTAAAACCGAAATCTAACCACATGGGTTCCGTACTAACCCTTAGGTACGGAACCGTAAAAAAAAATCTCTGTCCTTCCAGTGGTAATAATAGAAACAACAACGGACATCATAATTCAGACTCTAATGACGGCGGCGCCACGTATGAAACTATGACGGCTAATGAGAAAAAGAATTTGCTGCTTCAAATTTGCGGAGTTGTATCGGAACACACAAAGAAATTGTGCACAAGGTATGTTCGTAATTACTTGCTTGCTGTTAACAAAATAAATAATTAGAGTAAATACTCTAATTATATTATTTAATTAATTACGGGGAAATCCCGTTTTGGCAATAAGGCGTGATTGTCTCATACAAACATATAATATAAACTAAATGTATGTAGATGTTGAGCTATTTTCAAAATTCATTATTTATTTATTTGGACGACTGAAAAAACATACTGCATATATATTTATTTTTTACATGAAACATTGAGTAGCAGTTGATAGGTTATAATTATGCCTCAAATAATTTTATTTCATAGTAGCTGTATTTAATGTTCTTTTTTTTTTTTATAGTTTTAAATTAAAATTTCATCAACGTTTTTTCATTGTCATCCAACATTTTATCCTAAATCTTGGTCTTGTAATGATTATTGATTGGCCTGTATGAGCTCGAAATTTGGGAAGGTCCTAAGCTCGATTCCCAGTTTGGGCAACCCACACAGCGTTTTTTTTTTCAACAATATTTGCCTAGGATTGGATTCCTTTAAAGAATGATTATCTTTTGGCCGGCGCAGGATTGTGAAAACCAATGCGAATCGTTACTTGCCATTTGAGGGCCACTTTTAACCAGACATAAAAGCACTAACGTATAATTCATTGTGAAACCAATATTTATATTAATATCTGTTTAATAAATATTATAAGGTGAGTCGAGTAATTATCCTCGCCCTGCCTCGGTGGCGTAGTTGTACTGCATGCGCGGTACGACAGCGCTCTGAGGTCCTGGGTTCGATCCTGGTTTGGGCAAAGTGATATTCGGGTTTTTCTGCTTAGTATCAGCCTGGAGTCTGGAATTTGTGACTGATATGGCGATAGGCTCGACCCGTATCACATCATGGGACGAAACACACTTGACAAAAAGTGGGTGCCTTCGTCGCAACGTCTCTGCATACTCCTTCGGGGATAAATGCGTGATGCTGTATGTGTGTATGTATGTGTGAGTAATCATCCCATTCGTTATCAGATCAACACGCTGTCCACAACACACAGAGGAGCAACGTCGCGCCCTCCGCAACAGCGTTCTGGAACCTTCGACCCCGGAGTCGCAGACCATGGGCCTGACGGCCGACGAGGCCGGCTCGCCGCCCGATTCAAGCCCATCGTCGTCTTGCTCGTCTTCGAGTCGCAAGAGGGAACGGCACCGCGCCCCACCAAAAACCAAGAATAAGAGGGAGCGAAATATGTCGCCTAGTGGCAGGGATTAATTTGATGACCCAGTGACGTCATAAAGGATAATTTCGTTAGAAAAATGCAAAAATATACAGATGATAAGTTTATTGTTTGTAGCTTTGTTTTCAATGTCATTATGGAGAATGATCAAATTATTACATTGAGTAATTTTATTATAATGTAAGCAAGCCTTTAGTTAGATTACAAGCTGCGAGTAAGATTCATTGAAAATGTTTTGAATCTATGTGTATTTAAATTTAGTACTAATCGCAAGTCTGTCTTGATATTAATGTCGGTTGCTAACTAATAACAGAAAATTACACATAGAACATAGTTTGCGATCTGTACACAAGCGTGAAAAAATATTAACTAAGCTATTGAGTTAGGCTAAACACACTTAGCGTTGTTTTTGGTCTACAACCTGCATTACTTATGAAATTTCTGTAGCAAAGGGTTCATGTAGCCCTATTCCTGTCGACTTCCCTGAATATAGTAATTATGTAAAATATAATTATCATTATAACGATTTGTAGACCGCATTCATCCATGTTAGAACTTATATGTAGTATTGGGTTCCGTTTGAAAAAAATCATGTCTCGCCCACGTAACATTGTGAAAATAAATCAATTTGTTTACACCGGAATAGATATTTTTAATAGGGTTATTAAATGTCTCAATAAAAAAATGTATTTGCCTATATTTAAGTCTGCAAAATATTAGTGTTATTGGTAAGTTATTGTATTTCAACATGTAAAAGTGGCATGTTTTAGCAAAAAATTGTATTATTAGATTTATCCAGAGCTTAGGGATACCATAACCTTGAATCGACCAGAACATTTTGAATATCATTGATGCTTCTAATGTAGTCAACGACAAAAGGTGAAGAAATATCAAATCGAGTTTAAACTTTTGTATCCGTATCAACAATCGTTACTTTCTTTTCACAAAAAAAAATTAAATTTTCAACTTTAAGAAAAATAATATTTAGAGGGGTAATGTGTAGAAATGTATTAAAGTTTCAAAGTTAAACTACTTTTGTGGCTGATTTGTAGTTAATCTGTTGAAGCATTGTAAAGTTTCTTTATTCAGCTGATTTTGTGGATGGTTGTATAATAGGTCTAACCCCAACAGCTCGGTAGCTGAATGGTGTTTGAAACTTGGTATACAGTAGTTGTTAAATAACAAATTCAAAACTTATTTGTAATCTATAACACAGCCTTCGGAAACTTATGGAATGCACGATCACTAGCTTAATCACGATGTTATAATATGAATTCATATAGTATGATCTCGTTTTATCGCAGTGGCGTAGTTGGAGGAGGGGGGGGGAGCAGGTGGCGAAGACATGATCCGTGCGGCACATAAAAGAGATGGCGCGTGTCGCATTCTTTTTTAGTATAGTTCAAATCTAGGGCCTATGTATTTCTCTCATCTGCAGGGGAAATGTTGGATCGACCCCAAGCAGTAAAACCTACGCTATAATACATTTTATTCGTACATAATATGTGTTAAAATTAGTCGTTTTATATTGTGGAAGAGTATAATAGCTTAAATATATAAATAAGATAGTCGATGTAGATTTTAACCTATGTCGATTTCTGAATAAATAACTCAATATTTAAATTCAAGTTTAAATAATGCACGAAAATGTGTACTATATTGCATTTCATTCTAAGGTAAATATGTACATACATAACATCACGCATTTTATCCCCAAAGGGGTATGCAGAGGCGCAACTAGGGCACCCACTTTTCGCCAAGTATGTTCCGTCCCATGATGTGATAGGGGGCGAGCCTATCGCCATATCGGGCACAAATTCCAGACTCCGGGCTGATACTGAGCAGAAACACCCAAATATCACTTTGCCCGACCCGGGATTCGAACCCAGGACCTCAGAGCGCTATTGTACCGGACATGCAATACAACTACGCCACCGAGGCAGTCAAGGTAAATATGTTATTTCAATAATTGTAGCATATATCTAGATATATGTTATATCTCATATATTTATTACTTATGTCTGTATATACATAATAACTGAAGTTCCACCGAATATTATAATGTGTTCTAGTTTCTCCACTAATTGTAATTGCGATTCTTGATTATGTAGAAATTGTTTTCTGACTTGATATCATTGTATGTATATAAATGGACTGAATTATACTGGTGATACTTTGAATAATAAATGTGTAGTGATGTGTGTTTTATTTTTATTCAGGTTTGAAGTTTGCTGTATTTAAAATACATATTTGTTTATTTAGGAATTTATTTTTTACGTCAGTTCATGCTTGATGCTGATAAAAATAAATACAAAAAAATATAATGATTAATGATCTAATAAGTCGATGGATGTTGCTGGATGCAGGCGGATTCTAATAGGTCCATCTGGAAATCATGGGAGGCCCGTATGCAGGTGTAAAGATCCTACGACTGATGGTGATTCCTGATGAAATGACAGAGTAAACCTAAAAAACGTGAAAGCTCCTAACGCGTGGGCACACGTGTACTAGCTAATTGTTTCATCTACGTTGTCGCTCATTACGGCATATGATCCGTTTTTCTCTCATATTTCAAACAATAATAATAATAATATCAGCCCTGTATTATATAGTCGCCCACTGCTGAGCACGGGCCTCCTCTACTACTGAGAGGGATTAGGCCTTAGTCCACCACGCTGGCCTAGTGCGGATTGGTAGACTTCACACACCTTCGAAATTCCTATAGAGAACTTCTCAGATGTGCAGGTTTCCTCACGATGTTTTCCTTCACCGTTAAAGCGAACGATAAATTCACAAAGAATACACACATGATTTTTTAGAAAACTCAGAGGTGTGTGCCCTTGGGATTTGAACCTGCGGACATTCGTCTCGGCAGTCCGTTCCATACCCAACTAGGCTATCGCCACTTTTTTTCAAACCTTACGGTAGGTAAAAATATCTAGGTACTAAATTCCCGTAAAAATAAGGTGATATATTTTATATGTTTAGGGAAAGAATCGAACATTGAATAGCCTCTGAAACAGTTTCCTGCACTAACTGTATATCACTAGTACTTTAGAATATTTGCTTATTTTCAGTATTTCTTTATTTAAATTATATTTTACTAGCTTTTGCTCGCGGCTCCCACGTGAGATTTTATCCGGGATAAAACTCCTGCTATTCATTTTCCCGAGATAAAAAGTAGCCTTATAATTCCCAATGTCCCAAAATTTAATCGCAATCCGTTCTGCACTTACCGCCATTTTCAATAATCTAATGAGTGGCGGGTTTTAATTTTTTATGAGTTTAGGCCACTTTACTTCCGCCGCCCCATGTAGATAAATTTATGTAAGTATGTTTGTAGGTTTCTAAAATACCTAATAATTTTCCATTTCTTTGTATTATGGAAGGCACTAAAGTTTCATAAACGAATGTTTAATTAAATCAAGCGAGCGGCTTTTGAAATCTGCCGCCCCTAAGAGGCTGCCATCCATAGGCCGCGACCTATACGGCCTATTTACAAATCCATGACTGATCCTAATCACTTTTTCAATCTATCTCAAAAATGAACCAATCAGAATCAAGATTTTTGACACAATGAGTTATTTTGATTAGTTCATTCTCAAAATCGGATTGGAGATTCAGATTGGGGTCGTTTATTGCAAACGGCTGTTCGACTTTATTACGTCACACAGACAGACCCGGCGGGGGGCTTCAAGGCAGGATTACCCATTTCCATTTCGAATTTAATAATGTTATGTAGTAAATAATCCAGAGAATTAAACGACGCTGGTAAAAGAATAAACCATTTTATTGGCATATATATTGTAATAACTGTATAGATATTTACATTACAAAGATATATCACATAAAACACCTCACATAATGTAAAAGCTAACAATGATTAACAAATTACTGAATCATTACCATTTATTCTCAAAAATCTTTGGAATGGAGACATTCCGCCAGCAGAAAATCATTTTAAGTCACAATTCAAGAAATATAAAATATGTTAGAAAACAATGATGCGATATCGTTAGTAAACAATCAATGAATCGCTTTAATTATCGAGATGTAGTTAATATGACTGCATAAATATATGTAAATTTTATCGATAAAAAAACTATCGATTATGATTTTAATCTATACATTGAAAGCAAAAATTGATAAGTTAAAATAAGTTATTGGATATGATAAAAAAAACTAAGACCAAAAATATTAAGAATTTTATTGTATGCCAAATTATTTCATCTCGATAATTATGCGATCCAACATAAAATCTCACAAAACGGACAATTATAACAATTAAAAAGGTCTTTATTCAATTTGTGCATTAAACACCGAATAAATCAAATAATAAAAAATCAAAAATATTCAAGTTCACTAAAAATCTTATAATTCTTTTTTTCAAAAATGCAATTTTCACGTGTAATTTCTACGATGACGTAATTTAGGAATCATATTAAGCATTGGTGCCTTATTATAATACTTTCAAAAAATTACTAAACATCCATTTAGCTACTTTGGCTGGCTCAATAAAATTCAAGACTTGACATTTTTCCAGATTTAATTCGATTTAAAATATCGATATTTCAAACACTATTATAGGCAGTTTTTTTGCAAATTCAATAATAAATCCTGCTTGAGCCAGTACCTAAGATAACATTTTTCCATAGAACCGCTAGTATGAACCCGTCTACAGAAATTAGTACTTAATTATTGCTGGAAAACGTATGACAATGCACATTTAGAAGCCCTTATTACATCGATAAATAGAAATGTCTTTATTCAGACGATTTGAGATGAAAGTGTTGTGTTGTGACACACGAGGGGATAGAAACGGTATTTTATTTGTAAATACGAGAGTATGCAAATTCGATTCACCGCAGCACAATGCTTATGGAGTAAGTGAACCGTGTAGCCTATTTATAGCACCAGTGTAAGTTAAGGTAATCTTTTCACCGCCAGAGGGCTCTGGTATTTGCTTGTCTTGACCCTATTGTTTTACATTCCTCCATGCAGTAGTAAATGTTACATATTTGTTGTTATATGGACACTATAAAGTGACCCCAATGCATCTGATGGTGAAGTTCAATAGAATGTCGATTGAGAGATGTCGAGAGATGATTAACCGTCGGCAGTGGACACAATTATGCCCTTATGTTTCAAATCCTGTAAAGACTTGGTAGGGAAGCATGGCAATAGACAATTGGAAAAATATTTGTATGTTTAAAAAGAATGATACATTATTTTAATATTATGGTCTTACCCTGACCTCAACTGGCGGTGCGAAGATTAATCATTATCAATGCAAATATTTTAGATTTGTCTACCTATTTTATATTCGCCGCAACGTTTCCAAGGTTATATTTCTACCACTTTCATCCCATTATCGGGGATGTTAACATAACCGTACAAAAAATACTGCTTATTCAATCGGCACCTTGCATTGTAAATATCGACGAACCCTAATTGCTCGATAAAATGATTTATCGATATCGATAAGTACAGACTGCTATCAATCTAAAATATTTAGCGTTACGACCGTTCGATCGAAACAGATTTTTTTTATTTTTGTTAATACTGTTTTAGTTGGTCAATATGAAATTGTGGTAGAAAAGCAAGGTAATATTAAGTACGTGCTGTTTATCGATATAATTTTAAATTCCATACTCTGGTTTACTCTAAAAAGCATAGTAAGTATCTTACCGCACGATATTTATATCGATAAAATAATCGATTATTCGTGTACCGCGCTTTTATTCGAGTAGAAATATTGACCAACTAAACACAGCTGCAAAACGATTTAAAAATATAATTACAATTATATGTAAATTATCGAAACGAGTCATTTGCGTGTGTAATGCCAAGTACAGTTTTGTTTTCGATTTGTTGTCCAAATTCAAACTCAACTAGTCGACAACTAAATAACCTGATGCAGATTTAATGGAAATTACATGCACAAACGTCTTGTTTCGCTAATTACTAAAACAAACACTAGGTAGCGGTGCGATCGGCTGCCAGCCGACGTTAGGCCACGCTGATTATGGACTCCCGACCTTGACCGACGCCGATGTATTTAACTGGAAAATATAGGAATTTAATATAAACATTGGTAAAGCATTAAAAAAAATACATGAATTATCAGAGACGTGCTATTTATCGAGTGGGAAATATCCAATTTTGTAAGCTCGAATAGCGTTCAGAATGTCAGCTGAGTTGCATGAGACATTTAATATATTAGCTCTGCATAATTCTTTGCATCTGCATAATTTTCAGATTATTTGCCTTGTTCATTTGGTATATCGATATAAATACATATTTTTAATATATTATCTGATCCATACTGAGTCTAAGCGAATACTTACATACATACATAACATCACGCATTTTATCCCCGAAGGGGTATGCAGAGGCGCAACTAGGGCACCCACTTTTCGCCAAGTATGTTCCGTCCCATGATGTGATAGGGGGCGAGCCTATCGCCATATCGGGCACAAATTCCAGACTCCGGGCTGATACTGAGCAGAAAAACCCAAATATCACTTTGCCCGACCCGGGATTCGAACCCAGGACCTCGGAGCGCTATTGTACCGGACGTGCAATACAACTACGCCACCGAGGCAGTCGAATACTTATAATTTGTAATATACAGTAAAAACCGGTTTTAAATTAAAGGAATCACCTAATACTGGATGTTATATCAGATAGTCGATATTTATTTTATTGAAGATTGTCCTTTTTATACATTTATTTGCAATGACCACGCCATTCAGTCATTATAACCGATGCGTCGCAATAACCGAAGTCGTTATAACCGGTTTCTGTTGTGTTTGTAACATTACCCGGTATTTGTAAGAAATCCTCGATGGCCTTCACGTAATTCTTGGCCTGTTCGGGCAGCTTGCTCAGTTCCCGCACGTCCTCTATGCTGCACGCCCAACCAGGTAACGTTATGTATTCCACCTACAAGCCAATTTAGATTCATTTAATAATGTATCGAATGTTTCATGAATTCAGAAATAGGTTATTTGCACATAACTGGTATTGATCAAATTAGCAGCAAATTAAAACTGACACGTTAACTATTTTAAGATACCACGTTATTTATCAAACTTATTAATTAATCATTCAAAATCATATCCATATGAAAAACAAAATTGACGATATCGAGTAATATCGATAATTTAGTATCAATACAAACGTATCCAATACCAAATGAAAACTCGATATCCTTGCCCAAGACAGCTGCTAAAGTTTAATCTGGCTTCTGTTTACTCGATTTCTAAATTAATTGATAGACTTCACTGAAAGCAACAGACCAAGTACTTTGCAGAATTTTCGATGTATAATAAATATCGTTAAACAAATTACACCAAAATAATTACCTCAACATTACTAAGCTCAGTCATGGACGATGGGAAATAATCGATCTTCTTCCCGTTCAGTTTGTACGCGACACCCACTTTGATCTCCTTTAACGTGTCCAGAATGTCCAACTTTGTTAGACATAATCTGTAGAGAAGAGAAAATTCTTAATTGTTTTATATTTTGAGTCTGATATTTGTATCGATACTACATATATCGATATTATGTGTATCGATACATAGGATTTTCGAACCCATTCTTACTCGGCTAGATTCATTCCACTATAGAAGCTGAAACCATAATAGTTTTCATAAGGTTTACTTACATATGTGTCACGAATCGCATACCTTGTTTTCAACTAGGTAACTAAATTCAGGCCAAGTAAAGAGTAACGAAAGTTTTATAAAGTAATCTCATTAAATTGTACAAAAAGACAGACAAGACTAATCATCAGCCACATGTAGTCCAGTGCTAAACATAGGCCTCCTTTAAATAGTCCAGATGGACCTTTAAAAAGTGGCCTGCATCTAGCGTGTTCCTGCGACCTATACCAAGTCGTCTATCCACCTTGTAGTTATAGAAAGCAAAGAACTAAACGTCTTTACTACCTTGTAAAAAATATCTGTAATACTCACGAGGTGTATCCGTTGACCATGGCGGTGTACCGGACGACTACCAGGTCGAGCCAACCGCAGCGGCGCACGCGCTTCGTCGTCACGCCCACCTCGTGCCCGCGGTCTTGTAACAACCGACCCGTCTCCTGGAAACGTGCGAATCGATCGTTAATCAACGCGATCAGATATCGAATTATGTAAATATTAGGTTATATGCAACATTAGAATGAAAGATCTATCGCTCAAGTGATATTTTTAGTACATCCTACTTTCACAGCTGTTATTGTAAATCCTCTGAGTTAGAAGTAACGGTTGAACGCTTTTAAAGTCACCGAGCGGTGGGCTTCAGCGAGCTTTTTAGAAATATTAAACCATTTTTAAATAACATAAAAAGACAGCGAAAAAAAGCTATAAAATAAAACCAGCATGCCAACAAGCAAGTGGGCTAACTCCAACTTTCAAACACCAAAGAAGCGTTCGATACGGTGACCACGGTGACCCCAACATAACCGCGCAGGGACGGCTGCAGTCGTAGACTTAGACAATACAACGTCAGAGGAAGCCCGCAGCCGTCCCAAATGCGCCGAAGAGGGCCACCGCGGAGTTTTAGCTGGTAGGCCGTGCGTAGGTTAAGTTGTACATATGGTTAGGGACTCGGCCCGGAAGTCGCCCGAAGGTCACCATCAAATCCGGGCGGCTCAACGTCGGGCCGTAAGGCACGGTTACCCCAGCATAACCGCTCAGTCGCCCCCCGCGAAGGCTGGGCGGTAGTAATAAGGTACTTTCTCCGCGAAACCCAAAAAAAAAAAAAGTGGTACGTACGTCGTGCAGCTCGGTGGGGAAGGGTCCGTCGCCGACGCGCGTGGTGTAGGCCTTGACGACGCCCAGCACGGCGCCCAGCACGCGCGGCGGCACGCCCAGCCCCGTGCACACGCCGCCGATGCTGCAGTTCGACGACGTCACGTACGGGTACGTGCCTGCGGACATCGCACGCTTCGTAAATAATAATAATAATGTCAGCCCTGTATTATATACTTGCCCACTGCTGAGCACGGGCCTCCTCTACTACTGAGAGGGATTAGGCCTTAGTCCACCACGCTGGCCTAGTGCGGATTGGTAGACTTCACACACCCTCGAAATTCCTATAGAGAACTTCTCAAGTATGCAGGTTTCCTCACGTTGTTTTTCTTCACCGTTAAAGCGAACGATAAATTCACAAAGAATACACACATGATTTTTAAGAAAAGTCAGAGGTGTGTGCCCTTGGGGTTTGAACCTGCGGACATTCGTCTTGGCAGTCCGTTCCACACCCAACTAGGCTATCGCCGCTTTTACACTTCGTAAATACTACTAGATTTTGCGGCTTCGTATGAATAAGTTTTTTAGGGATAAAAATTTGTCTATGTTCATGACATGTTCATGAGTCTAAAATTATCTCAATTCAAAAATTTTATGAAAATCCAGTAAGTTTTACAGTTTATCGCGTTCAGACCGACAAACGCAGCGGGAGACTGTTTGATCATATGTAATGATTATAAACGACACAAGTCCTGAGCACGAATATACAGTAGTGAGATGTTCAAATATCATCCTTATTATAGATGTAAAATAATTCAAATTCCAAAACTTAGCACATGACTTCTCCCTAAATCGTCTCTCATACGAGCTTTCTTCAGTTCTTCTAAATTCTCACAAACCCTCCTTTTTAAAAAATATAATTTCGTAAGTGTATTCCCAGCCACATCCCCAACATGCACACAAACATTTTTCAAGTTTTATCTTATCCAGAGTGTTCCTACTAAATATATTTATTACATCTACCCTACAATAATCGATACAACACTAACCAAAATCGATATCCAACATGGCGGCGTTCGCTCCTTCGACGAGCACCTTCTTGCCCGCCGCGATCTCTTTGTGTAGATAGGAGACGGTATCTCGCACCATGGGCCGCACCTTCTCCGCGTACTCCCTGTACTTGGCCAGCTCCGTCTCGATATCCACCTCCAGGGATGGGAACATGCGTTTGTACGACGCTACTAGTGTGCGGTATCTGAAAATAATTATTGACATCAGCTAATAGGGTACCGGACTCATTTTTGTTATTTACTATTATCAAATATTTACATAATATAAATTATAACACAGAAGGAATTATTAAAATCCGGTAAAAAATCAACAAGTTATAAGTCTTTGAATTTCAGTGGAAAGGGTAATTAACAAGAAACAGAAAAGAGACGAAATATCCACATGTGACGTCATCAGGAATTATGACGCGTGCGAAAAAAAGAGATAAAGCGATACCCCCACAACGCGCCCACTTCTGCACATTACAATATTTGAAATGTGAATTACTCGCTCATTTTTTTACCAATTGTGATGCAGTTTTCGCAGGAGTGCTTCTTTTTCGTATTATTAACCATTACATTTAGAATAATGTACAAAATCAAACATAGGCCGGTCCCCTATTCTTCAAACTACCTAGATCACAATTATATGTGATCACTATTATTATGTAATAGGGGTGGAAGTTTAAAAAAAATTATTCATCAGATCGGCCATTTGATTATAGTTACTGCACGTGTCATCTGTCCAGAAATGGCTATTCCTCACCAGTCGACACAATTATGCCGGCCTGATGCCGGAACGCAACGCACCCACTTGGGCCACTAAGGCGGGATTTAATACCTTGTACGGTGGTTGCTATCCGGGCGGATATAAAATATATCCTACCATCAGCAAATGTATAAAGGACATTGTAGGCAGTGTAATCAGTGTGTATTATGACACTTAACGTCTATATGTGGCAAGCGCTGGGCAATGCTATACAGTGTTTTAAGACTTCAATTTCTGTATTGTGTTACTGTTTATGGGAGATCATGTCGTTTACCAACAGACGAGGCATACTCGTCTCATCAGTTATTTTAAAAAACAATGCTACTTCACAATGTAAAACATACCCTAAATAAATAACCATAACGTTTGATATACTAACTTGTCTTCAAACAAGCTGAACTCTCCGAGGAGGTCTCCGATTCGGATTCCGTTTCTGGTCGCCTTGGCCGAGTACGTCGGGCCGATGCCCTTTTTGGTGGTGCCCAGCGAGTTCTTACCCTTCTCCGCTTCTTGAAGACCATCAACCTGGAATGATATATGTTTTTGATTATTCTTGCATTGTAATAACTAATGGCGCAGTGAGTTGAACCAGCTGTGAAATGTGAGATCGCAGGTTTGATTAGAGGCACGATCGAATCATTTTAAAAAATTTTTTTTTTTTGAGAAACTTTCGATACCACGTAAAGGTGAAATCAAACTCAAATAAATTTTAAAGTACCTCAGAAACTATGAGACAGTTGGTGATAAGTTTAAAAAAATAATAAGGTATATAGATTTAAAATGTTTTTTTGAATAAACTTTCGTTACCACATGAAAGTGAAATCAAACTCAAATAAATTTTAAAATACTTTAGAAACTATGAGACAGTAGTGATAAGTTACAAAAAATAATAAGGTATATAAATTAAAAACGTGTAAATTTCTCCAACTTCCGTGGCGCTGCCCTGGTGCCAAAAAAACAGGTGAGCATCATTACATAAAAAGGCGCAGTACGGCACAATTTCCGAGTTTAGCACTTACGCAATCATATGACGCAAAACATATCAATTCTAGTGTTGTACTGTTTGTACATACTTAATCATAACACACCAGTACATCACGGTTATCTTTAACTGCTATTGACGTCAGTAATACTAGACAGTACTTACTGTAATGACTAGAATTAAAAGCTGCTTAAACGGTTTTATCAAGGAGTGAATAGCGAAACGATAAAGGTCCGGGGTAGGTAGTAATATAGCTATTTTCAATGAACTAAAGAGTCGGAGGATGGTATTTTTTTTATTGCTTTGAATGACGAGACGATCTTGCCGTTCGCCTGATGGTAAGCGATACGACCGCCCATAAACAGTAGAAACACCATCCAACCTTTAATTTCAAAGTATTGTTTGGTATTCCACTGCACTCACCATCCTGAGGCATGAGATGTTAAATCTTATTATGTCCAGTAGTTACACTGGCTACAATAGGGGACCGGCCTAAGCTTGATTTTGTACATTATTCTATATGTAATGGTTAATAATACGAAAAAGAAGCACTCCTGCGAAAACTGCATAAAAATTGGTTAATAAATGAGCGAGTAATTGATATTTAAAATATTGTAATGTGCAGAAGTGGGCGCGATGTGGGGATAATCTCTTTTTTTCGCACGCGTCGTAATTCCCGATGACGTCACATGTGGGTATTTCGTCTCTTTTCTGTTTCTTGTTAATTACCCCTTCCGCCGAAATTCAAAGACTTGTAACTTGGTAATTTTTTACCGGATTTTAATAATTCCTTCTGTGTTATAATTTATATTATGTAAATATTAGATAATAGTAAAAAACAAAAATTAGTCCGGTACCCTATGTCCTTCGAACCCAATCACAACAGTGACTACACGCTGCTGCTTGGCGGCAGAATTAAGACATTGCAGTGGTACCTGCCCAGGCGGACTCTCACATATGAGAGACCTACCACCAGTAAAATTGTATTGTGTATTGGGATTGTTGTAATGTGGGTAGTAGAGATAATGTATTTATACTACGTGATATGGGAAGAGCTAGGTTTTATAAAAGGCTACGGCCTAGTGGCGCCGTTCCGATAGGAAAGGTGCAGATATATTTATTAATATTTGTCACTAAAATGTTAAATAAAAACAGAAGAAAGGTCCATTGCAACGTTTTTATTTTAGTTAATATTGATTTTTAAATAACGAATTGAAATTAGCGTGAAACAGAACATTTTTTAATGCATCAATCAGCGTCTAGTGACATCACATCTATTATGACAACTTGTAGGTTTGTAAAACATTCTTTAAATGTGAAAGTTAATTGCATATTTCGAATAAAAATTAAATTTGGGTACATAAAAGCCGAATCCAGAAGTCATAAGAAAGCTAGTGTTGTTAATGACATGGCTGTTTCTCGGAATATTGGTGGCATTGTAATGACTACCTGATGTTGATAGATTGTCCATTTATTATAAGTTCATATAAACATTAACGTATTTATTAAAAAAAATATCTCGAAAGTCATAAACTATGCATCTATGAATGCCAGTGGCGAACAAAGTATGGCTAGTGACAGACAGCGTGACGTCACTGGGCATGTTACGTTTTCGGGCGAAAAATTCAAACTGTCAGTTGGAAACCGCAATTATTGGGAAAAAAGTCCTCCAAAGCACCGCGCGCGAGGCCCCTGTAGGCGCGAGGCCCTGGGCAGTAGCCCGATTTGCCTCCCCCTAAAGCCGCCCCTGATGAATGGTAAATGGAAACAAGGCTTGTCCCATATTAGGACCCGCGAAATTTGAATATCCTTAGACCCGCCCTTGAAAAGAGAAGAAAGCATACTATTTTACGTTAACAAATTCCAATTATATCATCAATAAATTCAAAAATAGCGGACCAGTCCCGAATCTAACTTGCATTAGATGCACATTGCCAACGAAAATGCAATAAAACAAATATAAAACGAAAGCACACATTTCACCTTGGAAACGTTTAAAATATGCGAGCGTAAAAAAATATTGTTGCGCAAACAATCACCAAGTTAACAATGGCCGTTGTTAATAACTAATTACCTTAAGGTATGTGAGGTGTTTGTGATAAAACATTTCCATTGTTTTATTACTCTACGTGACATATCTGCGTGCAAAAGTTGATATCTACATACATACATAACATCACGCATTTTATCCCCGAAGGGGTATGCAGAGGCGCAACTAAGGCACCCACTTTTCGCCAAGTATGTTCCGTCCCATGATGTGATAGGGGGCGAGCCTATCGCCATATCGGGCACAAATTCCAGACTCCGGGCTGATACTGAGCAGAAAAACCCAAATATCACTTTGCCCGACCCGGGATTCGAACCCAGGACCTCAGAGCGCTATTCGTACCGGACGTGCAATACAACTACGCCACCGAGGCAGATATCTAGCATAACCATATTAACAGTTTTTTAACCCACTTCCAAAAAAGGAAGTTCTGAATCCGCGTGTTAGTTTTTTATCGATTGACACTGATCTGCCTGGGATATCCAAGATTATTTTTTTTATTAAATTAGTTCAATTCCGAACTTAGTAATCCTATTTAAATCCAGTACCAACAGGCCGGCATAATTATGTCGACTGCCGAGGGGTAATCATCACTCGTCTCGACCCCACTCCACTCCTCACCAGGTGAAGTGAGCTCACTTTGCTGTGCAAGCATAATAAATACCCTCTCATCAGTAGAGGTTTCCGTGCCCACCAGCGGGATACTGGGTATTACGTAACGCAATTTTTAAAGTTTTTTGACCTCCCTACCCGCCTATGTAACGCGCCGTAACGTTTTCCTGTACGACCCCTTCCTCCCCCAAAAGAAATGTAATTTTAAAGTGACATTTTTTTTTGTAATATTCACTATTATTTTACGCAAAATACCGGAAAATCGCTAAAATACTTTTGTTATTGTTTTAAAATAAAAGAAACAATGTTACATAAAAAACAAGCGGCGATAGCCTAGTTGGGTGTGGAACGGACTGCCAAACGAATGTCCGCCGGTTCAAATCCCAAGGGCACTCACCTCTGACTTTTCTAAAAAATCATGTGTGTATTCTTTGTGAATTTATCGTTCGCTTTAACAGTGAAGGAAAACATCGAGAGAAAACCTGCACATCTGAGAAGTTCTCTATAGGAATTTCGAAAGTGTGTGAAGTCTACCAATCCGCACTAGGCCAGCGTGGTGGACTAAGGCCTAATCCCTCTCAGTAGTAGAGGAGGCCCATGCTCAGCAGTGGGCAAGTATATAATACAGGGCTGATATTATTATTATTAATGTTACATAACGCTTTGTACGAGCCCCCCCTCCCGCCCCTGTTACGCATCGTAACATTTTACAAGACACCCCCCTCCCTCCCAAATTGCGTTACGTAATACTTGAACGGCCCCATAGTATAATGCAGAGCTTACAATACCTGTTGATGTATGTCGAACACGATGTGCGCCCTGTCGGATATGACGAGCCGGCTCTCGCATCCCTTCATGCCTTTCAACTCGTTCTTCTTCAGCTCCTCGAACAGACCCGGCAGGTGGATCACCACGCCGTTGCCTGTAATTAAAAAAAATCATTGGCATAAATGAACTGGTCCGTGACGATGGCCGGAACGTCTTCGAAACCTCGGGAATAAAATTAAACATATAAAAATTCGTTTGCATATTACAAATGCAGATTTATATAAAGAAGTAACAATAGAAATGCTTGCGGCGCCATAACCGAACTTTTTCCTGGTATTAACATCACTTTGAGCCCATTTACATTGGCAGAAATGTCCTTTAAACAGGAACGTGGTTACATAATGTTTGGCGGTAAAAATACATTATAATAGTACTTAACCAGACGAAATTTGGCACTCGAACTTACCAACCAACCTGTCTCTTAGTAAAAGTTTGCAATAAAATAACGGTAATACCCTACTGTCAACTAAGAAGATACACAATAAAGTCAGGGGGCCTTATTCCGTCTACGGGGGTAAATCCGTCTTTTTGCAATTACGGGGGTTCTTATCGATAGACAGCTTTGATTGCCGCATTGATAAATGAGCCGATAAATCCCCTATTAGTTAAACCACCAATGAAAGCTATTCTTCGATTAAAATGCGCGTAATTGCAAAAAGACGTATTTACCCCCGTAGAGAGAATAGGGCCCCCTGACTTTATTGTTTCTTCCTGGTTGAGAATAGAGTATTGTGACTTTAAATTTACTTTAATGACAACCATTAAAGTTCGCATTTACAGCGATTCAGGCAATTAACGAACGGCCTTGGAGGATGTATCCATAAAATTATACAGTAATTCGCTTCATAAAGATATGTCATTTGATATCAAAATGGTAATCAAAGATAGCGTGCCCGGATTCAGTGTCACGCTGGCAGAACACGCCAACAATCCGGCGAGGTAAATGTTAAAGTTTCAGATTTGCAAAGGTCATTACCAAGTTCGAAGTTTGATAAATGAAAGTCGAAATGACATGCTATTTTTACTAACGTTAGAATATGATTTGCGGGCCGCTTCCAATGGAGCGATCTGGAAATCTGGAGGAAGCCCATGTTCAGCAGTGGACATCCTGCGGCTGATGATGATCATGAGAATATGATTTACTTTCTTTTCGAAAACAAAAATCACCTCTGACTTTTCTAAAACTTATGTGTGAATATATAGCTTGCTTTAATGATGAAGTAAAACATCGTGAGGAAACCTGCATCCTGAAGAGGTTCAGCACAAAAATTTCGAAGATACATGAAGTATGTCAATCCGAACTAGGCCAGCACGGTGGACTAAGACCTAAACCCCCTCAGTACTAGAAGCCTGTGCCCATCAGTATATAATACAGGGGTAATATTATTATATTATTATTTGAATTTGGCTTTTCCTGCATGAAAGACATATCCGAAACACCATTCTGTATGTTTCTGGAAAATTACGTCGCCTGTATTGAATCTAGGACATCGTCTATCTTCATGTGTTTCATACAAAACCGTTCAAATAACTCAACGGAACATATATTTGTTGATAACATTCCTCTCAAGGTCAAACGCGCTGTTTCTCGTTTCAGAACTCATCAATCGCTGCGCCACGGGATCTCAATAAATGTGAGAGGCAAGCAGCGCTTATAAGGGGCTGCCAGTTACATGTAGTCTTCTATATCATCCCACATGTTTTTCTCCCTATACCTATACAGGCATATACATACATACAGTTTGCCAAATTATATGTAAAAAAAAAAAAATTATGGAAATAAAATCTTTAAAACCGATTTTGTAAAAATTATCTTTATTGTAATTGCAATAAGCATGTCTTTACTACTGTTAATGAACAGCTTATGTAACTCTATGCGGAAACAATAAAAATTTTAATGGAAAACAAACCATCAGATAATGGCATGAGACTATAAATTCCTATAACCTTGGACATTTGTTTTTCAATATACAGCGCATTAATTTCGCCGTGCCTGCATGTACCTGCCGTTTCACGGTATTTTCAATCGCAAACAAGCTTTGTTTTTAATCACAATTCTCATTTTTATTTCTTGTCATTTAATCCTTTTGATAGAAAGTTGGCTTAACATAATTCAAATAAAAGCTAACGTTGGTATCTTTAAGTTTATTTTTTGATTGTTTATCTATTTACTTCTGAAAATAATGATATAGACAACTAAAATTACTACGTAAGCCCATAATGCACGTTGGTCGAAGCGGCGATAGCCTAGTTGGGTGTGAAACGGGCTGCCGAGACGAATGTCCGCAGGTTCGAATCCCAACGGCACACACCTCTGACTTTTCTAAAACATCATGTATGTATTATTTTTGAATTATCGCTTGCTTTAACGATGGAGGAAAACATCGTGAGGAAACCTGCATATCTGAGAAATTCTCTATAGGAATTTTAAGGGTGTTTTGAAGTCTACCAATCCGCAGTAGGCCAGCGTGGTGGACTAAGGCCTAATCGCTCTCAGTAGTAGAGGAGGCCCGTGACCAGCAGTGGGACAATATATAATACAGGGCGGATATTACATATTATTATTATTATAAACACGTTGGTCGAGTTTAGCCAAGTGGAAGCTAATACCAACATATTAAGAGCATAATATTTGCTCTGCTTTGTCATCGCTCGGTGTCAATTGCCTAGTCAAAGTAAGCGCCGACGTGTGTAGAACTAATTTAGCGTGGCTTGTCATAACTCACTGCTGCTCGCGAACTCTCCTCTTACTAATCTATACTAATACATGAAGTTTGTTTGTTTGAATGAGCTAATCTCAGGAACTACTCAGCCGATTTTGATTTTTTCTTTCACTAATGGGACCACTAGTCCTAAGTGCTATAGGCAAGTTTTTATGCCGTAACAGTCGTAAAAATTTTACACGCAGGCCACGCAAAGCTACTTCACAATGAAAACTGAGTCCAGAATGTGTGGGTAACACCGCAAAACTCGTCTTTATTGGCCGCTTGCATTGGTTATCTTGAAACTTGTCAAACATCTAGATAGTAGCACTTACCATGTACCACGCTCTCAGGGGCCTAAGTTCAAACAATATGCATAGCCAGCATAATATTCTAACCATATCTCTAGTTAGCCTTATTGGCAATCTCTATATCGAGGATAAAAAATATCAATAAAAAGGGTCCGTATCAGAATAATTGATGACATAATAACAATGAATTAACATAAATGCAGTACGTTAGTCACATCGAGGTATTAACATCATCACAATAATATGTAATGACCTTCATCCTTAATAGCACCATTCTTTGCTATGAAATTGGAAATGTGTCGTAATTTCATTGATTAATTTGTGCAGTAATTTGTAATACGCGTAATTTTGTTGAAGTTAAAAGGAGAGAGTACGTGGGATGAATAAAATTGGTGAACATGGAGTTTTGTAGATTTTTTTCAGCATGCACCGTTGGAGGAAAATATTCTAGTTTAAGTATATTTATCACATATATAATATTATCTATATAAATATTACAAGAAAGAAGGATTTTGTAATCGATAAATACTGAAACTAATATACTGATATTGAATATTCTTCCATTAATAATCAGCTCGTAGGTGTAAAGGTAGACCAAAGAAGAGATAGTGGGACAAACTGGAATCATTTAAAAATAACTGGTTAAATGGAAGGATCTTGGGGAGGCCTCTCCCCAACATTGGGACATTGTGAACTGATACAATACAATAGGAAGCTACATTACCCCTAAGCACTATAAACTATCTTTATCCCATGAACGTAAACGCGACCAGCGCGTGCAAAACCTAATCATGTCCACATATACGAATAAATAATACAACACGTGACAGCAAAGGAAAAAACTGTGCAACTGTTCCGATAACATTATTGAAGGAAGTGATTCATCCCGCGCGGCATTGAAGATAAGATGATGTTATATTTTGTATTGTTCACGATATGCAACTGACGTTAAAGTTATGCAACTTCGGATGTTTCGAGTCAGTAGATGGAAGAAAAGGAATTTATAATATTATGGGACTGTTTCACAAGTTTCGAGTTAATTTTATTTGACAGTTACCGTGTTAAACAGCTAATGTAGATTGTACACATTTTATTACTATTGATTTGGGAGTATCGATTAGAATGTGATTTTTGTATAATGATTTCTTATGTTTACGCGAATGTTAGACATTATATAGAACTATTTTGCGGATTCTACCGCGATTTTTATATTATATTTTTTTTTCCCGACAGGCCGGACTTCGCTCCGTGACCACAAAGGGTGCAAAGTCTTCTAAACGTCGAGAGAAAGTTATAATATAAACCGCGATAGAATCCGCAAAATAGTGCTATTTAAATGTGACTTTTGTATTTGATCGGCTTATACGGTTATGAGCCGAGTAGCATTTACTCGGAAGTTGTGAAGCCCTAATAAAGTAAAAGGGATTTAGCCGATAACTATAGTACAACTGTCTCCTGGATCTAGTGACTTATATAGATTAAAATTTAAAAGTTTGGGACTGGAAAATTCTGAGCTCGAAGAACAACACTGTGAATATTTCTAACAATCATATGAAACAAACTAGCATACGAGGTAGAGGAGAGTTTTAAAATCACGTATACAATTTATCAACATAATCAAAAACATCTGAGAATTTCCCTTTGAGGATAGAACGTGACCTCCCTGATCGCCATTTGCCCGTAAAATACCATAGACCAGTCAAGCGATAAACTTCGGTCAATCCCAAAGGAACAACTGAATCTGACGATAAAATTGAACGCATCGAATTTTTCCGGACCGATGGCGAAGCTTTTAAAAGCAAATTAAATTCACAAGTGAACTTTGTTCCTTAATTAACTAGACGAGATACTGGATACCATCACATTTTATGTACTCAACTGCAAAAAAAAACATAAATCTACAGAAAACTAACAATACCGAAGAAAAAAGCATCGACGGTATAGTCTAAAAGCAAACAAGTGTAAAAATAGTATTTTTTCCACATTGATTCCATCAACCGAAACTAGTCTAAGAAACCAATCCAGATTCTTTTCACAACAATAATGTTAACACCTTCAGCAAACATTTCGATACGAAGGAATCTATACGAAAAACACCGAACAAATGACGTCACATCCAAAATTCTGTTACAAAACGAGTGATGCAAGCACCTGGCACACGTTCAAGGCTGGCCGGTGTAACGTTATCGGTCAATACTCAGACGCTATATTTACATACTTTATCAACTAACCATTGTTTGTGATGGTTTTTAACGTGTCACCACCAACAGGGTTCAAATTAATGTGATGGATGAGAATATCAAAGTGAAAAGGAATCATTAAGTTCTAAAGTGGAATCAAAGACAATGAATTAAGAAAGAGCTTGGTAAGGGATGAGGCAAAGTTGAAAATACAGTTTATGAAATTTATGATAGATGTCAGAAATGTCGTTAAGTGGAAAGGAAGGGCAAATGGAAATATTTGCTTTCGAAAATAAGATTTTATATTAGTTTGAAGTTAGCCAGGAACGGCGCTGCAGAAGGCAGTTGAAATAAATGAATAAATGAAATAATGAAGGCACACTATCGTAAGCTATTGGCAATTTCTTATAACTCACCGATAACAGACGTGCATTTCTGATTAATGATGCCACTCGGTAGTAAATGGAAGTCGAACTCTTTGCCGTCGACTACCACCGTGTGTCCAGCGTTGTTCCCACCCTGCAATATAGAAATTAATTACAATCAGGCTTTTCCTTTTACTGTTGCTTGTCAAAAGTTGGGGGGGATTAGTCAACAACTGGCTAAGCGCCATTTCCAGTAATCGATCCTAATCGCTTTGTAGATCTACCTCAAAAATTTATCAATCAGAACAAAGTTTTTATTTGACATGCTTACAAATGAGTTATTTTGATTGATTCATTCTCAGAATTGGATTGAAGATTGAGATTGTGGTCGTTCATTGAAAATGACTGTAAGCGATCAAAGTATTCTTCCAGGCGCTACATCAGCTTTATTAAATTAACGGATTACTTGATAAACACTGCGATAAGCGATAAAAGCAGTCAATTTTTGAAGTATCCTCCGGCAGCTTTTGGATAAAAATAATGGCCAAGACAGTTTAAATTCTCAAATATGTTTACCATATCAGGTACTATGCAACCTTAAGAGATAATATGTTAAAACCAAAACGCCTGGTAACTAAATCCAGAGATTAAGTTTTTGTTATGTCCACAGATTTGGGCCATACGCGCCACATACCTAATGCTTTATCTATTTTTATAATGCCGAATGTTTTGTCTACGTAACAAACGCAGATGAGATAAGAAATTAAATTCTGTCGTCATTGCATCCATAAGGAAAATACTGATTATTTTCTCTACAGACTACAATACTTTATCTACAGACTATACCATATCTATTCCATTATCCTGGCCCCCTAATCCTTTAAGACCAGTGTCTTAAAATTTTTCTCGTAAACGTAAACCAGTGCCTAGGTTTACAAGAAAATGTGCCAATTTTTTCTTGTGCTGTTTATTTATTTTAATTAATAAATGCAAATATGCAGGTCTTAGTTTAAAATAATTGAAAAACGTTCATATAGATTTTGTTAAACATGTTCTAGACGACGCAGCGCCAGAACATTCCTAGGTAGTTTGAAACTTAACGCACTCATAGGGCATTCTTTAATTGCATTTTTGGATTTAAACACCAGTTATTTGTGATAGTGACTATTAGGATATAAATGACGACATAGAGAATACCATGAGTAAATACTTATTTGTAGATACAACGGTAATTTTAACTGAAGGTCAGCAAAAACTTTTGTCACATCAAGGTGGTGAGTAATAAGCGCAGCAAAAGCAGACTATAAACATTCGACGTGAGTAAAACAGTGGTTGGATTACGTATATATGAAGAAATAAATGGAGTTAGCATTTCTAAATCCAAACTCTGTAACGATTTATTGTTATGTGTGAGATAGAGCTCCAAAAACTAGACGCAACGGTGCAACTACGACCGACTCTGCTAAAGAAATCAATTCTGGTATAATATATACTGGGAATATTTGTTTTGCCTTTAATCATGCCTATTCTACTCTTAATTACACTAAACGAAACGACACACCTCCATTTAATTTTAGCTTCGGCCCCGATGCGACATCGGTTGACAGCTTCGAAGGGTAATTTTACGTAAAAGTTTGACGTTGCCTTGCCAAATTAAAATAGAATTCAAAACTTTGATCTTTATTCTTGTGTTCACTGCTGTCCTAGGGTTATAAACAAGATACGTTTTTTCCTATGCAATGTGACATGGATCTCTTTACGCATGATTTAAATCTTTTACTGTTTACTGTTGATCAATTTCAGAACTATAAGTAATTTGTAACTGAAAATAAGGAATAGTAAAAAGTAGTTCTGATAAATCCCGTTAGATGTCATTAAAATAAAAAAGGACGTGCAATATTTATTTTTTTATTTCCTCAACACATCAAATTACATTTATGTCAATATTTGTTGTTTTACCTATTTAGACATTGTCCATCACAAAAACTGTTTAGCTTATAAGAGAACCGATTACTCCAAGCCAAGTTTTTGTCTATTTAACATCATAGAAACCGTTCAACGAAATATTATCTCCGACCTTGCCCACAGATTCAGTACTGACCGGATCGGAACTGCGTCATAATAGATATTGCCAAAACCGCAATGCAGCTTAGATAGAGGAATAATGTATCGAATTTGTTGAAATAACAACTATGGAATGTAAAATCTCTTGTCTTATCACGATAGATAATAGTGACACAATTTTGAAATCACTTTACCCCGTGACCAGATATCATGGTTTAAGATGGTTTTATTTGTTTTTCTTATTTCTTGACTACAATTTACACACACATAGTCATGCCGTTTATCCCGGAAGGGGTGGGCAAAGGCGCCAATGGTGTACCCTCTTTCGGCCGTGTGTATTCCTTCCTATAATGTATTAGGGGGCGAACCCATTGTCATACCCGACCCAAATACCAAACTCCTGGCTGCTACTAAGTGAAAAACCCAATATCACTTTGGCCCGGTTCGAACCTGAGACCTCAGCACTGCAGTCGTACCTTAATACAACCACGTCACCGAGCAGTTTAGAATTATCATGTCATTTTATCGTAGTCGAGGGTTCTTTTTTTTGCTTTGAATGAGGAGACGAGCTTTCCATTCGCCTGATGGTAAGCGATACAACCGCTCATAAACAGTAGAAACACCTTGAATTACAAAGTATTGTTTGGTATTCCACTGCGCTAAGACAGGATTTACCTTAAAACCATTAGCTATACCTACATAAATATTTCATATAGTAAAAGCAAAAAAAAATTCAATTAGGATTTAAATTTTCACACATGAGTATGAAAGAATACAAAGAAGATCAAACTATCAGTGGAATAAATGTACCTAGTGACCCAAAAAAAATTACAATCATCGCAAAAAGAACGCGAAACTGGTTAGGTTGACCCAAAACCAGATAAAGATATAGGATAAGAAACTAAAACTGAGCACATATTTTAATGTTACTGTAGGTTAGGGAAAAAGTGTTCCAAAAAACGAGCCCCACGATAACCATAAAGTCAAATTATGGGCTGATTGGGTTCATTCAAATATCATTTAAATTAGTGTGCTCAATGAGCCGTGACGTAATATTTCCGTGAAAAACATTTTCACAAACTAAACATGCGAAGATCTCATCACATGTTTACAACGGCCAATAATGCACGAGGTCGTTCTCAATGCGATTCTGTTTTTTTTTTCAAAATCACGAGGAACAATCACTATAAATAAAAGCCGCACTGAAATAAAAAACGTATGGACTTAAATCATATGACATGCTGATGTGAGAAAATGTATCATAAATCATGCGAACGGCGCATAGTATTGGCTTGACATTATGTATATATAGAAAGATATTAGAACAAAACGTATTCTCACCGAGGTTGCTCAAGATCGGGCAAGGCTTGAAATTAAGTAGTTACTGATATTAATATAATATAATATACAAATTATTCTATGACTATTTCATTGATTCACATAATGGTTATTTGAAAGACAATCTTTTCAAGATAATTTAATACTTATAATACCATATATAAGGCTTTTAATGCGTAATATATTTTGTGGCTCATGCTGTGACTGCTTATAACTAGAGTTATACTTACTTATAAAAGACTGTTATTATATACATGTGTGGATTTAAATAATTGTAAACTCCGTTAGCAGTCCGTTAATATTAAATAAATAAATAATATTATGTCAACAACTATGACTTTTCCTTTACCCTGATATTATGTATTTTTTTCGTACTTCTAGCGTTCTTCAATTAATCTACCCACAATCATCAGTCATTCTTCACCTACAATTTTATCTTCCTTATATTGATGGATTGATAAAACAGTTTACAGCCAATCGATGAGTATCGTGTAGTTATCTTCACGGAAATCAAAATGAATTTACATTACCTGTTATGCAGAGTTTTGCTTCATTTCCAGTTATTTATTAGTCAACGTAATGCTGACGCATTAACTTTAAGGTCAAGTTATTTATTTTTAATAAGTCCTGAATAAATATTACATTTTATTAATTAATGTTAATGTATTTAATATCATTAGGACACCTGTTTTACTAGCATCATTCGTCCAGTTCGTCGCTTCTCTCAAGTGGATTGGCATTCCCCCCACTATAAGCGATCAAATTAGAAAAAATAATCAATGTGTAGCTATTTCATTTCAAAGTATTTTTACAATCGCCTGAGCAGCTAGTCATTACCCAACAAATAAACATACACCTAGCAAACTCTACCGAGTAATGAGATTTTCTACAAGACAATAATTACGAAACGTAATTTAACCTCGAAGGTAATGACAATTTTCACCTGTTTACTAATGCAATCTGAGCACAAACTAGCACAATGTTGCGAAACGTTAACAAAACAAACGTTGCGAAATCGGCTCAGCAAACACAAACACGATAAATATAATATGTACGCGTCTAATAAAGTAAGAAATGAACGTAGTTTCCATTATGGTGTAATGCCTATATTAATAATCGGCTTCCAGCTGCCCTGATGACATTCTCATGGGATCATGTGTTACGTGCATTCATGCTGAGAAAGACTCTATCAATCACTTTGCACGGATTTGCTTTAATTTTTAACCGACTTCAAAAAAGGAGGCACTCAATTCGCCGGTATTTGTTTTTATGATTATTACCTCAGAACTTTTGTCTGGGTTAACCAATTTTGATGATTCTCTTTTCTATTTGAAAGCTGATGCTTCCCGTGTGGTCCCGTATAGATTTCATTGTTGTTGGAGCCTTGACTTCGGAGATACTTCAGAAAATTCTTAAAATGATGTCATTAACGTATAATCATTTATACTAACACAAAAAAGCAAAAAAAAAACGTTTTAACAAAATAATTATACAGCCTTCAAAAACCAATAAATAATTTAACATTAGCTACATGTGTACTAGTTACCAATTTTGGAGTCGGTGACTAATTTTAAATTTTACACGTGTAACAATATCAAAAGTACAACTATTATTATATTCTGAGAAATTCGTCGGAGAGGAATGACCGTTGGTATTTCGCTCCGTTATCACTCGGGCACAATGTAAACACAATACACGATGTTGATAAAATAATTTAAACAGGAACTGCAATTACAAAGAATGATTTTGTCGAAAATTGTTTACTTTTTACATCAGCAAACGCGGAGTAACGACTTCCTAGAAATCCGCTTGGAACTGTTTTAATTCCGGACTTTTTGTCCCTTGTGCATTGTGGTTCCATCCAAGAAAAATCGATTAGGTCACAGCTGTAATTTGATATAACAAAAAATGGGGTACTTAGTATAGGAACCAATAGATTGGAACATCGGAAGCTTTAACACTTTCGATTTAATGCTGAAGTTACTAGACTTGGAGAAAGGTATAGGAACATTTAAAGTTAAATGTCTCTTGGTGTCATACCTAGCAGTAGTATTACGCATCAGATACCTCCATGAGTAAACGGGTGACGAGTCGGACTTAAACGAGAGACCGCAGGTTCTACCTTCGTACTAAGAAAACTGTCAATTCTATACATTTAGTGGCGCACGATTTGCAGGCAGGAATATGCAAAGATTTCCGAATAATTTCTTTAAAATTTGTAACTACACAAATGTTCCTTTACACCAATAAGTGCTTTGTACACATGTACAATATTGGTAAATCACGAGTCGAGACAATGATATTGTGTTTCTCTACTCAGTATCAGCCTGGATTTTTTAATATATGCCGGATTTTGGAATATATGGCCGATTTGGCAAAAGGCTTCCTATCCTATCATAGGACGGAACACTTATTTACGCCAACACTTCGGGGATAAACGACGTGAGTATGAGTGTAAATGTTGATTATTTTTCATATTTATCTTAAGATCCAGTGTTATTATTGTTATCTTGATTGATTTTAAATCGAGTATGCAGCGGACTTCCTTATTTTCCTACTTTATACAAGATTTTTTTTATTGTGGATCGGCTATGTGGCGTCACTGCACTTGATGTTAAGCGAAGTGACGCCATTACAATTTCCTATAGATTGTATTTTATACAAGTATGCTTGAGGATAAGGATCCTCAAACAGGTCTTCTATGATATCACTTATAAGCTCTTAAACCAAGTTAAATTATATAAATTTATTAAAGAGGTATGGACAAAATTACCCAAGTATTTTTTACATTAAAAAAAAGGTTGCCTTAAAGATTTCAACTTCCAAAAACGCTCAAAACTTAGAGACAAAAGCATGACGTCAACACATGACATCATTCGCGATCTGAATTGAAACAAAAAAAATACGAAACTCAAAAATGTACGTGAATCATCTAATTGTGAACCAATTCACGTGGCCAGCTTAGTTGTTTATATATTTTCGTTTCGCAATGCATATTAAAGATGCTATAAACTTTAATTTCTAGAAGGTAATTCTCAGCATATTACAGTATTGTTTTCTACCACCAACAGTCGATTTCAATAAACAATCCCAAACTTAATCTTCGATCCGATCCCGAGTAAGCATAACTCAATCAAGTAAGTAATTTCAAGCATGTCGAAAATATGTATTCTGGTTGATCAACTTTTATGGTCAATGGGAAAAAGTGCTCGGAACCGTTTATTGAAATCAGCGATATGTCGCATAATAAAATCTGACTGACTGACTGAGACTGCTTACTAACGGATGAAAAAAAAAAATCATGCGCAACCGTTGTCGAAAAAAAGTCTTCCTTCTTCTTTTAATCATCAATGGTCTCTAAAAGTCCCAGGTCAAAAAGGAAATAGCGGGGACCCTTCTGTAACGCATGATAAACGGTTTCGTCTACTATACGGTAATTCCCCGGATGAATACAGCAACAGACAGCCTGAACACTTATTATACCCAAAATCTTACCGTCGCCGCACCGATGGTAAGATTTAGCAACCACCGATAAAACGTGGCAGCGGTAATAAAGCGCCTTTAAATTACTCCCGCGACAAATTTTAAATGCACTCTTACTTAAATATCACAGTATAGTCGGGAAACAGAAGTGGGAGCTTGGGTGAGTTACCGTTGGCGTACGTAAGGTTTTACTATTTGGCAGGAAAGATACTTACTTAGTTTCACAGGGTGGTGACATAAACAAAACAGATCCTGTAGCTGGGGGTCCGGGAGCCCCGCTTTGGCTAGCCCTACAATAGCTACGTCCCTGTCCAAAGGTTCCAATTCTTTGATAAACAGCTACTTGCGCTCGTACTATGCACTGTGCACTATCACGCAATGACTCACGTCATATCTCCAACCTACATGCCACATTGTAAGCAATTCATCGCAAACGAACATAAATAAACAGTTACTATGTAAATCGATAAATTAATCTGTACACGTGTCAAAATATCGCACATACGGCCAATAAGTTATCGTACACCTCAAACAGGCGCGATGCGACGCAATAGCGCGGGAAAAATATCGATAGTCTCTAGTATTGATGAATGATCGAAATAATCAATCAATGTTGAATATTTTTCGACAGTTCTCGCGACTCCACCCATTTAAAGTCCGGTAAAATTGAAGCTGTCAGCCAATGAAACTTCCTATTTATAAAGATAAAGAAGTTTGAAGTGATTATTCTAGAAATTATTTCATAAATATTTTGCTGGAAAAAAACTAATCAAATTAGCTTGAGTTACCAGGGAACAGCGTAGCTTTCTATTAGTTATAAGTAGAATCGATTTAGTATTCGTACGTCACGACCTACAAACTCTCAAACTTCACCTCTATTTATTTAATGAAGACGAAATTATCGATATTGATTTAAAATCGATACCTACCAGTACCTATTCATTTTCCTTGTCCCCAGACCCGGTTGATTATTGTAACGGGTGGATGGAAGCGGTTTGTACCAGATTAATGCATGGAAACTATCAGGACAGGCGAAGATTATGCGTGTGCTGAGTTGACTTATATGCCTAGACACTGATAAGCGGTGAGTAAGCGTGATAAGAGCGTGTTAAGGGATAGTCTCCGTAATACGGGAATCGATCCGACATTAAACTGACCCTAATAACATATAAACGATGGATTAAAATTGCGTAAAACAACTCCCGTTCATATATTGTGACTTTCGCTAAGCTGAATTATGTCTCGTTCGAATGATCTCTAAGTATGGTTGATAATCTCATTCGATATTAAACCCTGACCGCATTTATGATAGAGTCGTTAGTCTGATGGCAGCTAAAATTTATTATGAATTTTTCGCCTCAATAGCTAGTAGTACGTATCCGCGTAGCCCGAGGGTGTAATTAGTGCCCGATATGGCGATAGGCTTGCCCCCAATTAACATCAGAGAATGAATATGGGTCTGGCGAAGTGCGCGTGCACTAATTGCGCCTCTGTCTTCTATACTAATATAGAGTGAAGTGGATATATGTAATATCAGCCCTTATTATATACTGTCCCACTGTTGGGTACGGGCCTCCTCTACTGTTGAGAGAGCATAGGCCTTAGTCCACCACGTTGGCCTAGTGCGGGTTGGTAGGCTTCACACACCCTCGAAAATTCCTAATAGAGAATTTCTCAGGTATGCAGGTTTCCTGACGACGTTTTCCTTCACCGTGGATAGGATGGAAGTGGATATGGGTCAGAGGTAATCTTTAAAACTTATCTAAATTCTTTTCCAGTTGAATGCTTTAACCCTGACTGTAACAGGCTACCTTTATAAGGTATTTACGCGGACGGAGTTGTGACCAGAACTAACCCGAAAAGGCTTAAGCATATTAAGTAATATATGTGCTATTTTTACCATTTTAGCTAGATTAAGGTATATTTGGCTTTTCGCGCAAGTATTTTATACACGGCTCGTTTTGTTATACATTACCAACACTTCAGTAATAATTGACTAACAACGCGAAAAATCCCGTCATTATTAGGTATGTTACAAAAAGGAAACAAAAATAATTTTATGTAAATATGATGTAATCCTCTGCGTGTTATGTATTACACTGTAAAAGGTAATGTACACTCATTACCTTTTACAGTGTAATACACACTAATATTTATTATAAATAGCATAATCGTTGAATTACGTTGCAATGACTAACATTTGAATGGTATTTAATTCGTATCTAACTATTAGTTTAAGCAAAACAATTGCGCAGGACTTCCCAAAGTATCTGCTTTGCTACTCCACCATTCTCGCCTTAAATAGTAATGCTCACGTTCCCTTCCGCTTCGGGAAGAGAATGCCAGAAGGCTTACAAAGTATCGTAACTTATATTATAAAAATGATTTTTTTCTTTACGCTTTCCCGCCTTTATTACTCAACCGACCATAACAAAATTTGTTTATACCTACATTGTCAAGGGTATGGACATAGGGTACATTTCTTTCACAAATAATTAGTACAGTTCCTGAGGGATAGAAATTGTCAAAATTGCGCTCGTCCCGCGGTCCCGCGCACTTTTTTTCATGTTGTCACGCCTCACCACAAAGGAAGACCCCCCCCCCTCCCCAATTTGAAAGCAAATATAGAACTACTAGCTTTTGCTCGCGGCTCCGCCGGCGTTATAAAGTTTTTCGGGCTCAAGTTTACCGTTATAAAAGTCACGCTTATATTTTCCCGGGAGCCTATATTCTTCCCTGGGTCTCAAACTGTCTCCATACCAATGTTCATCATGAATACGTTGGGTAGTTTTTGAGTTTAACACGTTTAGGCAGCCAGAGGCAGCGGTGGATTTTGTTTTATAATACATTATTATAGAACTTTTTTAAGAGGAACAATCCCGTCATACTCATTCATCATTGTTGTATAACTTTGACCGTTTACGCAGCGAACGCAACGGAAGTTCTCATAACTAATAAATTTTCCCCGTTTTTGTAACATGTTTCATTACTGCTCCGCTCCTATTGGTCATAGCGTGATGATATATAGTCTACAGCACTCCACGAACAAAGGGCTATCCAACACAAAAAGAATTTTTCAGATTGACCCGGTAGTTCCTGAGATTAGCGCGTTCAAACAAACAAACAAACTCTTCAGCTTTATATAATAGTATAGATAAAGGTTCACCTGGTATGGAAAATTATGCAGATGCAAATAATAAGTAACCATAAAGCATGATGTAAATTGCTAGCGTTTAAACAAAATGCAGGACAAATTTAAATAAAAAAAATGTTAAAGATTAATAAAGATTTCTGTGGGGCTTCAATTCAATTAACATCAGGTAAAGTTCACACTTTACATAAGATTCAATTTGTCATGGCAGGAAAAAAAATTGGTGGCATGAAAGTGCTGAAACCATTGCTGACTGATATACTTATCACATTCACTGTCAGCATAAGCTGAATTGGCTCATTTGCCTACACAAGTTTAAACATTACAATTACTACCTTCTTATAAGATATTTTAGTGGAGTCGCAAAAATATGTTTTATTAATTGAAATATTTTGCTTGATTAAAATGTTTACCTTAATGACATATTATTTTACATTGTCAACAAGAATCCACATCCTTTTAGTATTAATGTAATTTTTAAATAAACTATAGTAGAACAAGTTTTTTGCAGTTAGTTGTATGCTAATGTTCTGTTTTCAGAGCCATTCCAATCCTTATCAATTTATAGAATTACTATTAATTATAAAATATTTAAAAATGTTTAACAAATGAAGATATGGACTGTGAAAATGCCATTTATCTCTCCCAGAGACAGTTCAAATGTTTATATATATAGAATAAAATATATATTCTACAACCACATCAGTCATCAGTAATTTATAAACATTATAAAATCTGTGCAAAGTTAGGACATATGCCAATACAAATAAAAACTATATTTAAATACAATGTTATTAATAACAAACAGATGTGACTTTTCTTAAACAATCTAATGTTTTGTGATAAAATTAGATAGAGCCCTAGGCTGTGGTGTTGCAAGAAATAAACATTATCTAAGAGGTTGCTGTGACAATAAATGCCCCAGACCTTGGCAATAGTCCATAATTAGCACATCTTCCAAGGTCTATTTACATCCATTATAATATTATTACTTTTTTGTCTGCATATAATCTTTTTCAGGATATTTATCCTTTTTAAAATGCTTCCAGTTTTTTTTGTAAGGGTATAGGCCAAGTATTCTTCAAATTTGAAATTGGAATGATCTTTTTTTATTCCAATATATGAATGAAAATAGACATTGTCCATAATTATTTGTTTATTTATGTATTCTTATTAAAGAACAGAAAACACTAAACTGTTTCCTGTTAAAATATCATACAAATGATATATTGTAGGAAAAATATATGCCAGTCACATGACTGCAAAATTTCCAAGTTTTATACAGACGCGAATAATTGTTACATAATTAACCCCGGATAGGTCCAGTTCGCGCAACATTGAGCCGTCGACGTGCGGTTCCCGCGCACTGATGCCAATCGCTACAATATCCCCACAAAAACATTGTATTTAGCGTTCACATGTTTTCAAACAAATTTTGGCGCGCTGCCACTATCATGCGCTTTCCATTAAAATTTGTCCGCGCGCTTTAAACAAAATAATTACAAGGAAAAATACAATTTTTAATGAATATTAATGAAAATATAACCTCAAAAGCGCCTTTACAGAATTTTAATTAAATACCGATATAACGGTTATAATAATTGCTATGTCCAAAATCAAAATAAAATAAAATTTACTTACCTGGCAGCGGCACACGATATCGGAGTCCACAGCCAACAAATCCACCACTTTTCCTTTACCCTCGTCGCCCCACTGAGCACCCAATACAACAGTGACTTTATTTTCCATTTTTGATTTTTTACACGGATACGAACACGATAATTCGCCGTTTACTTCCGTTTGCTTCGAATTCACAATCGAAGCCATTATTTATTACAAATTTGGTATATTAGAGCAAAGAGCGTGACATGCGCGCGCCGGAATTCGCTGTTGTAAAAAGGTCTTAGTGATACCATGAGCAATTACCAAAGCTCCATTGGCATAAAACAGTCAATAGCAAGAATTAACTTCATTTTGACAAATATGTTGTACTGTTTATTTATTTATTCATAACTATTTGTTGTACACATGTACTACATGATAAGAGCATTAAAAAAAATGAAGCACTAGGCAGTGGTTAACACACTTTAGAATAACGATGAAAAGGCCATAATATTATGAGATTTTACTTTAATTTCATGTAGCCCAATTATTATGTAATTCTTGTTTAAAATTTTAATAATGAAAAAATTATGAACTAAAATGACAATAAAATTATCCCATTATTCGTACATATTTATAGGGTAAATTTATTAAGTGACAACACATTGGTCTTATAGGTGTGTTCATGACGGATAATAAATTTTGTTATGGGTGCGTCTATAATTGACATTTTGTATGGAAACGGAAACCTCAGTTTTAAGTGGTTTAAGTGTGATTATAAAAAGTTGGCACCGAATTAAGTACTATATTCGATTTTTAATTCGACAGAGTAGTTTGATAACAGTAATATACACAAATATTTGCATTAAAGCCTTAGCGCTGTCCTGTTGATGGAACAAAAAAGTTTTATACTCTTTGTTTTGATTCTACAATAATGTTTTATGATTGAAAGGAAAACGGTCTATACTTACATTATTACCTTAAAATCTTTTATTTTTTTTATCTGTAAAATTAATGTATATAATAAATTATAAAACAAGGATAAATTGTCCCAAATTGGAAAATTTTATTAACGGTTTTGAGTGTCTCTTATAGCATTAATATGTAGAAAGACAATATTTTAGGAGAGTTTTGGACAGAAAATACATCGTGAAAACTCGTCTTCAGAGTGAAATGTAATGTGGAAGTTGTCATAATGTCTTCGGTGAAGCTTGTTGAAAGATGATTGGATTTTTTTTTTGATATGTATATTTTTTTCAATTACATTTAGGAGTATTACAAAGGATCCACCTGGTAACACTGAGTGCAGATGACAGGCCAGGCGACAGCTGTTGTCATTCGAATTATGAATTGACTTGTACAAGGAATGAACAATGTTTTGACGACCAGTGTGTGTATTGTAAATCCGTTTAAATGCCGTCCGCAAATAAGACATATAAATGTAATATAAAGAAATAAAACATAAATCCTATCTATAAAAATTTGGAATCTTGTGCTCCGCCTGCGCACAGGTAGTTGATAAAATGAGAATTTTATATTTTTTTATTCTATATTTGTGTATCGTGATTAATGGAGAAAAAGAAACCGAGGAAGAAGCAAACCGAAAGAGAATTATCGAGCAGTTAACAAGAACTCGCACTGTTTTGCTAGATGATTACCTTTTAGTGACAAGACACATCGCAACCGATGTATATATGTACAGAAGTTATCGTACGGTGTCCGTTGTATTTTACCGCATAGAGAGCGATATCGTCGATGCACTTTTCACATTTCAGTCCGAGGAGCTTCATATGAACAATATAGGTAGGTGCAATGTTAATAATTACACTGATTTATAAGCTTTTGCTACGGGTTCCGCCCGCGTAATGGTCTTAGCAGAATAAGAGTTCCACAGTTTTCCAGGAATACATAAATAGGCTGACTAATATCAAATCTAAAGGTCTCTGTAATTACTTCTAAGAAATAACCATGGGTGTAGCTCCCTAGCTAGCCCCTGCAAGGGTGGTTGGCGCCCAACCTAGGAAGGTTGACCTTCAGTGGTGAAAGGTGGAATTTTCTAAATGGAAACCCGAGTCAATATATAGGTACTAATATGCGGAAATGTGGTCTGCAAACAATTTTAATGATCTAAGTTTCTACATAAAGGCAAGCCGGTGGGAATCTGGTTATATGGACCCTTTGTCACTATTGTGCTTACAGGGGCGTTGCGTGGCAGAGACCTTTCATTGGGCTTTCTCTTTAACCCCTCCCGGCTGCTCCCTTATAGATAATCTGTAGCTTCGCCAATGTAAATATTGTAACAAACTCACATTTATATTACTAATAGAATTATTAGAAATACTATGCAGTTCTTGCACAATTTACAAAAATATTATTGCACACTTGATTTCCATTTATCTTCTGTGTACAATAAATGTGTGTGTAATATTTAATTTAAACCAACTAGAGACTACTTTATCAAATTGGAAGATAAGAGGGTAGTTTCATAAAACTTGGATTCTTGAACCCACTGTATAGTTAAACAACTTTGTGATAATGTTAGACTAATTTAAATAACTAGGCAGTGTTCACAGCCTCACCCATGTTTAAAAGCTTTTCTCGATAGTGAAGTCCCTAACGCACTTTACTAATGCGTAGTGCCATCTGGAAGACGTTAGTGCCATCGAATAAAAAAAATAATAATTGAATTACATGTTTAAGTTACCCTGATAAAAAGTAGCCTTGATGTTAATTCGGGATAAGGTCTATTTGTGTACCAAATTTGATTCAGCTGTGGTTCTTTCTAAAAAACTTATAAACATTTTTTCAAAATTTCGCATTTATATTATTAGCAAAATTTTGTTTAATTATTAGGGTAATGGAAAAAGAATATTTGTAAATACTTGTTACATAATTATAATTTATTTTGTTTAAAGGTACTTATTTGAAATTGTTGCTTTATAAAAAAAATGCACACGTACAAATACATTCACCCACACATTTTATTAATCATTTGGTATTAGTACACTAAAAGCTGTTCTTCTGAAGATCTAGATCTAATTTGATAACTATAGTAAAAGGAAACTTTTGGAAAATAGATGAATGTAATATTATCTTTCTTTTGCGGAAATACACTAAAACTGGGTTGGCAAACCCTTATTAGTTAATGTGTCCTAGTCTTCTAAAAATATTCCTGTAACCATCGTAGTTGGTTAGCTGTCCAATCTTTAAAAACTCCATAGGTCTCTGAAATGTCTTATGTCTGCGTTTATAAGAGAAGGTTTTAGATTCATAATAATATGGCTCCAAACATCTTACCAAAACCTATAAAATAGACTTAAGATATACATAGGAACATATACATGAGACCACTCGGCAAATACCGAAAATTTGGCGGGCTTCGTTGCCGAATATCCAAAAGCCTTGGTCCAACGCGTGGCGTGATAATTTATATCGACGTGTTTGTTCCTCGCTCGTTTATTTAAGCGTATTGCCTATTGACCTCCCTCCCACGCCGTGCCTAAAACATATTAACTAAATGTATCTACTGCATAAAATTAATTGATCTTTTTTTGTTAACTACAACAAGGAAATTTAATTACTTTAATGAATTTAAGAACAAATCACCCGATAAATACTAGATATTCGGCCGAATAGTATAATCTTCTAAAAAAGAACGCGCGCGCACGCATTCACATCCCCTAAAAGGTAGGCAGGGGCGTTACTAGTTCACCCGCTTTCCCCCGCCGTGTGTCTTCTCTCTCATTGTGTTATAAGAGGCTACCCTGTCGCCGTATCCGGCACAAATTCCACACTCTGGACTGAAAACGAGTAGAAAAACCCAACATCACTTTGCCCGACCTGGGGTTCGAACACAAAACACAATATTTTTCGTTCTGTTTGTCTGTAGAATCATTTATAACATAGATAACTAATAAACAGATTCGTCATAGCTTTCGTTGTTAGGTAAAAAAAAACAAAGTGTAAACTAATCTATATTCCTGCAACAGGATTCGAAACCGGGAACGAAAACTACTTACATTTTTTAACGGTGCCTGTGTCTTAGCTATCAACATAAAAAGGTCAAACTATATATAACTGTTCGTGGAATATTTATACTGAGGGTAATGTTAAGACTCATTTTAACTGACTGTTGATAGAATGACCTTATCTTGTCTTATGTATGTGGAGAATAGAAGGCAAATTGATTCTAAGATTTAATCAAGAATATCTTCGTATTAGCTTTTGCCTGCAGCTCCGAATGCGTGAAAAAGGGTTTTCCGGAATAAATATTTTCCCAGTTAAGTAACCTATAGCATTAAAGTGTAATAGCTTCCTATTCGTAAAAAAAAAACAAAATCGGTTTAGTACTTTCTGAGATTATTGCATTCAAAACAAACTCTTCAGCTTTATATATTAGTGTAGATCAAACTGGTTTGCATATTAGATATTCTTTGACGTGATATGGACGAAACTATTATCATGATCTGATGATCATCAGCACCAGGAAATCCTCTTCTAAACATAGACATCTCCTAAAGAATTCCAAACCAGTGCGTTTAAAGAGGCCTGCATCCAGCGACATATGAATATTGCCATAATCGGCACAAATTTCAAAATCCGAAAAACATGTTATTTGAAAATCGTATACAATTTTACGGAGTTGCTTGGCTGGCGTTCGTACGTAAAGCCTACGTCGCTTGATGCCTACGTTTATGTTTATTAACTGCGAGATGATTACAGGCTTTATCGTCATAATTGTTTTATGGCCATCTTGAACTATTTATTTACTCATATCAAATATATTAAACAAAGGTTATCATAACCAACAGTAACATTAACTTATGCATTAAAATAAAACTATTTTGCGGATTTTATCGCTTTTTTTTATCATAATTTTTCCTAATTCCCGAAAATAACATTCGCGTCAACATTAGAAATCATTAACTACGCGAGCTAATTTGTTTCTTTGAAAGATATATGACAATAATAATATACTCGCTGATTATTAACTGGCTTTTGCCTGCGGTTCCGCCCGCTTGAAAAATATTTTCGGCATAAATATTTTCTGGGGTTAAATAGTAGCCTATAGCACTCAGGAGCTACAATTGAGTGTCTCACTCATAAGATAATATACCGCAAAAAAGTGAAAATCGCTATTTTTCCAGATACGATAGTTTATTTTAAGGAGCCATCTAAATACCAAGGTGAACGATATCGAAGGCTTTTTTATGTCTAAATATATGGCTACTGTAGATCTAATTTTCCACACTAGTGATTACATCATTAACAAAATTATATAATGCTGCATTAATTGATTTTGTGTTGCGAAATCCATACTGTTCAGGCGCAATAAGATTATTAGTTGCGAGAAAGGATTATAAAGAAAAATATTTAATTTGTTCGTAGATTTTTAAGAAGATAAGGATCGCTGCTACTGGTTTGTGACAGTTAATACCTTTACTATTACCCTTCTTAAATCGGTTTTTTAGTGAGTTTCATCCATAAAGGCGACACAACTATCTATTACTTTTATATGAACACCATTAATTAATAAGGACTAACGTATCATTCTATCGAATCAATCAACGCGAGTGTGGGCTGTGGTCTTTATTAATTAATACTTGAATCATCCTCAACTACAGAGCGAGGCGGATCGCGGTAATACTCTAGATAAATTGTTTCCTTTTCCCGATGTATCTGATCTTACTGGAGTGTGTCATTCGTTGATTATGACACGCGACCGACGGGAAACTAAAGACTGCGTTGGTTAGTGGTTCGGATTACGTTGTATTAGCGCAATGTGGTATGTAATCATACTGTATAATGTATAATCTATATCTGTACTATTACTAGGAACTGAACCGATGTTGATTAAAATAAAAGGAAATATCATACCAACTAACCGACCGATACGACTGTCAATGACCAAATGCCACTGCGCTCGGTCTGACAAACGCTCAGTGTTTTATAGCAAAAGATGTCACAAATACCCCCTTAAGAATATTTTTATCCCAACACTATCATATAAAGAAGAAGAGTTACTGGTGGTAGGTCTCTCATATGTGAGAGTCCGCCTGGGTAGTTTACCTAAGCAATGTCTATTTCTGCTGCCAAGCAGCAGTGTGTAGTCACTGTTGTATTTCGGTTTGAAGGACATTGTAGCCAGTGCAACTACTGGACATAATAAGACTTAATATCTCATGTATCAGGATGGTGAGCGCTGTGGTATAGCAAACAATACTTTGTAATTCAATGTGTTGGATGATGTTTCTACAGCTTATGGGCGGTCCTATCAGGCGAACGGCAAGCTCGTCTCGTCATTTACAGCAATAAAAAAAAGTGTTTGAACGCGATAATTTCAGGGGCTAAGTACTTACCGATATTGATTTTTTGTAGGGAGCTACATGTCTCCGAGGAGGAGTAATATAAATTTTTCAAGATCGGTTTCATAGTTCCTGAGATTAGCGCATTCAATCAAACTCTTCAGGTTTTTAACAGTAATATGGATTACGTCACATGAAACGTCAAGAATACATGATGTATTTTTAGAATCACAATGACCGACAATATGAGTGACTTAACTGTCATCACGGTCTATAATCATTAGAGAGCAGTTATTAGTTACAATACTGTGTGACAATATCTTTAATGTGTTTATTGATTACTCCCTCTAAGTAATAAGGTTCCTAATCGATTGAGTAAGTAGGGCATACATATAAATCAAATTAGAACGTCTCGAATGTGCGTACATAATTGTATTTTAATATAGAAGTTTTGGCAGGTTTAATTTTTTTATAAGTGCACCGCAAGGTGACCCGACTGCCTGATGGTAAGTAAATTGGGGTCCAATAGAAGGTCGATTGATGAGAGATGATACCCCTCGGCCATCTACACAATTGTGCCGGCCTGTTGGAACCGGATATACACAGGCTGATCCCGGAACGCGACACTTACTTTAACCACTATGGCGGGTTTTAACACCTTGTATACCGTGGCCACTGTCGAAGCGGATACAAAATATATCCTACCACCAGCCTTAACATGTTGATATTCATTAATATGTTTCCTTTTTTTCCTCCATCAAATTTGCCTTGAGGGTGTCTTGCTGTAAGGATTATATCACGATTATAAATACTACCGTGTGTCTAAAACTATGCAAACATCGAGTCGGTACTATAATCAATCTTTCACCCAGCATTCATATTAAAAATACAGTTTATCTTATCAACTCCCACTTCTGATTATCTCCCTTATCGCTGTTATTCAGAAAGCGTAATGATTTTACTGGCACAAATCAAGTCGTACTGGTTCTTATCAAACTTGATTGCAAAAGTATGTATATTAACATGCTATTTGGGTATACGAGTCGGAAGAGAACAAAATAAACATAATAAACTTAAACAATAGAACTACTAAACAACTGTTCTACTAAACAATAGAACAATAGTCTTTGATTTTACCGTGGACAAACTGAAATAATATTACTGAATTCGTAATTGTTCGGAAATTTCATTAGTTGTCGATCTTAGATTCTAGGACAGGGTTCTCAAAGTATTTAATGCCACGCCACCCAGCTTCCAAAGCTTTCCAAAACAGAAATGCCCACCCTCCCTTTTTCTTTAACGTAAGGAAAAGGAAGGGAAGGGATTATGAATCTTCAATATACGTTGTCAGGGGTACAGAAGACCATATGGTAAATTGATTGACAAACTCTCCAGAGAGGTCCGCCCCTCATTTGAAAAAAAAACAATATTCTAGGAGTTGCAGTTTTGTACGTTTAGGCCTCTAATAAAGACTGCCTAGTCTCTATAGTGTATTCCACCAGCCTGTTTCAGAAATCTAAACTATGTGTGATGTAAACTAACCCACCCACTTACCAATTATATGTAATGCAAATGGTAACATTCTTTAACTGGTCATGTAATGCTATAGTTTAATTCAATGCCAACCGTAACTACTCCCCCGCGAGGCAATTCTACCAGAACCAGTATACCATTCGCAGGTTTCCCTTGGCGTTGACAGCAATATTTTTTTTTATTTTTAAAAACCGTAACTACTCACACCAAATGCACGCCAATACTTGGGGGCATATTTGCTGCGACACACAGGCACACAATTCAGTGTGTATAACTCATGGTTGTAAATACACATAGAGGCCTAAAAAAGTTCGCGAACATATCCCCTCATCCCCTCCATCTATCCTAGAGGGTTTCATTATCTTTCCTCTACTCTTCCTTCACTCTATCCCCTCTCTTCTTCCTCCCAGGCCATGAGACTAGATAGTCGTGGGTCGCCAGCGTACTGTCCGCTGGCACCCTCGGTGATAACGATAGAGCCTACGGGCCTAACGGTGGTTGCTAAGCTGGGGACCGCTTGTACACCGTTCTCAGGGTACCACCAGTGATAACCAAGGCAACTCTCCAAAAAAAAAATCGTAACTACAAATTATGCTTTGTTTAGTATATTATTTTTTATTTTAATCATGTATTTTTATTAACCTTGAATGGATAGATATTTCTAACATTTCTGGAACCATATGAAGGAAGTCCCTTTAAAAACATAGGTTTTTTTCCGTTACTCAAAACATTTGAGCATATTATCAAACCTTACTTGGATATTTCTATACTATAGTTTTTTTTATAAATATTTCTTATCATGAAACTTCACATTCATAACACTCGCTTGCAAATATACCAAGATCTTTTATTCCACTTCTCATTAGCAGTAAGTAACAAGGCGTAGCCATGCATTGCGCAGGCGTGATGCAAATAAAAAAAACATCGGTCTTCTACCAGCAGCCATAAGAATTTTATTTTAAAAAATTACAATTGTCATCAGCAGTTATAGAGGTGTCGTACGCAATTCGTGTTATGTAGATAACAAGAATGATAGCAGAGTGGCTTTAGAATCATGAAGGGTATGGAACTGTAGGTAGTTTTAAGACAGGTCTTCCCAAGATCCTAGCGGGTCGCTAGGCTGTTAACTGGAGCATAGCCTCACCTGGTTGGAAACGTAGTTTTATTTACCAACGTATTAAAGATGTAAATCGCCTGCGAAAATGTTTAAATTCCATGTTTATTTATACGTTTTCTTTTAACCATCTATAACATTATGCAAATTTTGTTCCGGTATTTAAAAAGAAAACCATTTTATTCCAGGCTCCTGCAGTCCTCAAGAGGTAATAATAAATTTAAAACACGGTTCGTACCCGGCTGTAAATCCGGACGGCTTCAAATTTCCCAAACACTTCATAGAACCGACATCCAGGGAGGGTATACACACACTGGAAATATTATCTGATGGAAGGAACAAAACGTATTCAATACGAAACCCAAATCCAGGGTACTGGTTTGCTTTAGTGTACATAAAATGGGAGGATCCAAGGACGCAGAAAGTTGAGCAGCAAGGTGGGTGGCAGCATTTTATATTAAGAGTATATCAAAATGAATCATCAAACATAAATGTCACCGTTCGAATTTTGAATGTCAGATGAGACAAAATAATCGTATTATCTAAATCTTTATCTTACTATCATAAAACATACTTATTTAGAATACGAAGTTTTTTCTTGCTACGTCACTTAGATTATACAAATACCAAACAATCATGCTTAAACCTTGACCCCACTTAATAATGACGTGGCTATTAGGGATAACGAACCATTTTCGGTCACATAGCACTTGCTCAGAACAAATATTTGTAGACAATGCAAAGAAAATCATTAATTCCTATACATTAGAATAGATGGTATCTTTTCGAAGCACTGCTTTGATTCTAACTTTCGTCTGTACATATTCAAAAGGCAGCCAATCCAGAATGCGTCGCATTGGCTCTGATTTGTACACTGTAATGTTTAAATAATTGCTATTTTATCCGAAGGTTTAAGCAATGTCTCCAGTCTGCCAACTTGACAATGTCTGTTGCTATAGTGAGCAACATTATTGTGCTCCATTCTAAAGGAGTTTGTCAGTTTACTGAGTATTGAGTTATTACAAAGATTTCGTATCTAATGTGGAGATCAACACAGTTCAGTAGCATATAGCTTTGTAAAATTATCAAATTTTACAAAGCTCTCTCTCTAAAGTTTAATTTTGCTACTGATTATTCATATCAGGCAAGCGTCTTTCTCGTCTAGTTATTTAGGTATATTTAAAAATCGAAATGATTAATGAAACCCGAGGCGTGAAGAGCTCTCGTGACCTCGCGTGCGCTCGTCGTTTTGATTGTCCGCCTCCCAACTTCCTGTCCTACTTACGTGCATCAATTGCACGAGCATTATCTATTATCACATCCATTATTGCCTGCTATTCATTGGCGCATCGGGGTTTACGCTGGTTCGTACAGGTTTGTATGTTATAAGTTTTTTATGAGGCTACAAAGGTTGTAAAACTGAAGAGGATTGCTCCGAAATTGCAAATATGTAGTGAAGAAAGTACCGCCGCTATTTTAATGGTTAAAAAAATGTATGTCCTTTGGAAGTAGGTATTAAGGAATTCCTTTATAAATAAAGAAATCTGCGATATTTTAACATTGAGCATACACTTATTCACAATCAATGTTATATGCTTGTCAGAAATATAACTATGACAAGTCTCTAGCTTAAAATAATATTTTAATATCATCCAAATATTCTATTGCAGCGATTAAGATACCGAATCCAAGATCTCGAGGTGCTTAACTGTCTCACTACCACTTGTCTTATAGCTCTGTAGTTACCTCAGTTTCAATTTATATCTCTAATAAAGTAAAAGACAATACGGTGCAATAACAATTTAACAATTATATGTATTGATTACAATGATTTCGCGTTCATCTCGGTGGTGCAGTTGTATTGCACGGGCAGTACAGTAGCGCTCTAAGGTCCTAGGTTCGAATCCCGGGTCGGGAAAAGTGATATTTAGGTTTTACTGCTCAGTATTAGCCCGGAGTCTGGAATTTGTGCCCAATATGGCAATAGGCTCACCCCCTATCACATCAGTGGACGAAACACACTTGGCGAAAAGTGTGTGCTCTAGTTGCGCCTTTGCACACTCCTTCGGCGATAAATGCATGATGTGTATTCATAATGTTTTAAAATTTCAGGTCTCGTTCCCAACTGCCAGACAATTTTGTACACTGATCTACAAGTGAAAAAAGAAAAAAATATCGAACTAATAGACTGCTTCAACGGCATCACCATAGATTATGCGAACGTACCGGCACTATTCAAATGCATCTCCATAGACAGTTCTGATCCAATAAGCATCAATGTTGCAATCGTAAATGCATCTACGGAGGATACAATAAATTTCAAATTACAAGCGCGTTCGTTACCAACAGATGAAAATTTCATAATCAACTGTGCCTTTGATCCAAAACTAGACAGTCAAACAATAACATTCATACCGCATCCAAACGCGTGGCATTATATACAAATAGATCGCATAAAAGGAAACACGTCAAGTTTCGCCGATTGCGAATCTTACCTTCGTTCAGATATCGATGATGTTGACAACCGCACGACTTTAGACTTTATGAGAGACAATAAAGATCGATTTTTCACATTCGATTACGGATTACCTACAACAGACATACAGGATGCTACCAGCTTAATAAATATCACGTCTTCTGAAGTCAAAACTTTGCGGTACAAAGTAAATCAATTTGTAGACATAGGCGGTAGTTTGGCGATCGAGACTAGCCTTCTTATGAGTTATAAGTATTATACAGTAGCAGGATATAAAAGGGAAGTGGAAAAAGGTGCTTTACTTGCCTTCACGGAAGACAATCAGTTTTTTAAAGCGGTGATTTGTATGGACATCGGGCATCCAAGCATACCATTAGAGACTGGCCATTGCAAATATAACGATAAAGTAAAGCCTGCCTTATTCGTCCTGAACAGTACAGATTCTGAGTCCATATATGGCAAAGTCATTATTCCTTTCCCGGAAAGCGGTACGTGGTATCTGTCGCTGAGGATATTTTGCGATGAAGTTGTCTGTCCCTGTCGCACTTCTGATAACGGTACTAAATATTATGTTGATTCTGCGAGGAGTGAAAGGGACGGAGATGATGAACTGAGCTCAGTTGGAAACAACACTAGGCCTGGCACGTCACAGTGCAACGCGACGGTGGTGCTGTCGGTGTCTTCAAAATCGTGCGTTGCTGGCGGGTGCAGTAACCACGGCAACTGCTTGCTGACCACTTTCGGAGGGATGGTCATGTCCTTCTGCTCTTGCACGGCTGGATACGGAGGTAAGAATATGTTTTAAAACATCCCGAGTACTGGTGTATTTTAAAAAAATAATTAGTAACGGTTTTTATCTGCATTATATGTTAGATTACAATCATAATCTTAGATAATATGTGGAAATAATTAATAAATAGATTTATAATCATTTTATACAATGTTAAAAAAATCTGTATGTTCCAAATTCATAAATACTTTGAGATTGTAATTTTAGAATAATTGTGTTTTTAAATGTTGAAAATCACTGTTTATGTTATAGAATTTTGAAATTGTACCCATAATTATATTTAAAATGAGAAATTGACTAATTTTCGTTTCTTTCCAGGTTGGGACTGTTCTGACGACTCGCGCATGGACAGCAGAATATACATGTTGGTCTCCGTTCTCTTCTTGACGTTAAGTAACCTCCTCTTTCTCCTATCAGTGTACGTAGCCATCATTCGCCTCTACTACACCGAGGCAATGATGTACGGCTTCACAATGGTCTTCTCCACATTCTACCACGCTTGCGACGCCCCCATCCAAGTCGCGTACTGCATCGTGCGCGGCAACATCCTCCAATTTGGAGACTTCTACGGCGGGCTCATGTCTTTCTGGGTCACTTTACTCGCCATGAGCATTGTTAGTGAACGATTCCGGTCTTTTTTCCAACTAATAGGTGCAATAGTTATAGCTTTATTAACTACTTGGAATATGCATTCGTTCGTATCCTTCGTACTGCCGGTAGCTGTAGGCGTAGTTGTTCTTCTAGTATCATGGTATTTGGATTACAGAAAGAATCGCTCGATGAGATACCCTAGGTCTTATTACACGGTTTATATGCCGCTAGGTTTAGTTCTAGTTTCAATAGGTCTTATATGTTACGGTTTTTTACAAACTGAACAGAATTACAAAATAGTTCATTCGTTCTGGCATATGATCATAGCTTTAAGTGTAGTGTTTTTACTGCCCGATGTGAAACGGGATGTCGACTCAAATCCGTTTGTTCCGAGTCCAAATTATTGCAGGTTGTCATTCTGTAAGATGTTCAATAGATCTCAAACTCCTATGAGGTCTGACTGAGGTGCGGAATTGTTTATTATTTTATAGTGACTAAATGAAAGTGTTCTTAAAAGAATCAAATAGCATGCCTCATGAGTCTTGAATGACCAGTTTTTACCTTTTATTATCAGCGGCTCTAGAATGTGCCGTAACGAACACGGCACATAGGTTCGTGTCGTTTTATTGTGATGATGGTGATTGGTTGATAGACCATCGCCTGAGTCACATGCTCACTCATGCTCAATCACATGCATAGTCTGTCGACCAATCACAACGGAACGACACGAGCCTTCGTCTCATTTTTACTACATTCTAGGTAGGCATGTGACAAACGCCATATTTTCAAATTGATAACTAAAGCATATACATATGTTAGTATTTTCAAATCAATTAACGGTCAGCGCAGACAGACGAATGTGATCATAGACGTCACACTACACTCCAAAAAGAAATTCGACCGTTCGTGATATTTTGTCCTTTATTGAACTTAGTCTAATCCAATTCGTCCGCCTGCGCCGACTCTTGTCTGATTTATACAATAGTTTCTCGCAGGACAGATACGGGAATATAGTAGAAAAATTTCGCATGTGAGAATCTATTATGCATTTTTTAAAATATGTTTTATAGTTTAATTAACCTTATTATTGAACAATTAGAATCGAGAATTGCACAAAGTGTTTTCGAAGGCGAACTTTAAATTTTATTTTCAGCAGCGAGAAACTATGTTTAAATCGGGCTTAAATAGAGATTCGGTTAGTATTTTAAGGCCGTCGCCTCGCGGTCATTATTATAAGGATAATTTTAATATTTCGATGAGTCACTATTGCAAGCTCTATTAATTATTACTTACGTAGAAAAATTCGATAAAAAAATTTCATGGTGGTAAAATTTATAAAGATCATAAGTTATATTTTTCTTTCGGGATTATTGATATTAATTTTTACTAAAAATTATAGAATTAGGTGTTAAATATAATTCTATTTGTGCAAACATAACATAGAAGCTTGTAATAGCGAGCCAGCGATTCATAGATATAACGACGATATATTCCTGCTAGTCATCAGTGAGTATAGATTTTTATACGTGTGCCGTTAAATAATCTTTTTTATGTATCGCACCTTTAGAATTACAATGACACAAGTGAAAAAAAAAAACATTAAATCGACTTATAATCCACAAAAATTTGAAAGTGAAAACTCGGGATCTATGAAACCGTTTTTTTTTTCCTCTAATTGGAAGCTACGTTACTCCTGAGTGCTATAGGCTATTTTTTATCCCGGGAAAACTCTTTCATGCGGGCGGAGCCGCAGGCAAAAGCTAGATTTAACATAATTTAATAAACGGTATAATAACATTATGCTTGGTACAAAAAAAAAACATTATATTGGAGATAAAGTGCTATTTGTATGTTTTAAGTAATAAGTAGGTGAATTATATAATTGTCGAAGAAATTCATGAATTTTGTCGTTCAGAATCTTATATTTTACAATTATAGTAAGATTTGATTTCCCATAATAATTCATAATTGTATCCAAAACTGTTAACGGGTAACAATAGAAATACGAGAAATATATTTTTAAACGCGAGAAACTAGTTAAGCCATGATTTAAAAAATAGGTAATAACGTTTACAGGTAAAACAAAGTCTTGCCCCAAGAAAGCTCTTTGTAAATAAGCCGTTTTGTGATAAAATAAATCGAGATTATTTTTTTTAAATACCTTTGATAATATTATTTTTGGCCAAGTCAAAGTCGTTACTTTAAAAGATAATATTAGTTTTAATATTGTCATTGAAAGTAACGACCAAAAAACAGTCCACAAAAAAAATGAAAAAAGTCGCAGGAACTAATTTAATGTTCAATATCCAAGTTATTGCTTTTTTTTCAACTCCAAAATCCTGTTTATAGCATTAATTATTAAGTACAATTAGGTTAGCATATTTTTCAACTGAATTTAAACCGTTTATTTGTATTGATACTTTATTGTAGTGTATTACGACACACATTTGTTTGAATATATCAGGTGCTTATTATTCTTGATAGCAAAAGCTAAGTTAATTGTTTTTTTGCACAATTATTTATTTATAATTTTTTGTATTTAAAATATTAGTATATTTACATATGTAAATTATATCTGCCAGGTTTATAAATTAGATAATTGTAAATGAAATTTTAAGGCTGGCTTGCACAACGACTTAACATTTTAGTGCTCAACACATTTATAATTTCGTGCTTTCACTGTTATTCATTAAGAGTTGACGAAGACAGCACTATTATTAAAATATATGTAGCGTTAAACATATTTAGTGAGAAGTTGTGCAAGCCAGCCTAAGTGTACCTTTTTTAAAACTGTTATTTACTTTGTGTTAGTAAGAACTCACCTGTACCTTCGACTGTATCCTACATTCCTATTTTGTATAGTTTTTACCGTATTCACGTTTAATTTTTGTGTTCCAGAAAGTTACCAATTAGAATAATGTAGTTTCTAAATATTACCTACAAACTAACGTATCACGTTTTTCCTACATTTAATTTGGATGTACGTTCATATTGAATTTTACAATAGAATTATTAAACATCACAAATAATTGTTACAATATTAAAATTCTCAAATATAATGCCAAGTGTAACCGATATTCTTGGCACATATTGTAATAGGGTATTTGACTGTCTGATTTTGTGCATTATTTATATGTAACAGTAATTTATATAATAAATAAGTCCTGTGAAAACAGCATTAAAATTCGATAAGAAATAAGGCAGTTATTTATATTTCGAATATTGTTGCGTGCAGTAGTGGGGATATCGCTCCATCTCTTTCTATCACACGCCTCGTAATTCCCGATGAGGTCACATCCAAGTATTTCGTCCCTTTTCTGTTTTTTGACACATAATCCTACTACATATACTAAATGGCTAATTACTTGTATATTATTAATCAAATTTCAATGACATTTTCTGTTTTAGAATTTACACGAAGTACATTAAAAATAAGTCAAGTACCCTATTATCTTTGTTTAGTCTAAGATGGGTTGCTATAGTAATTTAACAGACGAAAATAATCCTATTACTGTTCCTGATGTAGAAATATTAAATGTTATAGATAAATTATATCACAACACATTTTACGTCTGTTAAAACTAAATCCAATAGAATTGATATAAGTTAACTTAACGCCTTACTAAAACGTTTTATGCGTTTAGAATAGTTGTATTTTAGTATTTAGTCTTGCTACTTTGAGACATACACCTGAGAGAACCAGACAAAACATTGTTTAATAATGACAGATTATAATAATCATTACCGTATTTGTCCTTGGCTTAAATATGGGCCAGTTTTTACCCCGCATGTCCTGTAAACGGGCGTGCGCGTCGACAGCTTCTAACTCAGAGAGAGCGAATCTCAAATTTTCATCTGGGAAGGCAAAATGTTTTTTTTTTATATAGGTAATCCCAATTGAACACAAATAGATACATACAAAACTATGTTTTGAATCTAAGGAGTGGCATCTGACCCTACCCTCAACCTCCTGTTCTCCTGGCGACGCGCGTGCCCCTACCTATACGGGCTATTAACAAGTATGGCACGGTACAAGCCCTGTAGTGTAGATAGTACCTATGTTCTATCTTTTGCTGGAAATGACCCGCTACTACTACGACTATGGTAAACTAATTAAACGTTTTAATAAGGCGGTATATTATATAATACAACAAAATTAATCGAACAAGTTTTTTTTTGTGATACCAGATAGCTGTGCTAAATCATGTTTTAAAATACTCTGACGGTGCCTTATAAAGTCACGTTCAACAAATTGATGTTATTGTGCCATTATTATACATAAGTGTACAATATAGTGTAAGCGGAAAGTACAGTATATTTTTTAATCTATTTTTTAGACTCTTACGGCCGATATCAATAAAGGCCGTTTTGTAATAAACGATCTCGATCTCTACTTTCGATCTATCGGTGAAATGGACCAATCAGAACATTGCTTATTGACAAGTTTTCAAATAACCCATTTTGATTGGTTTATTATCGGGATCGAAGATTAAGATTTAGATCGTTTATGGAAAACGCCCGTAAATTATCTATTATCTTCAGATCCATCTTTAGCGATGATTGCCAATCAAAACGTTATTTTATTAAGCTTCAGATCGATCTTTAAAATACCAATCAGAATGTTATCGCATGATCAAAACAAATTCTGATTGGTGCATTTTCACGATGGATGGAGAGAGACTGGAGCGTTTATTGCAATCGGCGGTTAATTGTATATGTCTAGGTGTTTATGGGTATATTATGTTTTTATTAATTCACATCTTTATTTCGTGCTTCAATGCTAGATGTTATATTTATTATATAAGTAACTGTAGACCAAATTGAGTAAGCAAGTCGAAAGTGTGCTATTTTTATGTATAAAAGGAACGCAAGTGTACGATTTCATTTTTAATCCAATACCCACATTTGTAAATAACTGTTGATCATGTTTAAATTAAGGCAGGGTTTGCTAATTTAAAATTATATTGTGTTCACCCAAGGTATTAACTAAAGAAATGTTTTCCTTTAGCCGAATTATAAGAGATTTTATATTAAAAACAATTAAAGTGGTAAGAGCATTATTTAGTATGCATTTTCAGTTGTGGCCCTGAGTGTATTTTAAGTTTCGCTCAAATAATGTGAAATTGTATACAACTTTCAGTTACTTTGGTACCTATCAGGCTATTTTTCAAATTATTTTTGTAAATGGTGGATAATAATTTTATTTTGAAATACAACATAGTCTGCAGTTATTATATTTTTTTATACTCATATTTTATTCGCGAGAGTCCGAAATTAAAAATTAAACTAAAAAGTATTTTTTAGTAGTTAATTGTTGCACCTCAACCACATGACACCGACGAAATTATTAAAACCGAGGTCCCGTGTTCTAGCTCCGTAGGGGCTACGCGTCGTTTTTTTTTTGTTTTCGCCTGGGGCTTCGCTTCCTTTAGTGTTTCATTGTCATGGCTGTTGTATTTTACTTAGTTACAAAATTACAACAAACAAACTTTTAACAGTAAATATTTGTTAACATTTCGCAGAGAAGCCTGATGAATACTATAGGGAATTGATGTATGGAACTTGCATTCTACGACCTGAAAAGTTGAATATAAAAAATTTCCGTAATATTTGAAGTTAATCACAGCCTCTCGTCCAGATTTTAACAGAGTATGTTTGTCACTATGTAAAGAAGCGTGATCGCCTGATTTTTTTAATGAAACGATAATTTTATAAGAGATTGGAATTTTTACCGGTATAGTCAGGGGACTATTTAGTTTACCGGGGCATATCCGTGTTTTGCAATTACTGGCATTATATTCGAATATCAACTTTGATAGCCGTATATGTACCTCGTATTCATTATAAATTTTATCCCTAATTTAAAATGTCCATTTATATAATTTTAATTGTTATTTAGAAATAATTATTATGCTTGTAACATTGTTTTAACGTATCATAAGTGCCATGTTCGCCTACGTGATAAATAAAGTATTTATTTTATAGGTAAGAGTCATAAAACCCCTTATTGACCTTACTAAAGCTATCAAAGCTGCCGTTCGATTAGAATGCCCGTAATTGCAAAAAGACGGATTCGCCCCGTAGACAGAATTGGACTCCGTCATTATGTTCTATTTAAGTATACTATAATGCATTTATATTGTATATTTGTTGTCAATTTTTAAATGTGATTAATAATACCAAAATTTATTAAAACCTTTTGTTTTATTTCGTAAATAAACAGGTGTAACTAACAAACGATTCTGATATCTCTGGTTCGATGGTTGAAACGGACAAATCAGAGTAAAGTACCGCAGCGCTCATTACGTATTTCGATTAATATTCGATAGCGACTGGAGATAGATATAGGAATTGACTAATATATTGCACACACATCACGCATTCATACCCGAAGGGGTACGCAGAGTCGCAACTTTTCGCCAAGTGTGTTCCGTCCAGTGTGATGGGGGCAAGCCTATCGCCATAACGAGCACAAATTACAGACTCCGGGCTGATACTGAGCAGAAAAACCCAAATACTACTTAGCCAGAACCGAGATTCGAATCTAGGACCCTAGAATGCTGCCGTACCGCGCATGCAGTACAACTACATCACCAAGGCACTCGATATATTATAATTTAATTTATTTTTTAGACATAATTGCGTTTGCAAATATATCCATAAGACATCTGAGTTATGGCTGTGCTGACTATATTATTTGCTCTAAGTACACTTAATGATACCCCTAACATTTCAGAAACAATAACTGCCAGCAACTTGTGACTGACTATAGTTTGTAGGTTATGATTTTTTTAGTATGTCTACTTATTAACTTTTAACGTCAAATTAATTATATTAATAAACAGAAGAATTAGTTACATAAATAAATATTTATTCGTCAATTACACATCACATAGAGGTAGACTTAAAATTAATGTCTTTTTGCTTTTGTTACATAGTGAAATAGGCCAACATTATCTTATAGATTATTACTTTTTACTTTTGTAAAATAAATATTAATTAAAAAAAGAAGCATAAATTAATTGTATTGATTATTCTGATTGAAATTTTAACGCATTTTAAAGTGAAAAAATAACTGTTACCTGCAGCATAATGGCAAATAAATACCAGCTTTGTTTGTTAACCAATAAGATCTATTACAACTTACTCCTAGAAATATGATTATCACAATAAGGCCTCAATCTCCTTGACAACAGCACAGTTCCTTCATACAAGTTATTTTATACCTAGTATAGTTACAAAAAGGTTGATTTTTCAATGCCACTGTCAAATGATACTAAATCACTGGCACTTTTAAACAACACAAAACACAAATATGAGTTACATAAGGTTCAATTTTGAATAAAGGAACTTTTCACAGTAAGATCAATTTACACCTGTATTCACAAACAATACTATAAGGATGCATAGTGCAGTCAAACACAGTGTCAGCAATTATCTAGTTTTTTTTTGGCCTAATTCTGCTTCATTTATATGGCAGTCAACTGAAGCAAAATTGTATCTCAATATTAGCCAATCACAGCACTTCAGTGGCAAAGAGTGGAATTTTCCGAAAGAGAACTTGCATATTGAAACTAATATGCACAAATACCTTCCACAAATTCTAATTATAATTAGATATAAATTATGAAAGGGAAGCTAGCAGGAATCATGTTATATAGTCCTTTTGCCACTACAGCACTCCTTTGCCTATGTACTGTGAGGATGGTCACGTTGAACACTGAGAAACAGATTTATTACATTACATAACAAGTAATGTTTGTGAATAAGGGCCTAATTCACTTGACAGCTAAAGCATGTTCATCCCTCCCATTCCATATAACATTTGTCTCTGTAATTCCTCTGCTTTCAACGTCCCATCTATACTAACACAATCCTCATTAAACACACTATATGCAGAAACCTCCCCCTTTTTCTTCGGTCTTGTCCGTGTGTTCAAATATATGCCAATCAGTAATGATATTACAAAAAATACAGCACCAAATTGCAGTTGTAAGAAATAAATATATAGTGACAGCCAAATAATGGCTATTAGTGACCATTTTATGATGTAGTAGCGCCAGGATTCATTGGATTCCTCTTCAAAGGATTCTAGCTCACTGGTTTCAGATGCTACATCATTTGGGTATTCTGTCTGAAGTGGTTGGAACCTCTTTGGTGGTTCTTCTTCCTCCATCTGTAAGTGAGGGTAGTTTAAAAAAAGAATCAATGTCCTTTTATGTAGTATCAGTTATTTTTATCCTATTATGGCTGATCTTGTGTTTGTTACATGTCAAAACAGACTGTCCAAGGCTTATATACTGTAAATATGGCCAAAGGTGAAAATTTCCCAAAGGGAACCCAACACAGCATATAGGTACATAAATGCAGTTTGCAAATAGTTCTCATGATAATTAGATTCGACAGAAATTCTACATAAAGTGAAGCTGGCAGGAATCGCGTTATATGGACCCTTCTTCACTGCCTTACGGATTAATTTATTTATATTTATGAGGTAATGGCAACTATATACTCACCAATAATACTTCATCTTCATTTCTCTCGACGCCCATATCCCTAAATACACTGGGCACCAAAAAATTTATGAGTTTTTCTTTAGAACTTGCTAACTTAGCTTTTGTTTTTTCGATTAACTCTTTTCGTCGTCGTAGTCTACGGTACTCTTGTAGCTTCGCCTCCATTCGCGATTAGATGATTATCTTGACGGTATATATTGATAAACAAGAGATTAAAGAATGATATTCTTATATTTTTAATAAAATTTTCTAAAATGTTTTCGTTGAGTATTCTTTTACGCAGAGTGTATAGTTGAACTTTCTTTATAGTTTTGAAATCGAAATATTAGTTGTGTCTGTCTATTGTTATAAAAAGGAAATAGTATACAATAACAATTTTGAAAAACCAAATCTAAATTCAAAATAAACACGTAGGTAAAACAATACGCATGTCATAAATGTCAATGTCACTCTGTGTAATGTGTCATTTTTTTTTATTCATCCAGAGGAATGACTATAATCTTTCGACCGTACTGCCTAGTCTTGGCCTAGTTTTACGTATTGTGAAATGTCAGGTGCCGAATGCTTTTTTTGTTTGGTTTTGCAAAACGCTTTTGGCGTATCTATCTCAGTTGAGTCCTATTTTTATGTAATGATTTTGCTCGATTTCGCAATAATCAATAATAAATAAAACTTAAAAATATTATTTAAATGAATAAAATGAGCAATTTCAGCTTGAGGTTTAGTATCTTAGGAAAATTTATTTTCGTTGGTAACACTACTTTAGGCGCGAAGTCCGATCAATACTATACACCGCATAAGGAGAGAACTTTCCACTGCAATGTTCACCGAGGATATTTGTTTATTTACATTGTATTAATATTATCTTAGAAAGTATTGATGGATCATTCATCAGATATGGGTGCGTACGGTGAAAGTCCAAATGTACAGAACAATGGAAATTATATTACCATAATTCCAGTGGATTATTCAAGAAGAGGATATCCCATGCAAGCGGAATATCAATATAAGTACGAAATTATTTTCATATAATTTAATTTTTTAAAGCTTTTTAAAAATTTCATTTCAAATTATTTTTGTAATATAATTAAGTACTTATGTGTTATTAATTATATAAATATAGTTTTTGTGACAATTCTTTTTACTCTACTCGCTGATGTACTTAGTTGTATTAGGATTGTCGTAAATCTGAGGTCTCGGGTTCGATTCCCAGGTAAAACAAACATAAGCTGCCATAGATTGGAATTTTTACCCGATATGGCGGTAGGCTTGCTTTTTTCTACGCTGTGGATTTTTTTTTACCCTGACGCGATTTAATACCTTAATCGCCCATAATCTTCAGTGAATTCAGATCCCGCGAGGAGTACTACAGCGTGCAAAGTCAGAAGTTGCAAGCGGAAGTCAATGCTCACTTATATTCAGTGTCGCAGAGACTGCCCCACCTCACGTACAGTCCGCTAGGCCGACACAGCGAGTGGGACAAACATGACCCGCACAAACCTTTGCAGCCTGACTCTAAGGAGAGTAATAGCTCCGATTCATTGGAGAAGAGTGTTATGGGTGAGTTGGTAGTAGTAACCGTCTCAGTAACATTTGAATATTTTTAGTGAGTGTTTTTTATTTTTACACTTCGTATTTTGGAGATCATATGAGTTATTTTTAGTTTAAGCTTCATTAATGGAATATTGTTTGTCCTCAAAATCCGTCTTAACTTCCTATATAACAATTCTCTCGGAAAGACTTTTGCGTAAATAGGGAAACTTAGATTACTTCAAATATCTTCATACATTGGCTGGACACGCTCTCTCCACAATTTCATTATCAATTCCAGGTTCAAACCTGAGCAGTTGCTCGAACCAGACCGGGTCGAGCAGTATCGCAGCCGGATCTTTCAGCACGACAGAACCAATCACCAGTGGAGGCAGTTCTTCCAGCGCCATATCCCCACCTCTACCAGGTATTTACTTCTCACTGAACTCTGCTTTAGTTTCTGACCGATCCAGAGGACAATGGCTATTTGTTGTACAAACGAGTTCTTGAAACTTTTACACTCAACAAGACCGCAGTTCCGTCCTCGCCGCTGAGGACCTCACCCCCTAATAGTTCTAATAGTTCTGGCATGGGTTCCGATGAATATGGTAATGGTTAGATTGTTTTTTCGTTACGACTACGGCCATCCATAATCGTTGATGTTTCATCCTCTCCCACTTTTGAGCCGAGGTTTGTGACCCATTAATGGGTTGTATGGTCACTTAATTTTCAAGGGTTGCCAGCGCCTAAAACGCTCACCTGAAAGTCCGGTGTGTTTGTATAAGCCGATCCTGGCTTAGCTAAGAAACGTATGTCAGAACGAAAAATCTGCTTTAGTATATACGAGGTTAATAAACGACAACAATTGTCACGTCGAGAAGTATTGCTCTGAATTTTGGTAGTAAACTAATGTCTTTACAATTTGTACGAATGCCTTAGATGAAGTTACTTGTAGTCAATTGTGATAACAATCAATTAGAATTTACACTACGGTTTCCTTTCTTCCCTTAAAATAATTAAACATCTTACAATACATACTGTATAAGTTTCCTTATTACTCTGACATCTTACATTATGAATTTCTTGCTACTTTATTACTTTGTGAATCTGTCATTTCCACATCAGGATCATCAGGAAGTACAGCATCTTCATCAACAGTTACATCAAACCCAGTAACCTGCGTCTACCTCATGTCCCGCATCGCCGTCATGGTGGAGATGAGTTCGGAGGAAGTCCCTTCATGCGTGACTGCCTCAAGGTTCTTGAACGCCGTGCTGGCGACCGAGGAGTTGGGTCTCTTGCAGCCCACAGCCAGGAGTTTGGCAGCTAACGTCTTCGCGTTGTGGATGTGCAGCCCTTTGTTAGGTAAGATTTTCAAGAATTTTGTGGCATCATTAAGGAGACTATATAATGCATGATCTACGCACACACGAACGTTTATAAATAAAAAATTCTTGAACCTTTACATAACATAATAAAAATATGGCAGGCCGATATCTCTACATTCTATATAGTAAAGACAAACTTATACGGGGCTCTTTATCAGATCAACAGAAGCCAAAACAACAGAATTTTGATTTTTTTCTGTCTGTAGTTTTGTACATGCGACATGCATAAACTACTTTATGGAATTGAATGCAGTTTTCATTGATGTATTTCTAGAAGCCGAATTTAAAATAAAGCGTTCATTTTATCCCGCAAAATATAAAGCAGGACTTTACCCCGAAAGAACTTTTTCACGCAGACTAAGTCACGATTAATGAAAATATTATTTGTTGTATCATTAGAAATAGAATATATTTTTAATAATCCTGGAAAATAAATTCGAGAGTAAAATAAAAAAGTGTGGCTATATCTTAGAAATTTTACTTGTATACAATAATCTAACGTCTCATCACGGCCTCCATTCTAGAGATCCAGTTGAAGCCCCACCACTGCCCATGGAAGATCTGGGCCAGCTGGCAGAAGCTGCTGCAGCGGTACGGACACGCGTCAGAGTCCCGACGGGCGAGGGACCAGCCCGTGCTGAGACTGCAGAGGAACGTGTTCTTCCCTAAACACCTGGAGGAGGGGATCAAGTGAGTGTTACGGAGATACTACTAAAACTTCGTCACAAGTTTTTTTTCTTTTTTTTTGTTTCTTTGAATGACGAGACGAGCTTGCCGTTCACCTGGTAAACGATACGATCGCCCATGATTGAAATACCATCCAACACCTTGGATTGCATAGTATTGTTTGTCCACTGCTCTCACCATCCTGAGACATGAGATGTTAAATCGTATTATGTCCACTAATTATACTGGCTACAATGTCCTTCAAACTGGAACAACAGTGATTGCTGCTTCGACACAGAAATAGACATTGCGGTGGTACATACCCAGACGGACACTCACATATGAGAGGTCTACCACCAGTGAAAGTATCGTCTTTTTTCCAGAAGTTAAAGATTTTATATATAAGTCAGTAAAAAATAAACAATCAATAAATTATAAAACAACGGCATTTGGTCGCCAGAGACTCCAGAATCCAAGAGCTTCTGTACGAGGAGGCTCGTCACAACGTGGTGACGGGCCGGTACCCGCTGGAGAGCGCTCAGGCCGTGATGCTGGGCGGACTGCAGGCCCGCATACAACTGGGACCTTACGACCCTCATCGGCACACGGCCAAGTTCTTCAGGTATCGTTGTCATACTTTATAGAAGAGCCTATTGGGGCGATGATTGAATTTAGATCCTGTTGGAATTCAGATAGTTGATGCAGTGAAGGTAGCTAGTTATTTTCTTTTGTTAGTTAGTCTGTTGTGCAATATTCTCTGAGCGATTTTACTTATGCATGTCTTCTGGGACAAATCACTTTTCTTTATCTCTTTCTAGTATTAATGGTTTAGAAATTAGAGGCCGTACAAGTATTACGTAACACATGTTTTGAAGATTTCTGAGCCGTCCCCCATGTATCGCGCCGTAATGTTAGCTGTACCCCCCCCCCTCTCTAAAAGTTACAAAACACTAAAGTATAAATTTTTATCTAATATTCACAATTATGTTACGCAAAGTACCGGAAAGTCGTTAAAATACCTTTGTTATTGTTTTAAAATAAAAAAAAACAATGTTACATAACACTTTGTACGAAACGCCCCTCCCACCCTGTAACGCATCGTAACGTTTTACAAGATCCCCCTCCCCTCCAAAATGCTTTACGTAATACTTGAATGGCCCCTTATGGTGTTATCAATGATGCTTAATCGTCAAATTCATCATTAATTTTTCGCTGACAGTTTGAAGACTTTTTTAATACCAAACTTTCCACGCAAAAATCACAATTCTTCTGAACAATTTCCATATCCCCCCTCTCTACTAAAAGTAAAACCTCTCACACATCTCCTGTACCTATTGAAGTGATCGTTTGGCCCAGGGAGAACCAGGACAAGTACCTCCCCCAGCACGCGCGGGCCGGCCGCTGGGCGCAGCTGCTGCCCGCGGGCCGCAAGGGCAGCCCCGAGGCGCGCCTGCTGGAGCACACGCAGCGCCCGCCCGCCGCGCCGCCGCGCAAGCTGCGCCACAAGTACCTCGCGCACACCAGGACGCTGCCCACCTACGGGTCAGAACTCAGCATCATATATAGATAGATTAGATCGATAGATTATAATAATAATAATATCGGCCCTGTATTATAAACTTGCCAACTGCTGAGCACGGGCCTCCTCTACTACTGAGAGGGATTAGGCCTTAGTCCACCACGCTGGCCTAGTGCGGATTGGTAGACTTCACACACCCCCGAAATTCCTATAGAGAACTTCTCAGGTATGCAGGTTTCCTCACGATGTTTTCCTTCACCGTTAAAGCAAGCGATAATTCACAAAGAATACACACATCATTTTTTAGAAAAGTCAGAGGTGTCTGCCCTTGGGATTTGAACCTGCCGACATTCGTCTCGGCAGTCCGTTCCACAACCAACTAGGCTATCGCCGCTATAATAATAATAGATATCAATAATCTATCTATTATATCTAATTATAATCTATCTATTATATAATATATATAATAGATAGATTAGATTAGATAGATTGCATACATAGCATTGGTTTCTACATCATTCAGATTAAATATGGGGTTTTCTTTTTCCAAAAATAGAACAATAAAATACGGTAATGACAAAATAACTGGTCAGTAAAGTTCTTAGGTAAATAGTGCTTCTAGAGTCTCCCATGATCGTCTAAAATTGAACTCCTGTTCATAATTCTGTTGGTCTTGAATCTCATAAATTTAATTCTCTTTTCTATTATTTAGTATTTCTATTATATTTCTAAGTATGCTCTCAAAGCTTAGATGGATTCTTCTTCCCCCCTATTCTACCAAACTGATCCTAGTTTTAATTTGTAGATCATACAGCTAGTATGCTCTTAGATGGATTCTTCCTCCTCCTTATTCTATCAAATTTATCCTAGTTTCTCTTTGTGTGTAGAGCGGCGTTCTTCCAAGGTCAGATCGAGCAGCCAGTCCGCAGTCTGACGAGCCTCCTCACCCACGAAGACATTCCAGTGCTGGTAGCCATTAATGCTAATGGCGTTTACGTCATTGACGACACTGAAAGCGTATGTATTCCAGTAGGGAAGCGTCCATACAACCCCATTTCTGCCGGCTTCCCTGTTTAGGTTTATTTACGACTGCCTTAGTTATTGTTTTCTGATAAATTGGCCGCAATATGTTATCTAAGGCCATATTTTATTGCCTTGCCTTTTGAAAATATGCACCCTTCGCCACTGATGTATTCTATTTACTATTACACCTATAATTGTTACAAGTTCTAATAGAAACGGAGGTATCTTGAATATCATAGATAGGAAATAAAGCAGATTAGGTCCAGTAATATAACTGAAGAGCCAGATTAACAAAATTAAATCGATAAAGACAGACGTCCGCTGCCCATGTCGTTCACATACATTTTTTCTGTTTTCCTTTAGCGTGAATAATTGTAGAAAGCCTTTTGGCTGCATCCTCAGCTTTACTTTCGCCCCTTTTCGACTTATATAATAAGGAAAATATTTCCCCAGACGGTACTCTTGGGCCTGCTATACGAGGAGCTGTCCTGGGACATGGGCCTCCCATCAGACGACAACGAGGACTGCCTGCCATGCCTCTTCCTGCAGTTCATGGTGGTGGAGAACGGCCTGCGCGTCTCCAAGATACTTCAGGTTTAACTCATAATGTATTGGAGTTTCTTTTATTTTTGATCTTACGTATTTTTTCATATTCATGTTATAAGGAATTCGATTTGTTATGAATTAATTCTTATATCGGATTTTATTATAAGGATCTGATTGAAATCGATTTCTAGGTTGAAATCAGGTTATCTATTAAGCCAAAACATTTTTTCGGGAAAAATAGGCAAACAGAAAAATATAGATATTACACTAACACCTTTCGTGGATTAAAAAGATCCTGTCCCTAAAATGTTCCAAAAACACGATTCGTAATTCGAATGTCGTTTAAATTTGACGTTTGTGATTGGTCGAGAGACCAATGCGTCAGTCACGTGTTCGTCTCTCAACCAATCACAATAAAACACGAGGTCGTGTTATGTTCTTTGCTATCTAAGCACAACGTTTTTTTTTATACAGGCAAAGAGACCCCACTGCATCTGATGGTAATATTGGGGTTCAGTAGAATGTCGACTGGCGAGAGATGATTACCCCTCGACAGTCGTCACAATTATGCCGGCCTGTTGGAACTGGATACACAGGCTGATCCCGTAACGCGACACACTTACTTAAGCCATTATAGCAAGTTTTAACTCCTTGTGTACAGTCGCTATCCGGGCGGATATGAAATATATTTTATCACCAGAGATGGAAAATTTTATCATAAAATTTTTATGACGTTATTTAGATTAGTCAAATATGTTACAGATGAAATATTTTACAAGAGATACTAGGTACCCTATCAAACATCCCTAGGTCCGCGAGTAGGGGACGTAGTCATTCTAGAGATACAAAGCGAAGGGGCTGACCATTGGGCAGGGCGTCATTACCCCGTTGCTTGCTTCGCGTAATTTGCCAGTGTCCTGATTACTTACCTTCACACTTCCCGCCTTCATAACATGCAGGTGTTCTCAAAGCAGACAATCATGATGGACACGTTAATAGAGCACTTCGCTGGAGAGTACAGGAAGAAACTTGGCCAGGAGACGCCGAGCGACCATGCCAACTACGACTACCATTCAGGTATATTATAAAAAAAATATTAAAGAATATATGTTTACTAAAAGTTGGTACAAATCCACGAAAGAAGTTGGACCCTGAGTCCTAAAAACAATGAGATCTAAATTAAGGACATGAAGTTAACTAATCTGGCACATTGCAGATGTAGCTGATTAGGACCTTCACTTTACTTGTCCTATGGAGAGACATGTTTAATATAAAACCTTAAACAGACCTCTAGTCTAGATTAAGTACCGAGTTTAGCTTATTTCGAACAAGTCTACATTGTGGTAAGATCAATTTCATGATGTTCAGTCTCTCATCATTCCCAGACTGAAGCTCATGAACTTCATCACACTAGTAAAATCAAATTTTTCCAAAAAAAATCTGATCTTTCCAGAAACTCTTGATATTCTTCGTGAGTCATTTTTCCAGATTCAGGCAGCATCTCCTTGCCCCCACTTTCCCGTCCCGACTCCCCCCAGCGAAGACTGGCCAACAAGCTGTCCCGGCTTGCGCTGGCGACTCACGACGGGCGCGGGAACCTGCTCGGCGGCGCCGGGGACTGGAATACAGACCTCAACCATCCACAGCCCTCCTGGATACTGCCCAAGCATTAAACGATTGTGGGATATTGTGCTGTTTTATTTTATACTAGCTGACCTGACAGACGTTGTCCCGTCTTAACTATGAATTTGCAGCCCGCATTTTGTCAATCGCTGACAGTTATTTCAAACAATTGACAGTTATATAAAATTAATATTTTCGTTAAGTTTTCTAATTTTTCGCGCAATTTTTTGAATTTTTTCTTTCATAAGAACCTTCTGACAATAACAAACAACAAAAAAAAAGTGAAATCGGTCCAGCCGTTTACGCGTGATGACGTGACCAAGGGAAATAGGGATTAATTTTTATATATATATAGACTAGCTCTTGCTCAATTAACATTTCCAACTCCTCCCTATCCTTCTATTTGATTAATATCGTTGCGGGATAATGACAAATTAGTGTTCCCTGAGACTCGCCGAGGTTCACCGCTCGGTGTCATAAAATGCGTGCCACTGATCCTGGCTTACAGGAGTTGTAGTGGTGGGTGTGAGGGCGGGAAAGTCTCATAGCTTTTGTTCACGGCTTGGCTTGCGTGAATTTTTTTCCGGGATAAAAGTCCTTGAAGACACTGAGCTCATTTTGCGTAGATCGAACCAACAGCTAAAATTTAAAAAGTGGTATATTTGTAACATTTTACAAATATACAGGTAGATATTGTAACTGACTGCAGATGAACCACCTCAGAAACCACCTCCCCGGTGACCACGAGCAAAGTCTTCGAAATGTCGGAAAAAAACTAAAATATTAAAACCGCAATAAAAACCCGAAAAATAGTTTAATTTTAATGTCTAACATTCGCGTAAACATAAGAAATCATTATAAAAGTCCTGCTATATATTTTCCTATGTCCTTCGCAGGGTCTCGACTATCTTCATATCAAATTTCATCGACATCCGTTTGTTTTTGAGATTATCGCGTTCAGCCTTAGTTTTGTATGTAAGGATCTAATTCTTGAGCGCGTGGCTTTGTAGCTATTGAAGTCTTACGTCATCTACCTGAAACAATTCTTGGTACCTTCTCCATTAACGTTGAAAGCTTATATACTAGCTTTGAGCGAAGCTCTGCCCGCGTGAGTGTTTTTACGGGATGAAAAGTAATCTATAGCACTCATAAGTAATATAATATCTATTAGTGAAATCATTTTCAAAATTGATTCAGAAGTTCTAGAAAATAGCGCCTATAACAACGAAAAAACTCACAAACTTTTCCTGTTTGTGATATTGGTAAGACAACTTGAAACAACTCTCTGCCTCGGTGGCGTAGTTGTATTGCATGCCGGTACAATAGCGCTCCGAGGTCCCGGGTTCGAATCCCGGGTCGGGCAAAGTGATATTTGGGTTTTTTCTGCTCAGTATCAGCCCGGAGTCTGGAATTTGTACCCGACATGGCGATAGGCTCGCCCACTATCACATCATGGGACGGAACATACTTGGCGAAAAGTGGGTGCCCTAGTTGCGCCTCTGCATACCCCTTCGGGGATAAATGCGTGATGTTATGTACGTATGTAACTTCAAACAATCAAAAGACCTTTAAGATGATTCAGTCGTCAGCATCAGCGAAAATTGGAACCTAGTTCAATAACATGTTTTGTTACTCTGTCGGTTTGTCACAATTTCTATTTAGAGTTACAAATTCCGGCTGATTAGCCGGAGCATCAATCCAATGAATTATACCATCCTTGGAAAAATAAAAAAAATGGAATAAATCAATATATTTTCAAATTCTCAGCATATTTTAACATCATTAAAATTTATTAACAACTAAAACTCTACAACCAAGTAAAAACATAACAAAATGTAAAACTACTTCGTGCCATAATAGTATCTGACGCGGTTGTATTCTTTGAGGAGTGGATGCTTATCCAAGTAGTCCATCATCGCTTTGAACCGAGGCCCTGAGAGGTCCCGGTGTCTCGTCAGACGTACCTCCAGTGTATGCACACGGAATGCCAGCTCCGCACTAAAAGAATTAAATTTTATTTAAAATTTTATTGTATAAGTGACTAGCTTTTGCTCGCGGCTCCTCCCGCGTGATAGTGTTTTTGGGATAAAGTTTTGCGATTTAATCTCTCAAAAGTAATCTCCCCGTTTTTCCAATAGTTTTCATAATTGCTCCTTTTGATGATTGATCATAGTGTGATGATATATAGCCTTCCTCAATAAGTAAGCTATCCAACACTAAAATATTTTTTCAGTTCGAACCAGTAGTTTCTGAGATTAGCACGTTTAAACAAACTCTTCAGCTTTATATAAAAGTAAGTATCCTATGTCCTAAGCCTGTCCTAGGTTCTAAGCTACCTCCCCACCAATTTTCAGCCAAATCGGTTTAGCCATTCTTGAGTGTAACTAACACAACTTTTTTTTAATATACCAAAAATATAGATGTATATTATAAGACCCTTGAAGTATTTAAGGCATTTGAATTATATATGGTGGCGGAAGTATAAAGTTTCTACTGGTGGTAGATCTAACATATGTGAGAGTCTACGTGGGTAGGTACCACCGCAATGTATTTTTCTGCCGTCAAGCAGCAATGTGGAGTTGCTGTTGTGTTCTGGTTTGAAGGAAATTGTAGCCAGTGTAACTACTGGACATAATAAGACTTAAAATCTCGTGTCTCAGGATGGCGAGCGCAGTGGAATACCAAACAAAACTTTATGATTCAAGGTGTTGGATGGTGTTCCTACTGTTTACGGTGGTATCGTCATTCAAAACAATAAAAAAATAATTGAAAAAGCATAGGAACTATGTACAGTACGCCTACAAACAAAGACGGATGCCAGTGCTTCTATTTATTACAATTACGTAAAAAGCCATTGAATAAGCCATATTATCTTAATTAATATTCGGTGATGAAATAAAATAGTCATTAATCTCACCTTGTAGCAAAATAAGCACTTTCCTTTTCTGGTGTTAGAATAAACTGATTAGCGAGGTACCAGAGCCTCTTGTTCTTATATTCAGCATTCATCTAGAAATATACAGCCACCATGAGATATTTAAAACCTGTTTGGATGTCATATATTATTTGAAGATTATTGAAAACCTCTGAATGGTTTTGTGGGATTTCCATGGCTAATAAAATACTAAGAGTTCTAAATTTTTAACTATTTTTTGTTTAAATATAACAGAATTACAATGACGGCAGTTTGCGCGTGCGCGTGTCTGCCGGGGAAAATATGTAGTGTTGCCACAGTGACGTATTGCTAAAATGTAACCGAGGCTGCCAGAAAACTATGATGCATTTAGATGCCACAGTTTTATTTAATCAAGAGACAAGTCATATATTCTTACGAACCAAATAAGCGATCTATTCCTTTTTCAATAACATGGTTGCTTATAAGTTTATTGAGGAGTTAACTAAATCTTTCATAAGAATACAATTTACCTTTTCAAATCTCGCCTGGACAAGGTTCTGCCTCATCAGCTGCTTATTCTTAAAATCGTTAATGCATTGCTCCCGGACCAACGTGGCTTCTTTTATCGTAAGCGGAGCTCCTGTCCCATGTCCGGAGCCGAACATGCGCGCCAGATACGGTGCTAGAGGATCTATCTCAGCTTCCTTCTCTCGTTCAGTTACTTCGGCTTTTTGCGCTTCCTGACGAAGTAATATTTTTCGTTATTAGGTTTTGCATATTGTTGAGATTCTCTATGTCAATATTTTAAAGCGCGAATGGGCAAGCTTTACTACTATTTTATAGATGATGTTGAATGGATTCTTTGGTATTGCATCTGTAACGATGCAACCTTCATGTCGACTGAAGTTGTCATTTTCAAAATATTACCACCAAAACACTACCTTTTAAATCGTATAGTATTGTAGATTCACATGATTGATGTTGATTACGAGATTTATAACTTTCTACCTTTGCTAGAAAAACTTCTTTCTTTAGAATTAAATTTTATCCAGAAAATTAGTTACCTGTTCTTTCCAACCTTTCTTAGCCTCTTCGTTTCTCTCCGTGTCAAACAGAGACACATACAGGACGGGCTCAGTTAGCTCCTTATGCCTTTGCCTTAAATACCCGTTGATGTCAGTCTCTCTGTCTCGTATGTGCTTGTTCGTTTTATATTCCCATTCCATGTTTTCGCAAAGAGTGTAATAAACGTCGAGAGGTCGCGGTTGTCTGGCGCAAGGATCAGCCTGAAATATGTTGGGTGAGGACAAGTACTGAATGAAATTAATCATCTCTTCGTCTTTATCATCAGTCACATAATATACACTGCTAAACAGAGCACGCCTTCACGCGATTTGTTGAAGAGATAGACAGGAAGGGATTTATTCACTTTTTACCAAGTATGTACCATTTCATGATCTAGATCTACTCCTTCTTATACCCAACACTAAAACTTCTGTAAGCCAGGATAAGGGCACGCATTTGACACTAAGCGGTGAAGTTTCAGGGAACACTAATATGTCTTTATCCCGCAATTAAATGAATGAAATAGAAAGATAAATAGGTATTTTAACCTCAAGTATAGGAATATTTACAACTAGAAAAGCCAGTAAATAACGAATATCCAGATATAAACAATGCCAGGATTGCCATAAACTACATCCAAAAGGCAGTTTAGTATACTCATTTCATACAAAAGAATAGATTATAAAGTATAACTTACAATATATCCAGAAGTTTTATCGGGATAGAAAAGAATCTTCCCCCCAGTCTCCGCCAGATTCGGTTTGATATAACTCCTCGTGTTATTCGTCACAAAATTGTACGCATAGTGGTACAAAAGTTCAATAGTGTTTTCTTGAATGTGGAATATCTTTTTCCACACATCGAGTTTTGCTGGTATATCGGGATTGCGACTGTACGTTTCGATGACATCTTTGAATTGTCGTTTGGGTTCGGCTTTTGTACCTTCGGTGTAGATAACCATTCTTGACTCCAGTCTGAAATTGACCTCTTTTATGAAATTCGTTAAAGGAGCTATAAAAGCTGCATTTTTTTTTAAAATAATTATAATAATAAATATTTGAAAAGTCGTTCTACAATTAAAATAAGTTTCGTAACTTATAGTTATCAGTCTATGTTTTTTTTAATTTAAATTGTGATTAAATTAGTATCCATGGCATAGCCGGCTAGTCAGTTAAAATCTGGTTTTAATTTCTTTTTAAATAGTATGTCGTTAATGAAGATAAAAAAAGTTCTGCCTCCTTAGAATATGATTACAACACAACAAGACGCGACGATCAGTGTCGTTTCTTCGTGATTGGTCGAGAGACTAACATGTGACACACGTCATAGTCTTTCAACAAATCACAATCTTCACCATTTAACGACACAGACCTTCGTTTTGTGTTTGTTATACTATATTCTAGGAAGCTGATCACTGTGAAAATTTTTCGGGTGACATTGTGAGAAACTAATTTATTTATATATAGATAGATTAAATTACTAAAAGAATGATTATTATAATGTTAACCTGTCATCTCTCTTAGTGTAATACTCGTCGAAGGTCAATGGGGAGCAGACCAATTTCGTTAGATGGTCCAAACGCGCGTAGTAGTTAAATTCTAGAGTACGAACACCCTCTACGGACGTTACTGGTGCGTCTAGCGAGTACGTATGCTCTGGAAAAAGTATATTTTACATTACTAAAAAATCTTTTCACTTATTGCACAGAAACCATGATTTATTTTAATTCTTGAAAATAATGCATAGTATCTTCATTTGGTTTTCTAAACGTTTTCAGCTGACATGAAAATACAGCAGGCGTAATTGTATAATGCTTGGTTGCTAATGATCAAGCCTTGATTAAATTGAATCCTGCATGGATTGACAACAATTGACGTGAAAGGTTTTAAAGCAATATAAAGTGAAGAATTTTGGAAAACAATATATTAGTCACGTAGGTGAACAAACATGGTTGCACTATCACAGGTCAACATGCATGATAATAATAATTTTAATTAAAAGTAATTTTACAACTACGGACATTTACAGATATTTAGTGGTAATAACTAGTAACTAAAAAAGCCAGCCCAGGCTGGAAGGTAAGGAAAGAAAATATATATCTACATTTTAATAAAATAATTTAAAAGACGCCTCACGATCCTCACCGGTAAGAATAGATAGGCCCTAACCTGCCAGATACCTTAGATAACTTACTCAGCAAGTGATCTTTACGCCCAATGCCGAATGTTTCTCGTATCACTCGTTTGACGTGGTCTATTTTCACCGCGTCCATTAGATCTTCTCTGTTTCTGTACCATTCGTAGCTAGAAGAAATATAATGCACAAACTGCTGTTTTAATAGGTTCGTCAGTGAGATATCACCAAGGGTCAAGAAAAACATACGTAATCAAAGGCACGGTTAGAGCATAATCTTCGAAGATCTTGAGACGTTTCACGATGCCATCCCTCTGGGAGTAAGGCGAAAATTTCTCCAACAACACTTTCTTATAGTGTATTACTTTATGACTTCCCGGATATCTTTGTTCGTATTCTGCAAATAATAAATAGTTCGGAAAAAGCGACAGCAGTATTCCTTTTTTCATACGAGGAAATCGAAATATAATTAAAAGTTATGCTTCCACAGAAATTGACCGAGGAGTTCCAATGGACAACCTCGTTGGCTGAATAATATGACATAGCCCTAGAGTAAATAGATAAAATAATTTCTATGGCTCCAGTTTCAAGACCAATAAGTGTATCAGCTAGTACTTGAGACTGCTTTGTTAAAAATAGTCATAATATAAATAGTAGATGAACAATATGCTGCTGGTGATGCTGCTCAATAGCTATTATGTGGTACCCACAAACAGTTACAATTGGTATTATTTTATATACGCCTTTGCACTTATAGCCCAGATTAATAGCCCGTTAGAGATTCTAACACTGTAAGTACAGTGAGAATCACATACCATCAGCAGAGATATCAAGCTTCTCAACCCAACTGGCTGGCACGTCCAGATGCTTCTCAGTATCCACAGCAGTGCGTTTGTCGGTGACGTCGATGCCAACCAGCTGCCTTCGGTAATAAGGCTCGCCGGCCAGCATGTGCTCCCAGCATGACAGCTCCGAGAGATCGTAGCTTATGCTCTGCAGGCCTGCGCCGCAGCCTTGGAGGTTCGCCTTAAAAAATGTTGGCTATTACTATTAAATTTAATATCTGAGGTAATTTATTAGGATCTGAGGATCCTAATAAATTTATTGAGATAAAGACACCATCACGAACGTATAGAAAATTAAATATAATCGAAAATATAAATTACAATCAACATCTTCCTCCAATTCGTTTATTTTTTATTTTGATTACTTACATAATAATTTTCATGGTTATAAACGCTGTCAATATCTTGGTATTTGTCTGCATCAAGTGGATATCCCTTGCCTTCACTTGGTTCTATGAAAAAGGGTTCTTCAACTCCCATAAATCCAGGTAACACCAGAATCCAGGCATGGGTGCGCCAACCGTCAATAGGATCTGGTGGTGGTTTCTCCAATTCCTAAAAACCAACATAGCCAAGTTCAAACAGCGATTAAACTCTACAGTTACTGTTTAGTGAGGTACCTACTTAATTTAGTTTTGACTTACAGCTGGTTGAGTAAATTTGTGTTTTAGGGGTAAATATTATTGTAAAGGCGAGTTACTGTGATTTTTATCAAAAATGGATTTCTATAATCATAATTTGCTCTGATGTAAAGTTCGCTATGTGTTGCTTGGTAATTTATTCATCGTTTTTGTTTTTGTAGTCCAAGTTCTGGGAGTAAGCAAGAGTCAAGCACTGATTAAAAGTTTAAGAGCAGATTAGTCAAGACGTAACTAAGCATAGCTTTGCAATTTTTTATAAGTAACACGTTTAAGTAAACATGCTCATACTTACAGAAATTTTCTTTAAGCGTTCATTTTCTATTTTATCTATCGCCGCTTGTTTCTCGTCGGCTTCTTTTTGTGCCCTTTCTAGAACATACTTCGATGTCAAATCTGGCAATGGAACCAGTCTGTATCGGGGCTCTTCACCTGACGTTTGTGGTGCTTCCACTTTCTGGAAAATAAAGTAACTATATAGGTATTGTTTTATTCGAGAGATGCGATATTTATCAGAAAGGAAAGTACTTTCGCTTCTAGGACGATGGTTAAAGGGATTACCTATATTTTTAATGGAATACCTACATTATAGTCAATATTATCTTCTATGAGGATTTAATTCAAATTCAATGTGGATTTTAACTTCTCCTCGATAAGAATCCTGAAACAAACTAGATAACTCTATTCTAATTTCTGAATTACAGCTTCTATGAAAGTGTAAAATAGTAAATAAGTGTCTTAAAAAGCAGTGCTAAATTCATTTTTCTTTAAAACGTCGATCATGTTAAATCCGGCATTGCATCTCTTTGCCCCCTGGTATTGCAGAAGTTCTTGGGTGATGGTGATGACTTACCATCAGGTGAACCGTATGTACGTTTGTTCACTATATCATAAAAAAAAAATTATAGAAATCATAATAGCCAATGACGTCACTCACCTCTGCCTCATCAGGTACTTCAGGGCACAAAGTCCTATACCGAATAGCCATACAAGTGTCCCTTTTGGCGCATCCTACCACCACGTACGCGTCGTATCCAGCGCCGATCAGCCAGGACACCAGCACGTGGGCCAACTCGAATGGATTACCGCTGCGTCTGATGATAGCCGTGTATGGAGACATGATGCGCTCGGGCTGGAAGGAATAGACTTTATTATTATTGTTATAAAGATGATTTTAGTAAGCGGCATTTAGTATTTGTAAATATGCTCCTAAAATCTTAATATACTCTTGAGGAAAGTCAGCTTTATTAAGCCTAAAAGCAGAAGACGGATGGCCTTATTCGAGATTAAATCGGAAACCATGTAAAAAAATTACACAAACGAACCATGTGGTAAAATATAAAAGATTTTTTTTTTATACGGCGCTTCCATAATACAAGAAATAAAAGAGAAACGACATCTATTTGTGATAATAAATCAACACTTTGAGAACTGAATTACAAAATGCCAACTCAAAAGCAAACTAATACGTAGAGCGACGCTCTATAATGTTTACATTGAAATCATAGAGATGGCGTTAGTAGGCGCTATTTCTTAGGAGCATAAAAATAGCTATTTTTCTTAACCAATAATATTATTAAAGCACCATCAATATTTTAATTAATTAAATCATATTTTTTAATTCTCATAAACTTTAAAAGCAAGCAAAAATAACAAAATATATTATTATATCTGTTATTTGCACTACATAAACAATCGTATGAAAACAAAACGGAAACTTTCAAACTTGCAATGTTGCGTTTTAGTTTCAAAATAATAAACAGTACATTTCATCAGGGTGAAGGGCCGTAACAGTGGGCGGGAGTGGGAGACGGTTCCCACCCTACAAATTGAATCCAAAGTTGAACGAAAACAAAGTCGGCGTGCACAACTTTTGCGACTCCACAACTTTCACTTTTCATTGTAAACTTTTCACCACTCTCGCTATCAATACGCTTTTCTTTTATTCATTTTACTCTTATTGTTGATGGTCAAGTATTTCTTGCGTTGAACTTTTTAAAGTTGTTTGACAGTGCTTTTCGAGTTTTTATTGTTTTGATTTCCCCATGTTGACGTATTTAGGCTCCCTGACTCAGGTTGATACGAAAGAGATTGATGACAAGAGGATGCTTCTATACCTATATTTAATTAAACATTTAACGCTTTAATATTTTCTGTGTTTATGCGTATGAATTTATAGTTAATCAAAGATACAGTGAGGTGTAATTTACGGATGCTGCTTTGAATATGCGCTTACGAGACGAGGTGATTATGTAACCGCAGAGTCGAGTGTTCGATTCTAGTCATTCTGATCTTCAAAGTCTAATGATTTAGTTGTACAAAAATATAAGGTATTCATCTGAGTGGTCATAAATGAAAGTGATCTGCAGGCTCAAAAGAGATTGTTAAGTAAGTAATTTACTATTTTCATTAAATTAATAACTAAGGAGTTTAAGAGACTTTTCGATCATAAGTTAGATACTAAAACTACTTCAACAGAAATATATTCATCCAAGGTTCCGTAAAATTTAAAGAATGATTGGGATGTCCATGGAAAAACAACAAAATACACAAACGCTAACGCCTTTTATATCAGAAGCGGTAGGCAGAAGTGCAACTACTTTCCGCCATGTGTATTCCGTCCCATGACGTGATACAAGCCGAGTCTTCCGCCATATTATGCACAAATATCACACTTCGCATTGAATCTCAGCAGAAAAAAATTAAGTTTGCTCAACTATGGATTCGAACCTAAGACCTCAAAGTGGTGATCGTACTGCGCATGCAATATAACTACGTTACTGAGGGGGTAAAAACGGCAAATTGTTTTAAACCAATTCACATTCCAAAAATTGTTTAAATTCCTTATGAGTTTCAAAACTCCAAATAAAGATATAGATTATAATGTATGTACATATATAATGATAAAATATTTAAAAATAGGTAGATGATGTAGAATGTACTGAAGATAGTCGCAAGCTCCGCTATCCTTGTTTCATTATATACTAGGAGTATTTTAATTGACGTTTTACCACTCTTTTCAATAAAGGATCCCAATCGTTTTTTTTTTAATCTTAAGCGAAAATTGACCAATCAGAACAAAGAATTTATGAGAGAGTTTTTTTCTGGATCGGATCTAAGGTTAAGAATTGTTTATTGAAAACGGCCGTAAGAGAATTTAAGATTTAACAACTATACATAACTTCGGTCAAAATGTCCGCCGTCTGCCGAAGCCCTTATTGTGCAGCGGCCGCTATCAGGAATTGTATGAAATTGTGTGTGCCTATGTTTCTGATAACAATACAATATGGTACCGTTGAGCTAGCCCGATAACAACGGAGCTGGCCACGGGAGCTGTAAGCCTAGATTTGAGGCGTGTTTCGTTTATGCCTATGTCTGGGAAAGCTGTTCTGCTGTTAATTAATGATCGAATGGTGATATATTATAAGATTTTACTAGTAAAAGTAATATTTTGTCCATGTTTGTATTGAACTGTAAGTTTTTAAACTTTATTTATATTATCAATTAATTTTTTTTCACTTTTATTTTTTAGATGACTTTTGTCACCGCGCCGAGCAAATTCCAATCAAATATCCATAGCTTGAGTGTCAATTGTCCCTAAAATATACCTTTGATACAAACAAATAATTAAACATTTAATCTCACAACATTAATTCTAAAACGAAATACATACATTAGCGACCTCTCGCGGCCACGTGACGATTCCCGTGGGAACTTGTCGGTAAATGTATTCTAAATGCTACAACGTTGCGTAAGCTATCCGATCGGTATCAATGATGCACGCGTGTTTAAACGTATTTCTTTAAATAAATATGGGAGCTCAATTTACTTGGATGTTGGATTATTATTGGAATTTAGAATGGTAATAATTATTTATATATGGTGCACGATAAAATTGAATTGAGATTTATGTATTGGATAGATGGAATTACTGGATGTTTTTAAGTATAGAAGAATATAATAATAATATATATAATATCAGCCCTGTATTATATACTGTCCCATTGCTGGTCACGGGCCTCCTTTACTACTGAGAAGGATTAGGCCTTCGTCCACCACGCTGGCGGATTTTTAGCTATGCAGGTGTCCGGACGATGTTTTCCTTCACCGTTAAAGCAAGCGATAATTCACAAGGACCAAGGAATATACACATAATTTCAGAAAAGTCAGAGATGTGCGCTCTTGGGATTTGAACCTGCGGTCACTCGTCTCAGCAGTCCGTTCCACACCCAACTATGCTGTCGCTGCTTATGAAAGTAAAGAAGTGAGATATGAAAATGTGCCTTTAAATTTCGAATATGTTTGAACTAAGCTCAGATTAGAGTCCACTCTTTTTGTTCTTAAGGTTTACGAGGAGGCTTTAAGAATTTTTGTTATTATTGCACCATTATGGTTGTGAAAAATATAAAATAAAAGTACAGTTACTTTTTAGAAATAGGTTGAAAAACAAACCTAACGAAATCTATATATCACTATCCACACATTCAATTCTAACCGAATTTATATTGATTATTAATGTAGTGGAAATCTACCGGTCTGTAATAGGCCAGCGTGGTCGACTAAGGCCTAATCCCTCTCAGTAGTAGCGAAGGCAGTTTAACATAATACAGGGTTAATATTATTATAGAACCTCATTGCCTAAACTAATCCGCACTGCGAAAAATAACTGACAAATTTGTATTGCTATCCGTTTTAACAGGTGGAATGGAAGCGCGCATTGGCGTTTTAAAATTCCCAAGGAAACAGTGCGGTTCGTTACAAATTAGACGCGGTGTGGTTTTATTTCCGAGGAAATGTTTTAGCGTGGAGTATGCACTTTACCTGACGTCGAAGTAAAATTCCCGCGGAAGAGCATTCAGCTTAGTGTTGTGACCAGTAAATGCTTAGGTAAGAATTGGTTATAAACTTATCCCCTTATTCATAAACGTTTTTTATCTAAGGACGGAGTAAAGCTGTGATAACAAGCTTGTTTCTCAGTGCCCAACGGCACTGAGAAACAGACACAGGGCCGTTGTGATTGGCTATTATTGTTGTATCTCAATATTCGCCAATCACAACGGCTCTATGTCTACGCACTGAGAAGACTGCCATGCCGTCAGCACTGAGAAACAGACTTGTTATCACAGCTTTACTCGGTCGTTAGATAAAAAACGTCTATGAATAAGGGGGTTAGTGTCGTGACCGGTAACGTTTGGTAAGAGTTGATTATTTACAAACGCATTAGACAGTATAGTCAGTTATAGACCGAACATCAGTACCACATGTATGCTCCAAAAGCTTTGACCAATTGGTAATAAGTCGTTCTTTTTTTAAATGTCCGTGTGACAGGATGTCATGGCGTCTTCATATATAAATACAAAAATAACATATTTACAGTAGGTAAATATGCTAATATGTGCATTAAAAGCGTGCCAATCAATGTATGGAAAAAATATGAAGTATTTTGCATTGGTGCTTTGCTATTTCTCGGTAGTTTATTGCATGAGCGCAGGATTTTTGTATGACAATCTACCCAATGTCCTCTCTATATAACCTCAGAACTCTGGTTATTTATTATGCGAATATATGTCATGATTTCGGTCTTTTTTAATAACATCGAAAAAAATAGAACCACACTTGAACCCGCAAGTGACCTATTTGATTGTTTATCAGCTCATTTCATAAGAGGAAATAGGTTCGAAACAGACTTAAAATATTTAAACACAGCGAGACAAAGGAGGTTAAATTCAGTGTCCACATCGTCCATGGCCGCTTTAGTGCCGTAGGAAATCCGCAGCGAGTGAATCCAGTAAAGCATCGGGGCTTATTTGGCAACGCGGGGCTAATGCGGTCGCCGACGGTAAACTACGTTAGACGCGGTCAAAGCTTAGATAGGTACGCAGGACTGTACGTAGAATGTATCGGTATAGATTTAGGGAAATAATGCAAGAAATTACTTCTGAACACTGACGTATATTCTATAGATACGAACGTCCATATAGACTATTTGTTCAAAATCTGAAATAAAATGACAACCAAAACGTCTCTGTTATAAATTATAACCTATTTATTCACTTGAACAACAAATAATTGTACTTAAGTACTTATTTGACTATTTTTTTTATTCACATCCAGATTTAGACTTAGACTCGAGTTCTTATAAGCGTCACGCCATAGTCGTACATAACAATATGCTGTAAATGTTGAAATCATAGTAAAGTCAATTTGAATGGATTGCATTTCAATTCAGTTGAACACAGTGAATGTTCGTAAGGCCAAATCTAGTACGTAGTACATATATATTATTGCTTCTGAAACATCGGATGGAAGTGAGAGCGGTCGTAGAGAACTAAAGAATAAAGTGATAGTACTCTGTAGACTTATTAATTTGTCTACAGAATTAATGGGTCAGTTCTAAAGTCCGCTTCTAAAGATGCAGAGTTTCTGTAAATACTTTATCTACAATGTGAATGTCGGCTTGATCGGCTATCAGTATAACAGACAACAGACGCAAAGTGCAAGCGAAAAAGAAGATTATGAAAAAAAGTTAAAATATCAACAGTTGATAGTAGAGGAGGTCACGTCGTAGACATATTTGCTTACAGTATGATTTTTATACGCAGAACAACCCGCTGCACATGATGGTAAGTAAATTAGGTCTAGATAGACTGTCGACTGGCAAGAGATGATTACCCCTCGCCAGTCGTCACAATTATGTCGGCCTGTTTGAAATCGGAAAAAGGGTCGACTCGGTCGAGATAATGGCGTTGTCTCACAGAAAACCGTCGAGAAATGCAAGCTGCTGGTACGTTTAATATTATGAGTAAAACTACTAAAAGTCTGATGAGTTGCATGGCGTTGTGGATGTTTATGATCAGCTTCTCATGAGTTGTTAGTTTGCTGGTATACTTCTATAAATATGTCTGCAAGATAGCAGTGGTGAAGGGTAACATTTTTTTAAGAACCCAATACAACATACACCTGGGTACTAATATGCATCAATACGATCTGCAAATCGTTCTAATGATAATTAGATTCGACATTAAGGGAAGCCGGCAGGAATAACATTATATGGACCCTTTGCCACTGCAAGATAGCCTCTAATCTTATTCAAAGAAGTGCGACATGTCTAGTCATTATGATATTTAAATAAAGGGTCAATGTGCAGTGTGTAAAAATGTCATCTTTTTCCATAATAAGAGCTTTGTACGATATAAATACGAGCTATATTAGGAAAATTTTATTAATTAGTAAATAACGCGATTTTTTGACAGAACTGTGTGACTTAATTTGTATTTAATTAGTACTTGTGAATCGATGCAGCATGGTCTATGTTTGCATTTTGTCCTATCTTACTAAAATACAAGACAGAGTATTGCAGCAACGTTTCTTCAACACAGCAATATAGGTACATAATATCGGATGCAAAGCGCGCTGAGAACACAAACCCGCAGTACGTACTGGTGCAAATTAGAGCACGCCACGTACCAGGCTTTGAGTTGCGCTTGACCAAGCGTTATTCGGATTTCGAACAAGACGCCCCCCGGACTAGGGTTGCGCTTGCATATCGATGGCAAGACACTCGAGTATCGATTCGCGGGGGTGGGCCGGGGTGGGGCGCGGTGGTGGCCGGTGCCGCGCAACGTCGCCGACGCGTGCAGACGCCACTCATGCGAGACCGTGCTGTGCCTCTAATTGAATACGCTGCGACGTGTCAATGTCGATTGTCGATAGTTTTTTTTTTAGTTCGGTATTGAGATATCGTTAGAAATGTTTAAGGACACTGGGCAGGTAACATGTTCATTTATTTATGTTTTGCTTTATTATAAAAAACAAAAATGTTGTAAAATATAATTGTATAAAGACTTTATATACCCACACTCTAAAGAAATTAGATAGCATGATAATTATGTGGTGTTTATACAAAGATTAAAAAAAAAATAAACAACGTATGTACGAGATTTTTTACAAAATTCAATACTTTTATTAAGAGGATTAAAACCGTCAAAACACAAATCACAAAATCAATACAGTCAAATACTTCAATATTGAATTGGCCGTCGTGTTTACGTAGTATAAATCAAAGGTCTCCCACAAACATTACATTAAAAAATCTCAAATTTTATCGATAAGCAGAAATAATACGTTCGACGTGGCAACAGCGCTAAACGTTCCAAGAACGGCAGTCCGCGCGAGTGATTTGCGCCACCCGCCGCCGCGCGGTCGCGCCGTGCTAGGGACGTACCGCAAACACTACACTTTTTATCGACTACCTAAACTTTATTTATTTTCTCAATGCACTAAATACGGAGATAGAATTGTGTGAGAATGCGAGACTCTTTGTTTAGGGCTAGGGCTTAATGATTAGCAAGTAAATGAAAACGTTATTTATTCAGTAGTGACAGGATTATAGAATCGTTTCAAATCATATATAATAATATGTAGTACTTTATTGTTTTTTTACAATGTAGGCGTTTAATGCTACACCATATGCCGATTTCATTCTGGTCAAATCGGCTTCAGCACTTGACAGAAATAAAGTAGACCGTGTAGCCTTATTTAGATCATTCTTTTCAAGACAGTCCGACCGCATCAAGTCCAATAAGTCTAAGACCCTTCAACCCCCCCTAGATAATGAAACAGCCGCTGCTCATTACGGCCAGTAATGGACCCTCGCTAATAACCAAGCTCGGAGGCCGCGGCAGGACAAACAAAGGCTCGCGAGCGGCGCCGCTCGCGTCGTCCGTGGCGACGGCCGCGGATCGATACCTACAGATCTCAGCCTACGCGCCCGCTAGCCGGCCATTTGCCTACCTCGACGCCTCCGCCGTGTGTACATAACCCACCCCACCTCCCCGATACACCCCGCAGATTACCGCCTACAAAGCAAACTTCATTGGTACGTGTATGCAATATGGGTAAGGAGCAGGCCCGAATTGCCCGTCCGTTCAGATTGCTTTGATATCTAAGCCGGGGCCTGTATGTAGGCCAGTGCATCTTGCCGTGTGTATTTCAAACGGCCGGCCAATGGCGTTAATTACCCTAACTGCACCACCGGCCGTCTTAGAGACGGATTCTCTTTGGCTGGGTCTTGTTTATTTACGTCATGAGAGATTGGTGATGACGTGCAAATTCTCTCCGATTCTAAAGACGGGGCTAAGCGCTGAATGTATGAAAAACAAAAGAAGCCCGACGGAACTAAAAGCGCTGCCAACGTATGAACTCAATTACAGCGTTCCGCTGGTGCCTTTTGATTCCTGCTCGAATCTCGCTGTAGAACGGCGGTGGGAAAAAATTTAAACGGGGAACTTACCCCGAGGGGTCGTTAACGGTGATCGGGAGGTTCTGTAGGACGAAGCTCTGCTAGGTGGTAGAATATTCTATGAGTCTAGATTATCGTTACACGTATATTTTATCCAAAAGTACGTCATTTTCACCTTAAATTATATAAAATGAAAATCTTATTAAGAAACCTATTATACAAATTGGAACACTTTACCAAGGTTGGTCAATGATGCGGAATGACGGGCATCGCAGTGTCATATCCGTATGAATAGACAATATTGCTGACCACAGTTATAAGTTCAAGCGTCATCGTTCAAAATGTTTAATTAGTTATTACAAAATATCATACACAAAAAGAAGAGCATATAACTTAAAATACATTCAAAAAATTTCGCGTCCACGAAAAAATTCAATTCATTAACAATAACACACCGAAACAAAACCTAATCATACAATTTCGCTTCCAACAAAAAATCTTATTCATTAAATATCATTGCAGCTAGACAAAACTCAAACCTGTCAAACAACATCGCATCCACACGAAACTCAAACTCTACAAACAATTGCATCCACTAACAAATTATATGTGATCATAAACATAGTGGATGAAAGTTTTCAATTGAAATCGTGGATGAGACGTAAATCGGCCAAGTGCAGTAACTCAACGAACTCCGCACTCCCTCCGCCTCCGTCCCCGGTCCTCCGTTCGAAAGAGGGAAAGTTCACATTTGCATATTGGCCTTCGCGTCGCAAACTTTGTGCCAAACTTTGTTTGAATTGTGCGTCTACGAATGTTGCCAAGTTGTGAGTTAAGGATTTTTATTATTCTTGAATATATTGGAATGGGATATGGTTGGTTGGACATATAAATTGAAGTTTTTTTGGTAATTGAAGAATATGATGCCGAGTGTGAAGCATCATTATCTCTTTCATTTATTAGCAGCGTATATGGTCCATAATCAGGATATCCTTGGTATGAATCGCAAGTCAGGCAACACCGGCTTTTTTAAAATGAACTCCAGGATCTGATACTCCGGAGCGAGTTGATTTTAAGCAGATCTATTGCAAAAAACTGCAGACGTTTTGTAACAGCGTTTTGTACTCGACATTGGAAAAATAATGGCAGTTAAAAGAAGAAAACTACTGTGGAAGGAGTACTTCAAACATCCTCTGGCTCCAAAGTCCAAATTAACTTCACTAACAAAATATAATGCTTGTGGAATAATATAAGATGTTTTAATTAAACCTCTCTTTAATCAAAAGACGTGAAAGGCGATTGTCCAATGTCAAATTCAGACTACCTACCAAAAAATATATTAGAAATCAGATTTTACCGTATGAGACTTTGTTGGCTCGAGGCACAAACAAAAACGCCAGACTTATACTTTTTTAAACACACGGATAAGTTTGATTAAAATCCGAGGTGCCGTTTCATATCTCCTTGCGGTGCGCGGCATCACACATAACAGAGGTCAACTTACAATGGTCCTTGTAGAATGTTTAAAAGTTTTCACGCGACTGGGGTTACCACGCGGTGGAAATTACTAAAAGAACCCTAAAATTCACACATATTTTTTGTTGTGCTAATTTTGTGAAACTATGTTTTTTACATAAGAGCCAACTTGAAATTTGTATTTCAAGTTCGTCATATTGCAATCTTCGTATAATTGATTAAATAGAATAAAAGTTTGAAATGTATGGTACAATCTAAGAACTTCAATAAAAGAGTTCCAAGTAACTAACTATACTGTTTAATGTCTTTGTACGCACTACAGTACATGGCATTTGCATACAAACGTAGTATTCTACGAGCTGTTCCTATATTAGCTGTACCATCCGATCCCAAGCACTTTTTCCGAACTATCGCGAAAATAGAACAATCAAAACAAAGTTGTATTTGATATAATTACAAATGACTTATTTTGTTGGGTTAATTCTCGAATTCGGATTGAAGATTGAGATTGGGATCGTTTATTGAAAACGGCTGTTAATCGATTTTACGCGCTATTATCCAATGTTATCTTACTAATATTATAAATGCGAAAGATTATGAAAATGTTTTCAATGTTTGTTAGAACTAAACACATAAGCAGCTGAACGAATTTCGATGATATTTGGCACACGGATAGACCATGTCCTAGAATACGATACTTTTCATCCCAGTAATTTGCTTTAATGTTAATTAATGGATTTTTCCAATAGATGCCGTAGATGGCTCGAACTTCACGTAGGGAAAGCCGTGACGAAAAATTAGTATGCTATATATATTTCTGCGCGAATTTGAGTTATAAATACCAAATATAATATAAAAACAAAAACCCTCATGATTGAAAAATATGTTTGTAATTTCCATCTCAATAAATGATCATGAACAAAACAGATTAAAATGCACGGTGAACGGAAAATATTAAAACTGACAGAATTTTAAGTGAACGCTACAAATTCCACCATACAATCAGTCGGAATCGTTTTAATGATGAAATGTAGAAAACATCACTTAATTTTTTAAAGCTCCGTTAATTTTGTAGACAGTTGTAAATGCTATCACGGTTTCAGATGCAGACTTGTGAATTTACAGTAAAGAGTAAAATAGGGGTAAGGCTGTTGAAAGTTGCCATAGTCAAACGTTCTGCTGAAGAGGACATAAACAATACGCGAGGACCTTTTCCCGTTAAAAGAGACAAAGTTTATTATTTCATAAGTCATTGCACGTACTAAAATCAAAACAAAACCACACAAATGCTATAAATCAACGCGAAACGTTAACAGGTCGCCGACGCGTAATAAAACGAAAGTAATATAAATATAAACAATAAAGAAGTGAATGAAATGAGTACGAGAGTTGAATCTGAATGAACAGCGGCGGCCGAGGCCGCGCCGCGGACGCCAATCGACGCGTCTCTACGAATATTTCAACGTATTTCAATAAACGCGCGACATCTTTAATCTAGGGATCGGGTAGGAGCATAAATCTTGCAGGTCCGGGCGAGTTATGAATCATTTAACGCGAGGCAGCGAGGCAGGCGAGGCACGAGGCAGCACCGCGACTTCCGTCCGACACGTGCTCACTGGCCCCCGCCCCGCGCGCCGCCCGCGCCCCCACTGCGAGTCTGTCTTGTCGAGACAAAGGGGCGTTAGTGCTGCCACACTGTCTGTTATATCGATGAAGAGCATTGTTTATTTTTATTTATTAGGTTGTTTGGTATGTTTATACGCATTAGCGTATTGTAAGTAATGTGCAGTAGCATTTCAAATCTACAGTGATTTGGTGTAGAAAACAGAGAATTGATAAGTATCATAGATAATAGGTATCTACACTGAGTGTTTGGCTTCATTCTATATAAAATGTTAATACTATTGCGAAGAGGTAACTTTCGTGAAAATCTGGCAAAGGTTGTTTATTGTCTAATTAACAACCTAAAGCTAAGTGATGGATATTAATTCTCATACTTGGAGGAAAGTATGTATGAGATAGGCCTCTCTACTACGGTGTTAAACTACTTTCAAAATCTCGTAGGCTTAGTTCTAAACAAACGTCATTTGAATCAATTAAAAAATATCGACACGTTCGACAAGACCGTCCCAAGCGCATCCCTCCAGCACGACGTCCGAGCCGCCTCTAATTTGAATTCACGGAGACTCTCCGCGACGCGTCGGCCGCGCCGGCCGCGCCCGACTTAATGAATCGCGAGGGGTGTGGGTCGGCTCGCCCAGGGTGGCAGGGGGCGATCGGACGGCCGCATCCTCCGCGCGGATAAGTGACGCCCGTGTGCCTCTGTACATAAGCCGTGCCTATGTATTCGCCTCTCGGGTACATAGTGGCCGGCCTGTACCTACGTAACGCTCGCCAAATTTATGTCCCGCACATGTCTAGAGACCGCGGCGTACCTTTAGAGGGATTTTGCGTGTTTACGTTCAAACCGGACGCCAAAGATATTTGTGACGGAATTTCACTCGGACCCCTTATTGATGCGAGTGGGGACGTTAATCCCTTCACGTCATAATGGCTCGCGTGTTATGCTATGCTCAATTATGACAGAAAATATATGTGGAAAATTTGATAAGTCAGACAAGCTGACTCAGAATAGCCTGTCTGGCGCAAAGCGATGCACGAATCAAATTATGAAATCATAGAGCAATCAATCACGAGCATAAGCCAAATTTAGACTAAATTGAGTTTTAAAAAGTTTCCTCACACTGGCCATTTTTAATGTGAACATGATTTCTATCTCAAGCGATGAAACTAAATTTTTTAATCATAAATATTAACCAAAAGAATTACACGACTATCAACAATAAGAATAACACGATTTTTCATAAAAGTAAGTACCTACCCATTAAACTGAAACAAGATCAATCATAAAAAAACAAAACTCCACATCCTCGTCCCGACGAAATAGAAGCGTTTAAAAGACAGTTAAAGTCGTCAGTGGAGGTTAATCGAGGCGAATGGTTTTGCATAAAATAATGCAAATGGCCCATCGGCGGGCAACGGACAGCGCGCAGCGGGCAGAGAAGTTGTTGCCCGGGGCGACACACGACTGCTTTGTCCGAATTCAAGTTGACGGCAAACAAAAACTTGCTAATGGGCAATTATGCAAATGGAACTGCTCGCGATGACCAATCAAAACGCAGTAAATTATTCGCGGAGATACGTATTTGCCCCGGGCCACTTCTCTCCCGTTTATATCGATGGGACGTCGTCGAAAGGTGTCTTTTTTATGGAAATGCGATTAGATCATGCAATTTTGCATTTGCTCTTTAAATACTTATTATTCTTTGATTTATTACAGTTGGCGTTGTTGCATTCTCTAATAAGCTTTACGTGTTTTTATGTTTATTTCAGAAACTTGGGATATCTCATTGTATTTTTTGTAAACTGTCAACTAGGATATAGAACTTTAAGCCGTTAACATTATTCCATAAAACTTTCTGATTTATAAACATATCATGGACTTGCATTATCACGCATTGTGTTATTGGAAGACGAAAATATGCCAAATATTAATTTTTTTTCTTACCTGAAGTGGCTTGAATACGTTGTTTTACATGTGGAAAAAAGGACCATGAAATATAACATTTATTGTTGAAAGTCTAATTTTTTCCAAAAAACAAAAATGGCGAATTTCTTCTAGCACTATATATTTTTTATAAAAGGTGAAGGCATTTATTCACCATCACTCGTTTACTTCTTTAAAAAAGAATCAAGTCACATTAACAGCTTACGCCATTAAATTCTTTTTTAAATAATCCAACGTAGTGACCATACCCAGTGGCATGACAAAAGACTGGATATATAACTGCGCAAACAATAATAATCTACGAAATTTTCGATCAAACATTGTCTTCCACCCTTAATACATAATGTCCAAATTATCTAGCCGGGGGCAGGGATCCATGAAAGAGTCCCGTGGGTTCTGCGTCTCGCGCACATCGGTTAATGTGTGTATGAGTCTGGGTTTCTACGGATAATATTTTTTTCGGTTTCAGTGTACTTTTTTTTTAAGTAGCAGTTTTAGTTGCATTTGTGCTGTTGGTTATTTAAAATTGTGGAGATATTTTTTTCTGGTCGTAAGAGCAATGAAAATTATTGTCATAACCGAACTGGAATTAATTGGTTAAAGTATGTTATAAGTAGGCACATTTCCTATTGCAAAATTGAAAATTTCCTATTGAAAATGCAAAAGCCATTAGCTAAATTAATTCAACCCTTTGAAACATTCCTTTTATTTTTTAACTCATAACTTAACATTTAAAAAAAAATACCAACTAATGAATCCACATATATGTCAAAACCTTGTCCGCAATTTATCTAACGAGTGGTAACTTCGCTCGGCGTGTTCGCCGTCGGACTTCGGCCATTATTATCGATAATCACGCGATATCGAGTGACGACGTGCGTGCAGCACTAATTCATATAGAATCGAAGCGGGAATTGCGTGGAAAACGGCGAAAGGAGAATTAGTTTGATAAAAATTATGATCGATTTGGTCAGAATTAAATAATATTTTCGTCAATTGGATGCATTAATAGCTTTCCCAACTGAAGCTACAAGTACATGCCTATTGTAAATAATCTCTCGGATTTTGTCGCGATTTTTTCTATTATTGTTTTCTACCAACGTTTCGTTAAAGACTGTAGCCTTTATGGTCACGGAGGGGAGCCGGCGCTTCCAAAATCCGAGAGATAGTTTTATTTCTATTCTGACATTCGAGTAAAAATAAGCCAATCATTTAATTTTGTATGTAAAAGTTCCTATACTGGCATTCTCAGTAAAAACAATATTTATATTGCAGTCAGTTTCCAATGTATATATTGTTTCTAATATAACACCTGGTTACTAACTGGAAATTATAAAGCCATAAAAAAAAATAAGGTGTTTGAAAACCGATACATTTTCGTAGTAACATTTAAAATGTTCATGAATATGTTTCTCGAAAAAGAGGTGTAAAGCAAATATTTCTTATACATTATCTTTTGGCTCCGGCTTATGTATTTAGTCTAAACTTGATAGATTTTAAAATTTCCTGAAACGGTGATAATAATGATGAAATAAATTTAATTAACCACCCTATTTTTCATATTATTAGCAATTGAAAACTTCAGATTAGAGTATCCCATAATTTTTACTATAACAGCTATTGACAATGTGAGACCATGAGCATTACACACTTTTAGGCGCATAAATTTACAATCTTGTATCTGTTTAGGATTTAACAATGATATGTATTTTTTTATTGCTTTGAATCACTAGACAAGCTTGTCGCTCGTCGAGACTGTGGAAACACCGTCTATCCAACACCTTAAATTACAAAATATTGTTTGGTATTCCACTGCGCTCGCCATCCCGAGACATGAGATGTTAAGTCTTATTAGCCTTCATGGTCCCCCCCGTGACCATGAAGGCTGCAAAGTTCTTCGAAACGTCGGGAGAAAATAAAACACTAATTACCGCGATAGAATCCGAAAATTAGTTTAATTTCAATGTCTAACATTCGCGTAAACATAAGAAATCATTAAGTCTTATTATGTCCAGTAGTTACACTGGCTACAATGCCCTTGAAACCGGAACACAACAGTGACTATACATTGCTTCTTGCGGGGGTAAAGACCTACCACCAGTATTTTTTCATAACTTATAATTGTTACATAAATAAATACTTTGAAAAAATATTATATTATACTTTTAAAATTGTACTTTTGCATACCATCCTCTGGTAAAATATGGTTGCTCTAAAGAATCTCATGTATGGTAATCTGTTTTACCCAGATTTGCAAAATAAATACATCTTTATCTTGTCCAAGTTTATCCCCTGACAACACTAAAGAGAAGCCAAGCTCGGTACATTCACATTATCTCATGTTATATTTAATTTATATCTGTCTGTTGAACGAATTTTACATTAATCAAGCATTTTGTATGTATAGAATCTGACAAAAGTTTGATTTTGCTTTGACATCTATCTGGAACTTATTTTACAGTACAACTAAGCCTCTAATTCCATTGGGAAATATATCTAGACTAGAAACAATTCTGACTGGAATCTTCCCTTGGTTTAAACCGAACGCTAGAAGACATAATTCTTGATAGTAATATATAGGGTCTTATATTATGCACAAGGCAAGTATAGTTATGATTAGGATGTCGAACGCAGTATTTTCTCCTGCACTATCTTTGTAGTTAACATTATTTTTTAAACACAGCAAAATGATCCCATCTCGTCTGGTGGTAAGTGACTGGAGTCCAATAAAATGTCGACTGACGAGAGCTGATTATCTTTCGACATTTGGCATTTATGCCGACCTGTTGGAACCGGATATACACAGGCTGATGCCGAAACGCGACAGACTTACGTGGGCCATTATGGCCGGTTTTAACACCTTGTATACAGTGATTGCTATCCGGGCACATATAAAATATATCCTACCACCAGCAGTGTACTGACTGAAAATAAAATTCCTGACAGTGCAATTGACGGAGAAATTGCTGACGTTATTTAGTTAAATAGAATTTACACACAGATATTACAATTTATTATATACGTACACCCAACTGGTGTAAAATAGTTTCTAACTCGGGATATGTTCCAAGTCTAGGCTACGTGTTCTTGTCTAGCTAATAAACACTTGCGTAAGGATCTTTGTAGAGCGCCTAAAGACGCTACAGTCAAGCTGTTACTAATATTATAAACATACGTTTATGTATGGATGTTTGTAAGAAGTTAATGTAGAATTTGCTAAATGGATTTGGATTAAGTTTGATACATATAGTTATATAGACAACGTCATAGATTAATATTAATCATATACATATCACAATTTTAATCGTAACGACTGTATATTATCCACACTTTTTGCAAGTTTTCACCAGCGAAATCAGTCCCATTGCGTTGCGCCTGCGCGGCTGTCGGACGGCAGGTGGTCGTCGTCGGTGGTGCATCACAATGAGCCGCGCGCCCGCGCTGGGAGGGCTCACGGGAGGTACGTGCGCGCGCGCAGCTAACGCATCCGCTATTGTAGGGGCGCGGTTGCTATCGATGTTTTATTTGTTACATTTTTATTTAAGCGACTTATCCAATTGAATGTTGGTGAGTACCATGATGCGCAAATATTTAAGAAAAGCAAAATGAGGGATTTATGTCTGACAGCAACTTTATCGCGTCAACTCTATTTGTAATTACAATAACTTTACACTGTTGGGTCCACGTGCAGAATGCAAAGACACGGAGACTAGTGGCGCTTCGTTGATGTCGACTTTGTCTCACTCGAACAGTGAGTTTGAAAGCTCGGTGTTGCCACACCATCACCTAGAACAGTCACATTACCCCACTCGCTTAAAAAACCTCCTATATTGCAGGGCAATTCCTCGCTTAACAGTGACATCCCTACATCGGCGACATCGCGCGATCGTCCGCGTTCCGCGAGCGCGCGAGTGTGCGCGAGGGCGCGCGAGGCCGCGCTCCCGGCGGGCGCGATACGATCTCGCGACGCGCCGCGTGCGTGACCGCATCCTGTCCTCGCCGCGTGGGACTGCCCATAGAATAGATATTTGCAGAGGCGAAAGAAAAAAAATTATTGGTACACACCAGTGGTGATGAGTCCATATAACCCAATTCCTGCCAACTTCGCTTTCGTAATTTATGTAAAATTTAATTATCATTAGAACGATTTGCAAAACGCATTTATGCATATTAGTACCTGTATTATGTTGTGTCGGGTTCCTTTAGGAAAATGTCACTCTGCGCCACTGGTAGACACCGATTAAAAATGAAAGCGATACCTTTTGTTGCATTAGAGGAAAATATTCGCGGATGTTTATTAGGATTCTGGAGTTAGAAGCTGTCAGTTAGCATAATGTGACACCTTAGAAAGATAATCATAAAGTATAATGATTTAAACAAAGTATTAATGCCTGTGGGATGGTATATTATTCTTGTGACTGATTTGATCAAGGCCTCCGTACATGTATCAAATAACTAGCAATGTGGGCTCGTTATTCCTGCCCCTACTCCTCGCATCGTTTTCCTCATTGCTGAGGGTCGTGGTCCCCTGAACATTGAGTAATCTTTGTTTCAATTAAGTTGCGCCACCTATTCCTATCTTATTAGTTCCAGGTTATTCTTTTTTGAGGACACTGGATAGCTAGTCTACGTGCATTGAAGTAGACTGGCATAATTCTGGCGGCGGCCAGGGAGCGCTATGTTTCTCCATGGTCGATATTGTATTACATATCTTGAAAAGTTAAATGTCGTTCTTTTAGCCCTTTGGGCTCAATAATTTAATATTTGTTTCCAAAGGTCGTACAGAAAATTTTCTTTGGAAGCCTATGAAATCTTGACATCGTCTTGCTAATGATGTTCATTAGGGAAAGTATCTGATTTCTTTAAAAAATACTTTTCGCCACCAACTTCGAACAGATTCCAAGTTAGGGCGAAGACTTAAAACGCCAGTCTGTTTATTTAGTCTATGCGGTGAATGTCGCTCGGCTGCAATCCTGCGCGCACGCAACGCTTGCTTCCGGCCGCGGTAAGGTCCAAACCACAAGGTCGAATGTACCTTCACTGATTCAGCACAAGGACCTCAGGGAAAGGGAGTCAGGCCACTCAACCGGAATATTCCTTTGTGGTGAAATTATAGGCCTTTTTGTTTTTGAATGCAATTATTAGTTTTTGACTACTTCACAGATATTGTATATTGTGACGCCGAAGTTTGTATTATTTATCTATCACTGGTATACCATATACTCTACGCTAAAGTCTATGAAAATATAAAGGTGTTGTCAGCTGATATTTAAAGCTATTTCGTTTCGAGAAAACAAATGATATGTGTAAGTTGCTCGCTTGATGATTATCCCCATGACTGCCAATATACAGTTACTGAAGGAGCACAGCGTCTTGCAGTTTTTTGTATCCCGAAAACTGAACTTTTCTCTATAATTACCTTTACTATAATCAACTTTACTATTATATAAAGCTGAAGAGTTTGTTTGTTAGAACGAATTATTCTCAGGAACTACTGGTTCTAGTTGAAAAATTCTTTTATTGTAGCCCATTTATCGATGAAGGCTATAGACTAAAGAACATTACGCTATAACCATTAAGAGTATCAATGAGAAATATTGCAAAAACGGGTAGAATTTATTCATCTTGAGAACATGAGTACGTAAAAAATCTTCTGTTCAATCATGTTACTCTTTCATCTTTATATTTCCAATATTAAATGTCTGTAGTAATATAAGCGAATTAATTTGAGTAATAATTAAATATTCTCATGTACCTTGACTTATCATAAGTGCAACTATGTGCGCCTACGTGATGATTAAAGCATTTTATTTTGTTTATTATTTTATAAAATTACGTCCCTAAATTAGAGACTATTGTGTGAAAAGGCAAGAGGAAGTTTTGTTTTAAAAACGTCAGCTGTTAAACTTGACAGATGTCAATTTGACATTTGCAGGATTGCTACCACAGATAATTACTGGACTGGTAGAAAATGCCTCTGGCATTAACTCTTGGTCTCTCGTGAATCGCCGGCGAGCCAAGACAGCTACATGACATTTGCGTGTGTCACGGGATTATAACCTTATATACTACATATATACTACATAATAAGGTTATTTTTCCGTCACACGCGTAGCTGTCAATGTTTGCCGGCAAACATTCAGCTACCTCACGGGTTAAGTACGCCAATATACTTCTCTGTATATGAAGTGTAGAAACTTCTTGGTATATAACTATGATGCTTAAATTACTGTTGGCTACACTATTGTAACAGGAGTAGATAGAAATATAGAGCATGAATGAATGATGTTTGTTTCTAAATTGTATCAGCATTAAATTATACAATAATAATATCAGCCCTGTATTTTATACTGTCCCACTGCTGGGCACAGGCTTCCTCTACTACTAAGAGAGATTATCTAGGCCTTCGTTCACCACGCTGGCCTAGTGCGGATTGATAGACTTCACACACCCTCAAAATTCCAATAGAAAATTTCTCGGAGATGCAGGTTTCTTCATTATATTTTCCTTCGCCAAAAGCAAGCGATAATACACAAAGAATACACACATAATTTTAGAAAATTCAGAGTTGCGTGCCCTTAGGATTTGAACCTGCGGACATTCGTCTCGGCAGCTCGTTCCACATCCAACTAGGCTATCGATTGTCACCGGCAATAAATATTTATTTCTTTGTCATATCTACGTAGAGCTGTTGGAAGCGTACACTAACAGACTTGTTCATACATCCCTGAAAACATTTTTATAAAAAAAAACGCACGAATTTAAAGATTGCGAGCCGTGAGAGTTACGGAGGATTAAGTGTAATCTGTCAGAGAGCGCACCTGCGACGAGTGTCGGGTGTCGACACAACGCGACATTATCGTAAACTCGCTCGTAACTCGAACGAGAGACGAAAGGGTGGCCGCGTACAGGGAGGGGCTGGGTAATGGGGGGGTCATTTGATACTTTTTTATAGGACCTAGTACGTGGGCAGGTGCCAAAGTCATCAGTACACACGTGAGTTTCCAAATAGATTAATGCGCAAATACTCCCGTAATTTACTAGAAACGAGCGTTTTAACGACTCTACGCGTGCCCTTTTGTATGTCTGAACTCAAAACCTCATTGACAAATGCAATACTTCAAGACCTATAATAACATACCTGTCCCAAATGCTGTAGAACATATTTTATATCCGCCCGGACAGCGACCACCGTACACAAGGTGTTAAAACCCGCCATAGTAGCCCACATACGTGTCGCGTTCCAGGATCAGCCTGTGTATAAACGGTTCCATCAGGCCGGCATAATTGTGTCGACTGTCGAGGGCTAATCTCGTCAGTCGACATTCTATTGGACCCCACACCACTTACCATGAAGTCCAGTGGGATCACATCGCCGTGTCCATATAAAAATGCAAGTTGACGACGCCAAAGTCTAGAATACCGCATAGAGTCGACGAAATATATCCTCTGTTACTACACAGATGCTTTGTACAGAGTGGAGACCAACGCATCGTCAATGGGTACCGTTGTTCCCCGAGTGCGTCCCCCCGCAGTTTCACTTCACGCTTTTGTTATTTTTCATCAAGTTATTACGGTCCGGTGAATTATCTACGAGTAGGCAGAAACTGTCTGGCTCCTAAAATTATTCGACTCGCGTGGGGTCCACGTTAGTGTACTGTGATAACATTTAGTTTTAAATTATTTGGAGGACGTTAAATTAGTAATAATAAATAACTTTTGTCTGCGGCTCTGCCTGTGTGCAAAAGTTTTTCTGGGATAAATATTTAAATCTCAATAGGTTTAGTAGTTCCTGAGATTAGCCCGTTCAAACAAACAAACTCTTTAGTTTTTATGTTAGTATAGATAGATTAATAAAGTAGCGTACCAATTTGCTTTGGTTTGGGTTATAAGCATAATAAACAAGGCATCGAAGCAGTTACCTGCATAATAGTTGTTATAACATCATTAAGTTGATAATTCGTTGGCTCCTAACAAACTATCGTATCTAAAAAAGTAGCGATAATCCTCTTTTTTAATGTTTCGTTATGTAGGTACTGTTTACTACCAAAACTCATAAAAAAAAGTTATTAAATGATTGTTACTTAAGTGTTTTTTCATTTATTAACTTTTGAATTAATTGGGTTTGGTAGTAAACAGTACCTAGATGCCAAAACAGTACCTAGATACAATAGTTTGCTTAGAAGCCATTGAATTGTGAAATATGAATGATTTTATATCTAGTATGTTAGAAGCAACATAAATATTTATTGGCATTAGTGGCAAATTACTGGCATTCCGAAACTACTAGGGCGTAAAAACACTGGGACGCGGTTTGCCAAAACTCTCTAAACCTAGTTTTTTACCACGTGTAAGGCTATCCAGTCGGGAATAAAATATATTACGTACACTTCAACCTAGATATCCAGAGTCTAGATAAAACTTCGTACGACTACACAGTCTGTAACACATCCATCGCCCATTGTTTCAACCACGTTAATAGTCCTTTTCATTATTAAATTAACACCTAAAATAAATAAAAGATGTGAATCCGTTTAAATAATCAAAAGGTAAATGCAGTTTTTAAGTGTAACTTATTCGAAAGAAAAGATGCACAAAAACCTTCGGTGGACCTTTTCAGGTGTGTTTTGTGCGAATTAATTATGGCCGCTTCGTTAGGATAGCTCAACGAAACAAGCCATCATTCAATTCGTCTCAATGGACACAACTAAATGAGTTGAATTAAATACGAAAAGCCGTTTCATACAATTTTTGTAATTGTGTAAAAACATTCTGTTATATACTTAAATAATTTCGAATGGGAATAATGCGAATTCAGTGCTATACACACTGCATTAAAGTAACAAACATCGTCACCTGATCGATTGATAACTAGTACAATTCTTAATAAAGCCAACAAGCTAAACTTTACCTAACAATGAATATACAAGTCATCTATTTGCAAGCGGGACTAAATAAAGCGAACTTTACTCAAAGACAAATAAAAAATCACACTTAATTTAGACCGAGCGATTAATAAACGCTGCCATTTAACCCGTCGCCATCTCGCGAGCAATAAATCAGCTCACATAACCCTTTGTACATCACATAAAAAATTCTATATTCGGTGCATTAAAACGAGATTAATTAGCAAAGCGGCGGCGAAACAAGGCAAGTAAAAAACTGGTACAAACGCGCCTGCACTGCCAAAGGAGAATTCTTAAAGCGGTCGCCTCGCGTCTCGCGGGTGCCGCATATTTTTTAGCCGGCGAGCCGGGGTCACCCCATCGGGGGTCGAGAACGCCCCGCGCCACCCGGGGTGGGTTAATTAGTCGCGAACGCGGTCCGGCTCCACTCCATCTAACTTGTTTCCTTCTTTATTTACCCACTTGATACAAATGTGGGGATATGCCGACACTGCGTAATTTATATGCGAGCGTGGATACAGCGTCTCTTTATTGAGCTGATTGTAATATATTAGCGCGGAGTACTGACTGCGTTGCCTGTGGTAAACAAAGAATTTGTGGATCAGTTATTTTACGGTTTGCCGGTGATTGTGGTGTTTTCAAGAGCACACTTCGCCCTGTCTGTTTCGGGGTAGGAATGACCCCTTGATTGTTTTCAGGGTGTGTGCAGTTCCAGTTGTTTGTTTCGTTTTGGTAAGTGCGGAGTTTGTTGTGATGGTAGATATGAATCTTAGTTATAAACGGCTAATCCTTCGTACTTTGCTGGCAAGTCTGCTCGCTTCTTATTATTTATTGGGAACAAACGAATGGAGAATAATGTGGCCTGTGTTATTGGAGGATAATGACTCAGTTAGTTACAGATTTATGCAATCAACTCATTGGTTATAAGAATCAACCCTCACACACTAATCACAATTTAATTTCCTTATAAAATTAGTGTACTCAGTACTAATCTAATGCAATAATTTAAAGTCATAAAAACAATGCATAATATAACCACGCAATAAATAAATACATAACAATTTCCCAATATATATCATACGACCATTTCAGCGTCCGCCGCACGGAGCTATATAACCCGCAACACAAGGCCGCCGGGGTCGCAGGCACCGCTGCGGGTCAACCGGACCCCGCGCTAACGAAGGCGATCTTCAAAGCGGTCGGACGGACCCGTCGCCCGTCGCCCGCGGTGCCGCTGAATCTTTAAACGGGTCGCAGCGGAGGGTTACGCAAATGGAACTAAAATGTATTCGACAGTACACGCTTTGTAAATGTAATTTTAGAATGGACTCGACCGGATCGATAGATTGGTTCGCTAATGTTGGACGGGTGGCGATTTTCGATAAGCTGGCGTAAATCGCTTGTGCGATAGCGTGTTTGCGCTATGAATTCATTGTTCTTTGTTTGACTGTAAGGTTTAATAATGTAGGTTGCTTTAACGGTAAAGGAATACACCGTGAGGAAACCTACATATCTGAGAAGTTCTCCATAAGAATTCCGAGGGTAAGTGAAGTCCATTCATTGCCCAGGTCAGCATGTTGGATAACGTCCTAAACATCTCTCAGTAGTATAGGAGGCTCATGCCCGGCTGTGGGACAGTATATAATACAGGGCTGATATAATATGTAGATTGCTCGGATCAAAATGTGTGTTCGATATAGCGATAGTCTCACCCCTATCACATCACGGGGTGGATGTTGTTGAAGTGTGGGCGCACCAGTTGCGCCTCCGCCTAATCCTTCGGGACTAGAGTGAGCTTATGCTGACTCATAAAAGCGGAATAATCGTGGGTCGATGGGATCTTAGCGAATCTTAGGCGATATTCGCTACCATTTATCGACATGCATATTTAACCTACTGGTATTATGGTAACTGTTTTTATTAATTTATTTGCACACAGTACAATGCTGTTGTTACATTTTATAACAAAATTAGTAACCCTTTTCAGACAATGCAAAGAGGACGCTATAATAACACCAATTACCCACACACTAAGTACAATATTTGCTGTTGTTGCATTTTATGTGCTTCTAACTTAGTACCTCCTTCAGGCATTGCAAATATGAGGCCACATTAATAATACCAACCATCTATAGGTACGTAAACGTAGTACAGGACGCCCTTTAGCTAGGTGGAGTGACGATCTGCGAAAGGTCGCTGGCAAGAACTGGATGTGACAGGCCAAAGACAGAGTAAAATGGCGCATATTAGAGGAGGCCTATGTCCAGCAGGAGACAAAGATATAGACTGATGATGATGATGAAAAATAGGATAACAGAAGCAGTCCTTGAAATTATGTCAACAATACCTAATATTTGTTTTATTACTTTGAATGACGAGACCAGTTTGCCGTTCGCCTAATGGTAAGCAATACGAACGCCTATAAACAATAGAAACATCATCCAACACCATGAATTACAAAGTATTTTTTTGGTATTCCACTGCGCTCGCCATCCTGAGACATGAGATGTTAAATAAATAAAATAAATAAAATACTTTATTTATCACGTAGGCGAACAAAGTTGCACTTATGATACGTTAAAAACAAAGAATAAGAATAATTATTATTTCTAAACAACTATTAAAATCACTTATATAACTATGGAGATTTTAAATTAGGGATAAAGTTTATACAAAAGACTAGGTACAAACCGAAGTAACCAGCTCGGGCTGGCAAGTAGGGGGAATAGAAGGGTAACGCGTCGCGATCCTCACCGGTGAGGACATGAGCCCTAGCCTAGCTAACCTACCAGCCTTTCACTAGCTACCTAAGTGATGACTACCCGAAGAAGAAAGGCAGAAAAAACTCCGGGCTTTCTTTTTTGTCATCAATTGTTCAGTACTTCTTTGTATTTTTTCCAAGTCTTTCTTGTACATAGTCACAATAGTTATATAAGCTAATGCACGCACATCACCGTTAACATGGGATAAGATGAAATCCAATCGACTAAACCTGGAGCGGCATAAAATAAAATTAGCGATAGCAAATAAAAGAGAACATAGATTCATACTTAAATAACGGCGTACAGCGTGCATTCGCCTACATTTACAATCATAGTTTTCAATCATGAGAAAAGAAAAAAATAGTGATATTGAACAGGCAAACACAACATGATCGGGTGGTCGTCTTTCAAAATTACATTTCATTAAGATATGATATGATTATGTCAAATTAGAACTATAGAAATGTCATTTTTATAAAAAAAAAGCATGTGAGACATGTAACAAAGACATTTTAGGCAGTTAATTAATTACTAATGTGTGCTAACATGGTGGGTCATTGTGTGCAGGACAAACTTTCCAAACCGTCTTATCATTGAGGTAATCAGATACAGTATAGTATCCTTTACACATTAATTCACGCTTAACATAACACTTGAATTTTTGTTCGGTCAAATTGGTAACTTCGAAGGGAAGTTTATTATAGAACTTAATGCTATTAACTAAGAAAGATTTATTGGTTTTACAGAGCCTATGATTAGGGACAACCAATTTATTTTTATTTCTGGTATTTAGACTATGCAAGTCACTGTTTTTAATAAAAGTACTAAGGTTTTTACGTACGTACATTATATTCTGAAAAATATATTCGGCCGGCAAAGTCAGTATATTCACCTCCTTAAACATTTGCCTAAGGGAATCATGAGAGCGAAGGTTGTAAATAGCAATAAATCTTATTATGTCCAGTAGTTCCACTGGCTACAATGTTCTTCAAACCGTAACACAACAGTGACTACACACTGCTGGTTTGCGGCAGAAATAGACATTTCGGTGGTAGGTACCTACCCAGGCGGACTCTTGCATATGGGAGACCTACCACCAGTTAACATGTAAAATTGCTATTTTCTAAAGGTCCTTCAAGTATTCTTTTATTCTATAATAAAAATTTATACAAGATATATTTCAAGTTTTTTTTTTTGCTAAATATTGCTAATTATTTTGTTAGTAAATGGCTAATTGGCAGTCGATTTGGAGAAGAGCTGGAAAAGCACGAAAATGGGTAGCTGCCAATTCTCATAAGATTAGAAAGAAAGTTATTTCTTTTGGAAAGCGAAGCGCTTACGTTTCGCTGGTCTAGATTCAGACTGTGATGCATGTCGATCATTTACCACGGGTTTGGATTTGATTTCTGGGTCAAGGAAATTTAAAAATTAAGAAAATAGAGATATCCTAGTTGGAAGTTAAACTGCCGAGACGAATGGCCGCAGGTTCAAAATGCACACACCTCTGACTTAGTAAAGTTATGTGAGTATTCTTTGTATATTATAGCTTGTTTTAACGGTGAAGGAAAAGATCGTGAAGAAATCAGCGTAATTGAGAAGTTTTCTATAAGAATTTTGATGGTACTACACACATATATTTTTTTTAGAAAAATCCGAAGTGTGTGCCTTTGAGACTATTTTTGATATAGTAATAAAATACTTAATTGCTCTCTGATATTAGTAACATCATTGAATATGTGAGTAATAATAATGAGACCCGAACGCTAACGAGTTACAAGAATTACTTGACTTTTCGAGGTATGAAAATTGGAAATACAAAATATATTAGGCACAAAAAACATTTACAATAAACACTAATATTACAAAGAGATAAATATTTTCGTATGTTTGAAATATAAAAACCGCGATGAAATAATAAAAATTGTTTAATTATAATGTCGTGTGTTTTGAATCCACTCTCTTGTATTCAATATATTCTAAGATTTCTTTCACGAATGGAAAGTATTACTTTAATGCAATTGTTCCTAAAGTTGACTGCACCGTGACCCATCTAAAACTAGAAGACGTCTTCTGCTATAAAAATAATCATTAATAAAACAAGTGACAGCATAATTTTAAAGTTAAAAACATTTAAAAACGTAAATCAACGACACAGAGCTGGACGGAGAAAAGAAAAATAACAAGAAGTTTCTATCAAAGAGCACAGAGCGTTTCCACTGAAGATCCACAGGTGCCTTTGTTACCATGTAACGAGTATATACAAGCGAACACTGACAGTACGGATGTCTTTTTGCTTATTTATTTACTTACCAAGTTCATATAACGTGTTGTTCGTACATTTTTTTTAACCGGCTATACCTTTGTTAGCCTTGCAGGGTCGGCTTATACACACCGGACTTTCTGGTGATCGCTTTAGGCACTCGCAACTCTTGAAAATTAAGCGACCATGCTGAGGGCAACCCACTAACAGGTTACGAACCTCGGCTGAGGGTCACTGGGAGAGCATGAGATACCGTACATATTTTTTTTCTCCACTAATGTTTCTGTATTGGTGTTCACAATACCACATTATACAAATTTACATATTGTTCGCATTGGGTGAGTGTCATACTTATTACGCATTTAGAAATATACTAGTCAGTAGCCACTTTTAGCTAGTACATCATTACACAAACACGACTTCTTTCCCCAAAGGTAAGCAAAGACGCAACTAAGGCACTCTCTTTTTCACGTGTGTATTCCGAAATGTGATTGGAGGCAAACCTATCATCATATCAAACATATTCTAGACTTAAGGTTTATACTGAGAAGGAAAACCTAGTACCACTTTATCTGACCGGAGATCGAACTAGAGACCTCAACACGGCAGTCATGCCAGAATACAACATACACCGTTGTATTCGTATTAATATTGTTCTCTTCACCAAAATAAAATATAAGGTATTTACTTAACTTGACGCAAAGAAAATGTTTAATTAAAATTACTGCGTATAGGCGATTTAAAATTTGAATTATTTCAGCTCCTTTTGTGACTGTACATCATTGGATTTATTATTACACGTCTGACTACCCTCTTCGGAAAACACGATACAAATAGGATTGCTACGAATTCATGTAAATTATCTATTTCACTTCCCTTCTAGGAATCTAGTCTATAGCATAATGGGAATTGCACGAGCCTACGGCGGGCTGTGGTGCGCAAATTTTCCCAGAAATATTAAGACTGACCCAGTGCCTGGATGCGCTTAAATAGGTCATCCAGACCGGTATGGAGGCACGGCTGATAAAATTCTGGAAGCTTCGATACATGGTTGATTTGAATTTGCCGAAAATGTGACGCGGAGTTTCCTTTTTTTATTTTCGTTGTGCGAAAGCGTGGAATTATTTTTGTGTTATTTTTTATATCGTTTCCTTTTTGGCGTATTTTTAATGTGTTTTACTAAAGTGGGACAAGCCGGAGCGTAAGCTACGTCCAAAGAATAATGTCACTTATCAAAAACCCGTCAAACAAATCTTTACCTTAGAATTCAGTCAATAATTTTGCAAAATTGCAACAACTATATCCTACTCATTAACGATTTCAAGTAACTACAATCACCATACCCTTGACTTTGTTAAAGACATCGTCAACGCATCGAGAATATGCCCCCAGCATCCTTTAGTAACGCTCCGAGAGGCTCCAGGAATGAGGGGGCAGGGGCGTCGGGGGAGGCGTTGGGGCCGCCTGGCAGTGCACCGTTCACACAGCTGACGTCGGGTGTAGCCGTCCGTTGACTATATACCTATATACTAGTATATAAGTACATACGCTTACCCAAGATAACGCAATATGCGGACTCAACAGTCTAAGACAGATCCATTGATTTCAGCGTAAGGAGATTTTCGTTGCCGAGCGATACAAAGGGCCAGACTTCAAGCTTACTGCGTGTATAGCTTTGTTATTTGTTATTAATCTATTGTATATTTGTTTAGTGTTGTACGTGATTTGATGGATAATAAGTATTTAGGGATTTATGACGTCATACGGTTATGTGTGAGTCTGTCTTGGTGTGCTGTGTGATTTCTATTGAACAATATTTTAGTAAATATAATGTGAGAGTGACTAATTTCTCTGAGCCATGATCGCCGATGCAATGCATGGCATAAACCTTTTAAGTTGTTTAAAAAAGAACGATCATTAATGAATTATGCATGTATGCCAGTTGCCTTAAATTTAGAAGCGAACGTTCACTTCCCACAGGATCACATACTTATAGTTCAACACGTCCTTTAAGTACCACCACAGGTAGTTCAGGCTTCAAATGCTGACAGAGTTTATGTAACTTTAATAATAAAGTCTTAGGTTATTCAAATAGTTTGATATCTGCAATTAAGAAAAATGGAAACTATATTCTTTTAATTCTTACCATCGTAGCTCTAAATACATCATTCGAGTAGTTACATACTAAGCCTTTGGCCGCCCGCTAAAGACTGACCACCTTATTCATAAACGTTTTTTATCTAAGGACGGAGTAAAGCTGTGATAACAAGCCTGTTTCTCAGTGCCCAACGGCACTGAGAAATAGACATAGGGCCGTTGTGATTGGTTATTATTGTTGTATTTCAATATTAGCCAATCACAACGGCCCTACGTCTACGCACTGCTAAGACTGCCATGCCGTCAGCACTGAGAAACAGACTTGTTATCACAGCCTTACTCGGTCGTTAGATAAAAAACGTCTATGAATAAGGGGGTGAATGTTCAAACAAAATACAGCAGTACAAAAAACAACCGACCCCAAGACATCCAAGTGAAATCAATAACCAACAGCGTCTGTTTTGCCGGCCGGAGATTAGCAAAACACGAACACTATTGTGAGACCTAAACCTAAGAGGCTTTTAGGTCCCAAGCAACAATGAATATGGCGGACAAAGAGGTATAAACTGTGTGACCATTTGTTCGCTTGAAAATGGGAACGGTTTTTTTTTTGTTTTTATTTAGTGTTCGCCGTGTAGTGCCTAGTTATTGATAGTCATGGGCGCCGGGAGGGTGCAAGTATGTGCACATGCACCCCCATACCCAGAAATAAATTCCAAAAAATATAAGTTACTGAATAAATCTGCAACAATGAGAACTATCGATCGCAGAGGGTTTTTATGATAAAGCATTTTCAAAATACCAAGCGATTTGAATTAGAAAAAAAAGTGAATGATATTATGTAGTATAGTGTGTAGGTGCAGATGGACCTACCTGAAACTAATCTTGGCGGCGCCCATCTTGATAGTATCGTAGTAAAAAGCTATATCTATCGACAACGCTACTCCAGAATAATAATAATATATTATTAGCCTTTTATTATATAGTGTCCTACCGCTGGGCACGTGCCTCCTCTATTATCGAGAGGGAATAGACTTTAATCCACCACGCTAGCCTAGTGTGGATTGGTAGACTTCACATACTCTCAAAATTCTTATAGAAACCTTTTAAAGTATTTAGGTTTTCAAGCAAGAGATAATTCTCAAAGAATACACACAAAACTTAAGAAAAGAGAGAGTTGTGTGCCCTTGTTTCGAACTTGCGGACACCTGTCTCGGCAGTCCATTCCACTTCGAACTAAGCTATCGCGACTCTAAAATGTAGGAATAAAAATGTATTTTGAATTAAAATATTTACACGTCGTCCTAATTTTGTAACGTTGTTATCTACCTATACCTGCAGTAGTGTCGCATGCTGCACAGAGACGGTCTAAGGGAGAAGCGAGCCGGGCAGCCGCCCGGGGCCTCGCGCTCACAGCGGGCCTGGAGCGGTGCCTTAGAGGACGTTTTTTTTACGATCTCATGAAACTGTTAAAACCGGGGAACTCTTTTTTTGTTTACTTTACTCTATTTTTTTTTCGCCTGGAGCCTCACGTCGATTAAGCTCGCCACTTTTGCTACATCCAGCGTCACACTAATAAAGTAATGTGTGTCATGTTTTATACGTTTTAGATCAAAATTTAAGTTTACTCGAGAAAATTACCGTTTTTTTTACTAGGTGTTGCTTGCGTTTTGGCCCACTATTCATAACGCCATTTGAAAGACAACTGCAGCATCTATTACAAAAAATGATAAAAAAACCCATTATTTCTCATGGGAATAAATTACCAGGATAAAAATAAATCTATGTGTTAATCCAAGAAATGGTCTACCTGTGTAGCAAATTTCATCTGACTCCGTGTAGCTGTTTTTGCATTTTCTTCTAACACACATCTAAACAACCAAAAATGTATATAACTTTCGCAATTATAATATTAGTGCGATTGAGTAAGTATATTTATCCTTAATCTCATTTTTTTTTCAACAACTACCACTACCATTTCATTATCATCAATGTCCAACCAAAAATAAGTTCTACGGAATAAAAAAAAACATGATACGAGAACAGGACTCTCCCGAGCATACAGGGACGTTTGGTCACCCTAACTATAAACACTAAACAATGTTGTTTATTACCAGCGTCTGGTACATGTCGGCAAACATTTGGCGGTGATCATGGCTCGTGGACACATGGGTGGATAATTAGGTCACGAATAATGTTTTGTAACGTTTACTAATTTATTTATATTTTTTATAAGACCTTTGAAAATCGAATATGAAAATGATGGCTAGTGATAACCTTTGGCCACTCTCGTTGAAGGTGTCGCGTGTAGGGAATGGGGACTATGAGGAGGATCTGTGGGCTTATACTGATCGTACAAGACCTAACTACAAAGTTACCGCATAGCACAGAATACCGTCCTATTGTAGCTATTCATATATATTACTAATAAATAGGTAATATACCTATAGTAAATTCTAAAATAATTACCATCTATTTGTATAACGTCAAATAAAATATAACAAATCAACGTTAAAAAAGTAACAGTGCGCGACTTAATAAACCCATCTTAAAAAAGCAACACGTCCGGCTCGAAGGACCAAAGTGTTTTTTGTCTTTGGCACGTAACAAATGGCGATCGCTTTGTAGCGCACATGTGCGGGTAGCGGGTAGCGGGTAGGTACGGCTACCTTCCAGGCTCTGACGACGTCCAAGCCCCGATGGCCGTCGGCCGCGGCGTCCGCGTTCTAATTAAAACACCCCCTCGCGACCCGCCCCGCCCGACGTACGCCCGATGAACGTCATAGATTATTCACACAGATCCGAACGGGAGTGGTTTTGGCATAGGACTGTATTTGATAATTGATTTTCAAATATTTGTACCAATTCAATGTCCTCAAGGAGGTATTTTTCATTTCGATTTTATCAATGGTTGTTTGCACTATGAGTTCTAGTGGCGAAGTGTCCATATAACACGATTACTGCAGGCTTCCCTTTCGTAATTTATGTAAAATATAATTATTAGAATTATTTCCAGACCGCATTGATGCAAGTACCTATATGTTGTGTCAGATTCCCCTTCGGAAAACTTCACACTACGCCACTGATGAGTTCCAAACTGAAATTCAATGTAACACTATTATATTTAGAAAATATATTTAGTTCGCAAACTGATCCATTTTCATTATTTGATTGCACTGACGAAAAGTTCGACCGATATATCGTGGTAGGCAAAACATTTGAACTCTTTCAATTATAAAAGAACCGACAACACTATTCCAATAATGTTACATGAATCCGATATAACATATTATTTTATAAAAAAAATCCTGACCATTCTGCATCAAACTCTTTGCCATTCGTGTCCACCCGCCGGCGGCAATCAAAAAAAAACAGCCACGCAAAGCGCGAGTAAGATTGCCTCGTAAAAACTCGTACATGTCCAAGTACACACAAACAAGTAGGTAGAATAGGGGACAAGACGCGACCTAATGAACCCCCCCCTACCCCACCAACCTTCTTCCGATTAATGATTAATAATGTCCCCCATCACGGTCAAACGGCTTGACTGCATTAATTGTCCTCTTGAGACGATTTATATCTGGAGCTTATAGACTGGTAGAGGTAGAGAATAGAATGTGATTGAAGATTGCTATTTTAGATTTAATTTAGAAGAATTATTTTTACTTGAAAGTGGATTATATATTTTTACGGTTCTAAAATCATAGATCCTTACAACGATAGAAGCACAGCAACCCTAACTAGATACGGTGAGTATCTAGCTTTAGTGTTTATGACCTGTTTTACTATATGTATATTCAGTTCTAGACAAAGAAAATTTATTTCTCGTGCGACACGCTCTTGACTTCTTCCAATTAATGATTAATCACGTCTCGACCACGATTCGACACGAACACTGAATTAATTTCATGGAGTTTCGCCAATAACCTTTAGACCGTTTATACAATGGTCGCATGCTGTCTCGGAAAAATTACCTAGAGGTTACCTTATTCAGTCAAAAAAAAACGGAGAAGTAAAATCTTGTTGGCACCATATCCTTTATTGGCGCCCAAACGTGGTGCGCAACTTCAGCTCGAATATTTTGTTCGGTGAATATGCGAAACGCTCTGCGATCGAAAATGGACGAGGGATGTTTACGTGTATTCCAAAGGTCGTCCCCCGAGGTGATTCTTCAAGAAAAACCTTGATCGATAGTGAGCGGCAACACGCCGCTCCCAGGGGCGCGTCAATTTGGCCTCCGCCTCGTCAGCGCTAAATTATCCAGACGTCTTTAAATGGAATTTCGCGGGTCGCGCAGACGCCAAGTCCCTACACGATTCACCAACGGTTCTTTGTATGAAAATGTGCACGGATTTTCGGACCGCGCTCGGCTCGCGCCCTCGCCGGTCGCACACGCGATGCGCCCTCATGCTGGGTATTTCTATAAAGGAACCGGGCTGAAAAACATTTTTATATTTGTGTAGCATTTTAAAAGCAGCCAACGTACCGCTGGATTAAAATTTTGATTAAATTTTGGTTCATAGTTGACTGACGTCTGCTTTTATTTGATACATGTGAATAATCGACTTTATTTACTGAATAATTATTACGCAGAATTCTGTGTGGGCAAAATATTAAACTACTAATATTATTTGCAACTCTTTAGTTTGTTATGCTTACAATTTCTGTTTCACTTTTAGTATGCATAGTGTAAAATTCATCATAGTCTACAGAAAATTGTCGCCTTTAAGAAATTAACAGACCGTAAGTAAACAAGTCAAGAGAATACCAAAACAAAGGCGTAAACGTCAATATTCGCAAAACTTGCCACAACGTTGTTAAATTAAAAACAACCGAACATTGTACGGCAAATATCTTGGGAGCTCTAGCATCGGCAGGATTAAGTTCGACCAACACGCCAACAAGCGAGCGTAATCACCGACGGTGACCGCTCGCGCGTAAATTACGTACCAACGCCGGTATGTGTTGACCCACCTTTAGCCTTGTTACAGGCGTGCGCACAGGTCTGTTTATGTTGGACGTTGTGCAGAACCCACGCGTCCTCTCTGTAATGCCCGCTTAGGTAGCCCCGAAGCGCGCGCTCCAAACAATCGTGTGCCTTTTATAGTCCCCCTTGTAAGGACAGGGCTGGCGCGTACTCGTTAGGCTGATTGATTGGATGTTTTGATAGCGAAAGTGGAAACCTTTAATAAAAGATATTAATGTCTGAGTAAACTCACCGTCGAGGTTTTAGCGGATATTAATTTTAGTGTAAATAGACTGAGTATTGAAGAATAGCGTCTTATTATAATTTTTTTGCCATTTATAATTGCAATACGGTCAAATTAGTACTTTTGAATTTCAAATTTTACAATTAAATGCTCAATATTCATTAAAAAAGATAAACATGATGCTCCGATACCTTCGGAATATAATATTTTGATTATAAAATCGCATACGCTGCATATAACATCGCAGAATTTTGGTTTGTATCAAATTCTCGGAATTCTGTAAAAGCCGAACCATTTTCGACATGTATGTATTAATTTACTTCAGTGATTTCACTATATAAATAAATATTACAATGTACACAAAATGACCTATATCCGATAAACTTTTCAATACTTGTATTGAAGTGAATGCAGTTTTAAATAGTTTTATATATTATAATAATTGAAATCGATAATGATACATGCAAAATACGCAAGGCAATGACAGCATTATGGCGGGAATCATTCGCTCATCACCCTCATTAATATTACGAAAGGCGGGAACTGACAAAAATGGCGCACATTTTAGATTCAACAACAGGTTGTCGAGTAAATCAAACAAATGGGCGAGGTATTTACAAGTTTGAATCTAATTGCCTAAGTTGTGTTGTTTTGTTGTGGACTTGTTTTTCTAGCTATTCCTGTGTAAATATCCCAATAACCAAACTCTATTATGAGTTACCGTACACAATTTTGTGGTAATGTGATGTTAGTTTTAGGTTAGAAATTTCTAACCTAAAATCTCAACCTCGAAGATGAGAATTTTCAGCTTAGAAACTATAAATTCAAGAACAAATAGGCCCCACCAGACCCTATCCACCGTTGTCACTAATAAACGCACATAAACATGTACCAAACGCGTTACCCAACGGTGCGAACCGAACAAAGTGAAACGCGAAGTTACCTAACCTTATTAAAGAGCGGCCGGGCCCGTCCCCGGGCATTATCTTGCGACAGCGGAGCCACCGGCGCGCTGCGTTCCCGCCAAATCCAATATCCGTACGCGTAATAACAATCGCGAACGTCTATCGGGCGCGCGTAAATTATGCACGACGCGGCTTAACCACGCTTTGCACCTCTATAACAATATTTTGAACCTTGTTTAAATAGAGATAGTGGTGTAAATGGTCGCAGAGGTAAGGTTGCAAGCGAACGGTCGCCGTCGACGACGCCGCCGTGCTAATGGCTACGCGACCCACCCGCCCGCGGCCCCGCACCTCTCCTACGCCCTCTCGACCAAAGCACACGTCCAGAAATAAAGGAAAGGCTTTGTGTCTAATTTTGTTGAGATTGCCGTGTGTGGTAATCTATCGTAGGTATAATTAATATGTTGGGCTATATCTGACGTCTACACTGAATAAATTGTTGAAAATGTACTGAATTGTCAAAGGATACCTAATATTATTCAAAGGTTTTTGAACTAAAACAATTCGTTCGGTATAAGTATAAAAACAGTCCTGTTTTGATAGGACATCACTATTTAAAAGTTTATTTATCAAACTCAGAGACTCCCACATAGTCCCGAAATCTGTTAGACGTCACACATTTCTGGATCAATCTACAACATGTCACAAATATATTTAAAATGGCGGATCACTTCTCTATCCGAGCAAATTCACGCGCAATAGCTATTCAACAAATATTCTCAAGACACCCGTCAAATTAGCAAATACTTTTGAATGGTAACACCGATCGGCCGTCATCAAATGACTTTTTGCAAAGACATTCCGCGGAGTGCGGACGGCACCGGCTCCTGTTTAATTAAATAGCGCGGACTTGTACTCCACCCCGTAACGGGTTTTGAGACGTTTGTCAATAAATAAGTTCGGAATAAGTAATAATCATTTTATTTCCCACAAGTTTTAAAAATAGTAATTAAGTTCCCTGACTTCTGAGATAGGTGTAAAAACCTGTGTTTCAGAAGTAAGTGTTCTCTTCCTTGAATAACAATTATCCATGCGCGGAAAAATAAAATAAAAAGAACTATAAAAATAAATGATCAAAAAACACAACAAGAAAATACTTTCTCTGTATGGGTGTGTGTGTCTTTGTGCGAAAATATAAGTATTACAAAAATATGCTCCATATTATAAATAAATATAATAATATCCGCACTGTATTATATACTGTCCCACTGCTGGACACGGGCCTCCTCTACTACTGAGAGAGATTAGGCCTTAGTCCACCACGCTGGCCTAGTGTGGATTGACAGACTTCACATACTTTCACAATTCTTATACAGAACAACTCGGGCAAGCAAGCGATAATTCCCAAAGAATACTCACATAAATTTAGAGAAGCCCTTGGGTTTTGAACCTGCGGATATCCGTCTCGACAGTCCGTTCCACTCCCAACGAGACTATTGCTAAGCTCTATGTTGTTTGATAATATTTTGTTGATTCATCGTCAAAATAATGCACGTACTACGAATTGGACTGGCTCTTCTAAATTCTTTCTTTCAAGTATCTTCCTATTTCTTAGTAACCGATACATTCCTAAGTAAGTAGCATTGTGTAAGTGACCATCAAAAGGGCAAAATTATGACAGCAGCACAAATTGACGACTGTCCACAGTTTGTTAAAATAAAAAAATATATTTTTTTCTTGCTTTGAATGACGAGACGAGCTTGCCGTTCGCCTGATGGTAAGCGACACGAGAGCTCATAAATAATATTAACACCATCGAATACCTTGAATTCCAAAGTATTGTTTGATATTCCACTGCGCTCGCCATCCAGAGACATGAGATGATAAATTTCTTATTATGTCCAGTAGTTATACTGACTGCAATCTCCTTCAAACCGGAACACAACAGCGACTACATACTGCTCCTATGTATAAGTCATAGACATTGCGGTGGTACCTACCCAGGTGGACTCTCACATATGAGAGATCTACCACCAGTAAGTCAACATGTTCGCATGTTCGTTAGAAGAAAACGCAATAATCCCAAACGAGATTTAAATGCAACTTACTACATAGGTAAACAAAGTGTTGGATCACATTATAAGCTACTTTTTATCTCAAAAACGTACGCAGTCGGACTTTTAATTACAGTAAAGACTTTTCACACATACAAATATATTAGCAAAAGCTAGAATAAACACGCGTACGTACTCTTTAAAACACGTATAAAATGTAGACTCTAAATTAACCCTATGAAAGTCTTCTATAGCCGTCGCGAACATTTTCCATTATCCGCGTGTCCCGGGGCGTTCTTGTCATATTTTTTGGGGGATGTCCGCTCCCCGGACTCCACTCGTACCCGCGACATGCCCCCGGGAACCGGGATACGCCATACTCGTAAGTTCCGTTACTACTTATATACATATAAATAGCATGATGCATTGAATGGTCCGTTTGATAGGGGCATTGATATTTCAATTTATAAAATTATTTGCTTAGGATTGTAGGGTACAAGTGTTCCCTATCATTTATTTCCATATTTACCGGTAAATTATTGATCAGAAATTGGATTCAACGACGTCCAATCTTTTTAATCTCTCTTTAAGGTAAAGTCATTTATAAACCTAATATGGCGACATATGATTTCGATGCATTCACTACACCTTCCTTACAACAGCTCCCTACGTTAAAGAACTTTTTAAAGGCAACATGCTATTCTTGTACTGCGGGCGGCAGCACCGTCACGTAACCCGGTTCGCGTGACAAAAAATTACACACAAATTATCGTCGATTAAGCAGTGGGCACATTAGACGCGTTCGGGCGAGCCGCGTGGCGCTCGGGCGGGTGGGCAGCGGGCACACGTCGTCCGTGTCGGCCGCACGCCACGCCACACGCTCGCCTGCGCCCGCGGTATAATTCACATGGCCAGTGTACACGCGCAATTTGGTTAGGGCTGAACGTAACTGAATCAAGTATATTAAAATTATAAATTTATTTTATATTTTTTTGCATTTTGGATGAATTATTATGTAATACTTTGTCATGACACGGAAAAATCGAAATACATAAATATCAGGATGGGCGATAGCATATTTTGCCATAATTTTCCATGGGATTAGTATGGCAGGAATATTGCACTATTATATAGTTTTATGTTCAGGACTGGTATCTATGTTAAAATCAGAACTACTTACTTAGAAGTGTTTGTCTTACATTAGTTTCCAATATTCCGTGGTGTTCTTTGTATTTATTTGTAGTATTGTAGGAGTGAACTTTAGCATGTGCCGGACGACTTGCTTTTCACGTCATTTGGTAGGTCATATTAGTGCAGGGTTGGACGCCCACCTAAAGGGTGCGCAGACGACCTGATAAAGGTTGCAGGAACATGCAGGCCGCTTCTAACAGGTTGATCTAGAAATATTTATAGAAGGCCTATGTTCAGCAATAGACTTCCAAAATGTTTAAAATGATGATAATGATAATGAAGATAATATAATGAACCGTATTGTTTTGGATATATATATTTTCAATACCACAAGGTATTCTGATATCGGATGAAAAGAGCCTATTTATTTATTTATCATTGATAGTCTGCTGAAATTGTTGCAAAAAACACATGCACTAAACATTAACAACACAACTCTGCTTAATAGACACTACATAAAATAAAACAACAAACTATGTACAAAATAAATTACATGACTAATATTTTCGCCTTGCCCACACCACACACAACAAAAACAATAATCGCTTGATTAATTCCTGCGTGTGCCATCCCTGCTGGGTAGGGGGCGCGAGGTGGCGCGAGGGGCCGCGAGGGGCGCGTCGGGGGGCGCGGGTGGCCGCCTTGACAGCGCACCGCCGTTAATTCCTGAGCGCTCCTCGCGAGCGATTGACAACGCGTTCGGAATTTATCGACGCGCACACTCGCCGTCGGCGACGCCGCGCCGCCTAAGCACATCACTACTATCGATAGCTAACTCTCGAAGTAGTGAACAAGGCAATGCTGAGTTAATTTCTCTGTTTGTGAATTAGGAGGTTTCGACCATAAACCTTGTCCGTTGTTCTTATGCGGGTGGACGGTTGCCAGAGTTTCTTCTGGGACAGTAGGGCTGATCAGGAATAAGGTTGACTCGAAACTCTAAGATGTAACGGTCCTATGCACTCCTGAATAATGTCAAAAGTTATTTCCAACTTTATAAAAGAATTCGATGAAAAAATAATAGTCATTTACATATCGTTATGAACAACGTTCAAAACCAATTCATAAGTTTATCCGTAATTGTGGCAGAAAGAGAGAATTTGAACGTATTCTTTTTCGCACGCATTAATATTAAGATTTAATAGAAAATTCGCTACAAACAAAACAGCAAAAAAATCCCCATCAATAAGTTTTAGTACATAAATAATGACAAGACAATTTTCAAATTAGATTTTAGCACAAACTAAGCCTCCATCACGCGCTTGTAACAATTTGCGACAACAAACTTCATTCATCGATATCGATACATTTTATAGAGCAACGTGTCCCATCACTAGCGCGTCTCTGTTCAGTTGCCAGCGTTTATATACAGTCTACGGCATGTACTAAGTAAATAGGGGTCTGTCTTTTAGGTCTAACCGCGTCTAACGCAGCGCTACCCGCGTTTGAGCTCTACCCTACAGCAAACACCGATTCTCACTCACTATAACATATCATTAGGTTTGTCTTCACAGGTCGCGTTGTTCACGATGTATGTACGTAGGTACAATCAGACGCGAAAATAGCTGCACAAATTAAAAACTTTAATACGCTATCTACAATTGAAATATTCTTTATCTAAAATAGAATAAACCATGTGAAATTTACCTTGTAAAACTTTAGTAAGCTCCTACACATTTAATCTACAATCGAAATATGCTTAATACCGGGTGAATTTTCTCTTAATGAAGACAAAACTATTATCGATACGGACAAAAAAGTTTAAAGGTGATATTTTTTTTTTATTTGTTCAGATACTTTTATGGCTGACTATACTTAGTTAATTGTAGGATTTACGAAGTTAAGAATTTCGATCATATGTGAAGTCTCTCCACCCGCTTTACGCCAGTATAGAATAAGGCCTTGACCCTGTCAGTAGTAGAGGAGACCAATGCCCAACAAACTGTAGGTAAAAGTTTTAAATGGTGACTTGGCTGGACTCCTGGTGTAAGTCCATGGTCGATGGTGACCACTTACCATCAAAGCCGTCGCTCGTCTGTCTTCGATAATAAAAATATGTGTTTATTGATAGATTTCAAGTCGCATTCGTCTAGATCAGAGGTTTCCAAACTTTTTTTCCACAGACCCCTTTCAAAATTTTACTGCTTTTTCGCAGCGAAAGTGAAGTCACCGTGCCTCTTACGACTTCTATCAATATTATCTGCTTACATTGATAGGTGAAGTCAAGCCAATATTTTAGTACTTTACTATCAAACCAGACAAATTTTCGTGGACCCCCGCTTAAGAATTGAGACCCCATTTTTGGTCACTCCAACGTAGACCCTCGACCAACCTGGACCACTTTGGGAATCCATGGTCTATGATATGACATCGTGTTATATTTCATGTTTATGGTAAATAATTATTAGACAATTAGGATTTGATGTCTCAGGGATACAATCATTGGTCTTTGCGGTGACTGCAGTTCAAGATTCTAGCCCTTATGTATTTATTTTTTAATTTATAATCTGTGTACATTTTCAGTAAAAAATACATTAAAATATTATTATTGTATTGCCTCGGTGGAGTACTTGTATTGTATACGCGATACACCGCTGCGGTCGCAGGTTCAAATCCGTTTCGGGCAGTGAGTGATATTTGGTTTTATTTGTATGAGTTTGTTTTATTATCAACTTACTTCTTGTTTTACATCTACGAGCCGAGTAACTTAGTAGTGTTATTTTCAAGAACGTAAGTGTGTGGTTTCTTTTAGTGATGCATGTTCAAAATGAGCCTGTATACACGATTGATAATCATTCTCTTTGTCTGTACAGCGACAAATTACGCGAAGCAAGCAACGGGGTAATGACGCCCTGCCCAATGGTCAGCCCCTTCGCTTTGTATCTCTAGAATGACTACGTCCCCTACTCGCGGACCTAGGGACGCTTGATAGGGCACGTAGTATCTCTTGTAAAATATTTCATCTGTAACATGTTTGACTAATCTAAATAACGTCATAAAGATTGAATGATAAAATTTACCATCTCTGGTAATAAAATATATTTCATATCCGCACGGATAGCGACCACCGTACACTAGGGGTTAAAACCTGCCATAGTTGCCTAAGTGTGTCGCGTTTCGGCATAATTGTGTCGACTGCCGAGGGTAATCATCTCGCGTCAGTCGATATTCTATTGGACCCCATTCCACTTACCGTCAGTTGCAGTTGGGAGACTTGGCTAAGCCGTATAAAAAAAAAATTGTGTGTTGGAGTAAGTTCGGTTCGGAGGGAAGACCGTTAATTCAAAATCACTGACAAACAAATCAAAACTTATTCATTGGCTACTGTTTAGTACAACAAAGTATCACTTTAGGCTGTGTTATATTAGGAAATGAACATTATGACATAGAATAAAGCTGGCAAAATGTATAAGCTAACACCTCTGCCAACCTCTGAGTAGCGAAAAATGTGATGTTTTGTACGTACACACATTTTTAATAACTTTAACACCGGCCTACATCCAAAAAAAAAACAACCAAGATAGATTTGAATAGGGTGACGGCTCATCGGTTGTTCACGGCGAGCGGACAAGCGTGGGCGGCCGCACGCCCACGGTGACCTATCCAGCGCGCTAACTCCGTGGGCCGGACTAACGAGCGGTGACCGCGCCGCGCCACGTTTAATGTCTTCATTTGTATTCAGATTTACCTACGCAAGATACGTACGTGCTAGTGATGGGGCTTTCGCGTTCGGCTTCGGAGTCAACGTCGTAGATTGTTTATGAGTTATGTATTGAGATAGAATAAATACTAATATCACAGGCTTTGACTTAATATCAAAGCGGCGATAGCCTAGTTGGTTGTGGAACGGACTGCCGAGACGAATGTCTGCAGGTTCAAATCCCAAGGGCAGACCTCTAACTTTTCAAAAAAATTATGTGTGTCTTCTTTGTGAGTTGTCGCTTGCTTTAACGGTGAAGGAAAACATCGTGAGGAAACCTGCATATCTGAGAAATTGTCTATAAAGAATTTTCGAGAGTTTGTCAACCAGCACTAGGCCAGCGTGGTGGACTTAAGGCCTTATCCCTCTGAGTAGTAGAGAAAGCCCGTGCCCAATAGTGGGATAGTATATAATACAGGGCTGGTATTTTATTAATATCACAGGCTTTATATTTTCTCATACTTGTGACCTTTAATAGACGTTTGTTGTTTCTTTGTAAAGTTTTCTGTTAAACTGTGAACAGTGGTGTTGGTTTCATGTTTCATTAATGCAGTAGGTACCTGCATAATTTTACTCTTTACTTATTTAATGTGTAACTGTATTCTGTTCCTTTTGAATAAAATGTCTTAGTCATCGTAGAACTTATAACACAAATGCGCTTTCAATTATGACTTGAATAAATTATATACAAATTTATAATCCACACTTAAAAATCAATGGAAAATTCATAACAATTTTCGGTCACAATTCGTTCTGTACTCGGCAAAAACACTACAACCCGCGGGTAAACAGGAAGATTCGGAGACGTTCACAATTAAGATCCTCGGATACCTTTTATTTTTCTACTGGCAAGGAATTGTTTTCGCGCGGCGGATCGTACAAACAAGTCAAAGGACGTACAAAAAAGTCTTACGTAAACATTGAATAGCTCTTATTGTGAAAATATCTCGTGTTTTCTTAAGATGTAGTTGAAAAAGAAGTTATACACATTCACGCCATCTATCTCCGAAGGGGTAGGCAGAGGGACAACTGGCGCAATAATTTTCCGCCGTATGTATTCTGTCATTATGTGATAGAGAATGAGCCTATCAAGTACACCCATTATGTGATAATGGGACAGAAGTGAGCCTATCGCCATATAGGGCACAAATTCCAGACTCCGGAGCTTATACTGAGTAGAAAATCCCAAAATCACTTTTCACGACCTGAGGATCGAACCCGAGACGTATCATAATACAACTAAGCCACTGAAGCAGTCACGAACAGACGTTATGTTTAGTGAAATATCAGTCCGGCTTCTAATAGGCCGGCATAATTGTATCGACCGGCCAGTGACCAAGCCTTCTTTCGTCAGTCGACATTCTATCTGGGCAGGTGCAGTGGGTTGGTATAAAAAAAATATCGAGATTAAATCATCAAAACGCTAGGCTAATCATTTCTATATGAACTATTGCCCAGGCGCAGGGCGTAGACCTTAGATGTCGCAGAAAGGACCAGAAGAAGGACAAATTTTGGATCATGCATAGATATGCAGTAATAATCTAGATAGATCCACACAAAAATCCCATAGCAATTAGTAGCTTTCAAACAAATTATTTATCGAGATAAGGATGTAACTTAATTTATTCTCTCCTTACTATTCATAATAGATGATAATATTTGTCAAGCGAGTTTTGACAAAAAACTGGCTTCGGGTGCTGTGTATTCAAGCTATTTCTGCGCTAGCAATGCTCAGAGTATTCGGAGTTATAGTCCAAACTCCCCTCTCTTCTTGAAATCTTGTGAGTTGGGTTAGTTTGATTAGCTAACTTGACTTGATTAGCGAACTTTACATTTAGGCAAGTGAAAAAACCTTGAGTAAAGAAGCACTTGGTCTACGTCCAGTTCATGGAATGCGAAAACAATGTAGCCATGATCTAAACTTTTATTCCTAATAAAGTAATCGTTAAATAGGAATAGTAATATAGAATAGTTTCTTAGGAATAAAGCGTGGATTATCTAGAAAACGCTTTTGCATATGCCAAGCACGGGCCGCGGTGTGACCTAACTTTTTACCATCCAATATGACATTAACCTATTGACCAATAACGCTCAAACGTAGATTCAAATCCCGAACAATAAGTTCAACATGCTCTTGCAAACAACTGAGCCACTCGGACTGCCGTCCGACGCAAAACCAAAAAACAAGGTACACTCCAATATAATAAACGGAAATGTAACCGCTTGAATGTAAATCCATCACCCATTAAAATACGATAAAAACCGTCAAAGCCAAAACATTCATTGGAAATAATTAATTCAGAGCGCGCAACACAGACGAGCCGGCCAGACAACACAAATGTTCCCGGGATTCTTGTGTTGCCAGCTAATTAAATCTTGTTTTACTTAATTTACCGCTTTATTGGTCTAGGCGGGTTGGATATGTCGGCTGTTAACTGTTAAATCGATTTGTAGATTGAACTGCTTTCTGGAATATTCGTTTACGGCTAAACATTACTATTGCAAATAAAATTGTCGATTAAAGTTTTCTGACTGTATTTTCTATCTTAAAACATGGCAATGGACGTACTGTCATGTAAAATATTTCAGAACACAAACACGGAATATTGTACAGTCTATCCAAAATGGCACACCGCAAACATTAAATAAATGTCAATAACACACCCGAATAATGTGACAACTGACAAGTACCAAATTTTAACTTACACTTAGCCTCAATTAAAACCCACTCAATTTACATTAAATCCTCCACGTTTCGGGCAGGCCGTTGCGGTTGGCAACCCCGGCTGACAGGCTCACTCGGCTGCCAGACAGACCTACTTACATACATATTTCCTGCCCCGGCAACTTTGACCTACTTCGTTCGAACGATGAACTTTTATTGCGAGCGATTTTTGCATCGCTGCGTGCTGGCCAGCGTTTTATATACGCATTTCAATTGTGCTGGTGAAATGGTAAAATGTTCACAAGCGCTGCATTTTTATGATTTTTGTATTTCGAACGGATTTATTTTAAATATACAAACAACGGCGATAAGTGTGTCATATTGAGGTTTACTAAACATCACACTGAATAAAAAAATGCGTATTTAATTAAATAAGTACTTTTTACTTTTAAAAATGTTTTATTTGGACGTGAAACTAATACTTGGGCCTTATTCTCTATCCCGCACGTTATTTTGACAGTGCGTAACAAGCACGTAACACAACGCATCATGTTTAGGACTATAGAAATTTGGCTTACAGAATACCATTCCACGCACATTTCTCGGAGATAACATGACACGGCCGCGTTACGCGTTTACACTATCATACAGAATAAGGGCCCTGGCTGATTGGCTAGCATTTATTTATTACTGGGCTATAACATAGGGAATAATGGTTAATACCTATATCAATCTTCTAACTAATGTTGCTACTGTTTTTGAACAGTCGATGCTATCCAATAAAGGATATCTCTCACACAGTGCTCAAAAACAAACCAATGTGTAAAGTTTATATCACATTAACTATCTTACTATTGTTTCTTTTTTCTTTATTGTCTCATCATCACATAAAAGTACATACACGTATTAAAGAATAGCGCATGATGAAGGCAAGGCCTGTGTTACAAATCATCAAGTTCTCACTTCTTGGAAGTACAAAAACAATAAAAAAAAATGGATTTAAGGATGCAGAATTAAAACTGGACAATGCGATTAATACAATAGGAACACCTTGTCTGTATGTGTGTAACTATATGTTTGCGTTATTATTAGCTAGCTTTTGCTCACGGCTTCGCCCGCGTGATGGAGTTTTCCGGGATATTTTTTTTCCGACTCAATTGATATGTATCGTTATATTAATCACAAAATCACTATAAATTGCAGCCTATGTGTTATTCTGATATGGAACCAATATTACTATAACGATTCATCCAAATCAGTACCGTAGTTTTTTCGTAAAAGAAGAACAAACATACATCCATCCTCGTAAACTTTCGCATTTATAATAGGATAATGCGCGTGCAGTGGGACAGTATATAATACGGGGCTGATATGTAATCATAGTTAAAGCTAATATATAGCGTAATGCGTAACATATTTAATTGAAAGTTGAAGTGTTAACTTACAGAATTTGAAGTTATTAAGGGCTAGGTCGTACGACACATGAAGTTTGCAGCTGGCAGTTGCCTAGCTAACTCTCAGCGTGGTGTGCTCGAGTGAACGTCTCACTCGAGCAAATTAGACACGAAGCGCCCAACAAACAAGCGAACTACATACATTGCACAGAATCTATACTATAGTTATATATATAGTTCACGAAGTACGTTAAAAAGAAACACAAGTTTCTGATTATAAAAAGAAAATCGTGTATAAATTATTAAAACATATTGTAATAAACAGCACGGAAGCCAGTATTGAGTCCTTTAACCGAAATTTAAAGAAACTTGGCATATCGACATGATTTTGCCGATCTTTTATACCTTGTTGTTAAACATTCTATAATTATTATTCTATTAATTTCCCTGCAATATAGACTCCATTAATGTTTAGATAGAGCTAGAAGTTCTCACTTATTAAATATATAAAATGACAATCGTAACCTTATAACCTAGTGTAGTGTCCTAACTTATTATAGTTACTTTGATTACATGCCAAATAATCTTGAAGATAATGACTTTTTTAAGTTTACGCGAATGTTAGACATTTAAATTAATTGAGTTCTACAGATTTGACCGCGTTTTTTAATTAGTTCTAGAGATGGTCACGGGGTGGACCACGAAACGTTGCTAACCCTCGGAAACAACGGGAGAAAAAAAATTAAAACCGCAATAAAAAATGTAAAATTAATTCAATTTCAATCTTGAAGTGTCGGAAATTACACTGTTTTATTGTAAATACTTTCTTGTAGATCACCACTCCGCATCAAAAAATAAAATATATTTCAGCATATTGTGACGACGGTATGGTATATTGTAGGTAAATGCTTTGTTCAAAGCCCGCGCGATAAGACAAATTTCTTAGAAAACTTTTCGCGCGAAAAACGCACACTGCTCGATAGCACAAATTCGAACACAGAGAACAATCGAATTCTACCGTAAATTGACGGCAGGCTTTTCAAGGTACACGCAAGACATCACAGAATATAATGAGAAATAACGCGAACACCGCACCAATTTACATTAACGATTCCCGGTTCAGATAAAAGCCAGGGGGAGCGACGAAAACGCTCGGCCATCTAAACTCTAAATAATCATGAACATCCAGATATGTAAACAAATATCTTACCGGTTTTACTCTTAAGTCTTGTTTTTCTTATGACTGTATGACGATATACGTATTGTTTTTGTTTATTTTTATATTATCCACCGTAATAAGATATTTGCCTATCTTTGATTTTGTACATAATCTTATATATAACAGCAAATAGCACGAAGAAGCCTTTTGTAGAAACTGCATTAAAAACGGTTAAGAAATTAGGCAATAATTCCTATTTCAAATATTGTTTTGTGCATAAGTGGGCGCGTAGTGCGGATATCTCTCCATCTCATTCTTTCGCATGCATCGTATTTCTCGATGACGTCACGTGCGCGTATAGGGCCTCTTTTCTCCTTTCTTGACACTTACCCCTTCTACAGAAATTTAAAGGCTTATAACTTGTTGATTTTTAACCGATTTTGATCAATTAAGCATTTTTATTAAGTAACTAGCTTCCGCTCGCAGCTTCGCCCGCGTGGATTTCGGACTTCAAAAATGGAGCCGGTCGCGAACGTTCGAGAATGTTCGTTTTACGAACCTACTCGCTAGGTGATTCGCTAGCCTCTAGGTGCCAAGCAAGCCGCCTGCCTGTGCGTTCGCGACCTTATATATATACAAAAATAATCCTTATAGCATGATTCAGTATTCACGCATGATGGCTTATTATTAGCGTATTTCATGTATAACTTTGGTGTTTCTATGTTTGTGATTTCTATGATTCTTTTTTATGGAATATTTAATAATGTTAACTTTTTTAATTAGGGATGACTGAGTGTTATAAACGTAAGAGTAGACAATTATAATGAGAAAGCTTCGAACTGCTAAGCTACCGGGAGTTACACGTGTTATTGTGAGTCAACCATAAAAGATAGACATATGCTGTCGTGGGATATTTATTACATAATTTTAAGGAGAATATTTCCGTCATACATGATTTCTGTGTAGCTTTAACCATTAAGGTTGCACACGCGACGGAAGCTTAAAAAACGGAGTAACTTCTCCCGTTTTCCCAACATTTCCCTTCACTGCTCTGCTCATATTAATTATAGCGCGATGAAAAGTATACTATAACCAGCACAGGAGTATGACAAATAATTGTACCAAGTTTCGTTAAAATCCGTCGAGTAGTTTTTGTTTCTATAACGGTTATACAGACAGACAGACAAAAATTGTACTAATTGCATTTTTGGCATCAGTATCGATCCCTAATCACCCCCTGATAGTTATTTTGGAAATATATTTCATGTACAGAATTGACCTCTCTACAGATTTATTATAAGTATAGATATAGATTATTTGATAAACGTTAACAACAAAATCGACTCAAATACCCTATTTAAAAAGTCAAGTCTTCACAGAAGTACCGTTCCTTAAACCAGCAGGAGTCAGGATGATGAAATTAAACGTTGGCTACATTTTTAATATTAAACAGAATTAGCTTTGTATTTATTTATTTAGGTCCATCAGCAAAGATTATATTAAAATAAACATAAACCTATATGTAGTACTTATGCTTACATTTTCATTGCATCTCTCATAACACATGGACACAACATGAGTTTAAAAAAAAATCTATAAGCGTCATTTCGTCATACCGTCTTTGACTTTTCTGATTTCTTCCTAGCCTGTTGTTGAAAGACCTCGCTGAATAATAATTAGGGTTGAAGATTAGGCTGGTTCGGGTGGGCTATTAATTGGCACGCCCGAGGCGGCGAGGCACATGGGCTCGGGTTCCCTACGTATGTACGACGGGTGGGTGATACGTGGCCAGCGGCGTCTCGCCCCCGAACAGTGTTGCCATGTTAGTTCACGGGAATGGTTGGGAATATTTGTAGACTGAGCGTTAGTGATGAGCTACCTCGAAACAAAAAAAAACTGTTAATCGCCGCTATCCTAGTCGATGACATCGGGCATTTCCGGAAGTATTCGGCTGCGCAGTCAAGCTGGCAGAAGAGAAGATATGTCACGCGGCGACTATTCTATTATTCTCTCTGGTTGGACGTTATCAAAAAATGTCTAAACTTGTATTCTGTAATTATTTTGCTAATATAATGTTTACTGTAAAAAGAGCGTTTTACAAAATATTTATTTATTTTTATTAATTATACTTTATTGTACACCAGAGACAAAAATTATAGGACAAGAAAAAAAAAAAACACAAATGTACTTTTATTCAAGTATAAAATTACAAAAGTTGCCTTTGATTAGGACATTTCAATTGTACAGCTGACCTACGAGGCATTTAAATAGCTGTGTGCGATGATCAGTCAATACTCTACATGCCACTACTTCATTTACGCTTATTGCCGTGGAGGCAATTTGTGATATTTTTGCGACACAATTAAGGAAAGGAGTGTTTACTCCATATTAGGGTTCGACGAAAGCAAATTATATTACAAACAAAGATCCAATTGCTCCGCCTGAGTAGCGTAGTATTACGTGCGTGTTAGGACAGTGTTCTTAGATGCTGGGTTGGAATCCCAGGTTAGGCAAAGTGATCTTAGGGTTTTCTGCACAGAATAAACCCGAAGTTTGGAATTTGTGCCTGATATGGCGATAGGCTCGCCCATCATGGGATGGTACACACTTATGGAAAAGTGTGTGTACTGGTTGCACCTCTACCTACCCTTTCGGATATAAAGGCATGATGTATGTTTTCTGTTTAAAAACATACAATTCACGATCTTAAAACTCCGCACTCCCACGTTGGGGGGTCATCGCGCTGGCAACACTAGCGGGAGGCCCACCCCCCGCGTCTAATTGACGCCGCGCCGGACGGCGGCGACGCCCGCGGGGACCCAGCCGCCTTCCGGCCTGCTTCGGCCCTATTTACAACATCCACCAATAATCTTTTCTTGATGACGGCCTAGCTCCGGCAGATAACCTATTTCTTGTTTTTATTGTCGCACGGTTTTCGATGGGTTTGGATTTTTTGTGCCATTAACACCATATAACCCTGTAGATGGGGAAAATACGGCATAAGATATCGTTCGGTTAAGTCGCGGGACAACTGGTATAAATCATCGAAACCGGCATATTTTGTCAGTCGAGAAATTCAACGGAATCATGTTGATCAACGTTGTACTAATTTCAAAGAACGAGGTATTTAATTCGTCGATTTTTCAAAACTTTTTGTTAATCATACGTCCTGTGCAGCTTTGCAGTTCTAGTTAGTAGAGATGCCTCTTACTTATCAAGTTTCGGGAAAGCGTACAGAGGGTCTTTTATTTCGGGAAAGTTAGTTCATAAAATTTTATATATTTCGGTGTGTGATCCATGTGTGTATGAAACGGAGTGATCCTGGTTTGATTGCTATATTAAGATTGAAAACATTTCGTGCGTTCCTGATTTAGTCGTATGGACCATATCTTTTTCATAGTACTTCATATTACATATATAGCTCGTATCTGGTGATTGAAAATTGACTGACTGGAATTAAATAATTTATTTTATACATTATATTACTTATTCCCTGTTTTTAGTAAATAAAACATGCTACGAATGCTTGCATTCTCCAATCTACAGCTAGGTGACTAGTGCAACCATATTTCCGCAAATAAAACTTCAAAAACTGGTCAGTTTATCACAACATTAGAAATCTCAACCATTCAAACTAAAATCTAATCAAACGTTCCAGTAACAAAATCCAGACTACATCAAACCGAAGTCTTCGCCGTTGCTCCACCGAAATTCCCTCATCAGGCACACAAGACGAAACACAAAGGATACCCGCTGTTCAGAAGTTCATTAAGTCGCTTCTCGTCGCCTAGGCGAGGTGTCAACACGCTACTGTTCCCGTTGGGATAATTAAAAACTCTCATCCGAAGACCGGGGGAGGGTGGGGGGCAGCGGGGGATCCAGGGGCCGCGGGGGTCCGCGTAACGAACGCACTAATTAATAAGGGTCCGTCGATATTGATTTACGAGGTACAGCGTGCGGCGCGGGGTAATGATGCCACGGGCTTAGATAAAGTAGCGCTCTCACGATCGCGACACGTGTGGGGTGGCGTTTTTTCTACACTATCCCTGAGAATTAAATGCTTGTTTTATGTTCAATGATAAATCTTGGTGAGATCTATGTATATTCACGCTGTTCCTTTTCGCGGCCAATACGTTCCAGAATTTTTGCGTCCAATCTTAAGATATCAAAGTTTATTGATTAAACTGAATCCAATTGAGATTTTCATGATCGTCTTTAATCATAAGATGTAATAGAAAAACAGTTTCACAGTGACATAGAAAACATAAAGGAAACCGAATAATAAACTACTATCAAATTATATAAGTCTAAGTAATACCAAATAAGACGACTAAACAAAATCAGCCAAATAATAATTGTTAAACTGAAATACAACAAAGTTGTCTCCCTAGTCTAGTGACTGAGTAAATTGAGCGGTAAACTGTCAGGTTCTGGGTTGGAATCTTATGCAGGGGCCTTATTCTCTATCCCGCACGTTATTTTGACAGTGTGTAACAAGCACGTAACACAACGCATCATGTTTAGGACTATAGAAATTTGGCTTACAGAATACCATTCCACGCACATTTCTCGAAGATAACATGACACGGCCGCGTTACGCGTTTACACTATCATACAGAATAAGGGCCCTGGACTACACTTTGTACGGACCTTTGTTACTTATTTTTCAAACTCAATTTTACCGGAACTGGATCTTTCAGAAAAGTATTACGTCATAAAATCTTATACAAATAATGCATGCCTTTAATAATAAAAATCTGAAAATTCGTATTCTGTGATAACAATCCACTACCTATTAAGATTCAAGAGCCCTTTAAAGTTTAGAGTAAGAGCACCACGCGGCGCAGGCAACATATATATCCTTTTAAAATTGCCGCCTACACAATGATATCAAGGTAACGAGATATATTATCTCTGACATGAAAAAACTGTATAGATTCCAGTTCCAGTTCCATTCCAATAGGGGCCCTTTTTAGGTCCCAAAACTACTATTTTAATTGTAAAAAGTGTTGCCAGCTTACTAGTACGTATTATTTGTATTTCGAACATGAATAATCTGTATTTCCTTTTTTATGTCCCAATACAGCTGTTTAGGTTTGCAAAAAGTACCTTCTAAATCGCAACCGAAAAATACCTACATCCAGAATGCCAAAAACCTCTAAATTCTGTATTTTTCAAATCAAATACGTACATTCATATATTTGTAGCATATGTTAAAAATCTGTTAAAATAAAATAAACCTGCATACCTACACGCCCAAACAGAAACTACGCTTAGAGTAGTAGTCGCTTTTTTATTTATAAAAATTATCATTGTAATTTAGGAAATAAATATAAACCTCGTACTGAAGTTTCATAAGCTATATATAAACATGATGTTTTTGGATTTCGAAATAAAAAACCTATGTGAATCGCCTAAAGGAACGACACCTGTCTAGTATGACGACAAACTAGCTTACTAGCACATAAGACAGATAAAATCAAGCATACTGTAACTGCACTAATAGCATTTTTTGGCGACGATAGCTCAGGCTTGTATACTCTAGTAAGCGTCCATAGACCATCCGCAAGCTAACAAGTCGCCAGCGAAGCGCTCTCAGCGCTCACATAATAAATCACTCACCAAATTGTCGTTCCAACAACGGACCCCAGAAATTATAGGGCCAAAAAAAGGGCACCTCGCACCGGCAACGCTGCACGCTAGATGGGAGCAATTCAGCGCGACGCCCCCAAGATACATTAGCAAAAATTCTCAATTTCCATTTGGGCGATGCACCGAGCGCTCCCCCTCCCCTTTGCACCCCAATCCCCCCCGGCGTTGACGCGGATTTGCATCGCATCGGAAAGAAACGCAAAAAGAGCAAGGAGCTCGTTCGGACGCCACCCCTGCGCCCCCGTTTTTCACTGACGCTTCGTGAATATTTTGCGCTCGGGCTTCGATGATCCTTACTTTGTGTCCGGTGGAGACGTGGACTTAGATAATTCACTTATTAGGGAATTTATAACGGAAAATTCGTCGCCTTATTAAGAGAGTAGAAAGGTTCATGACCCTTGGTTTGTTTATATCTTATTGATGAGATTAATATAGCTCGCTGTTTGTACCTTCATGCTCATAGACTGCAGTACTCTCAACTTTGCGTATAATTTCTTTGTAAGATGTATTTTAACACTTTCAAAACGAGTCATGTTAAAATTTTATTTGGCGCCAATTAGACAATGAAATGTGGCCCGATGCTTACCAGATTGGTGCATACGAAATACCTATCACAAGAAGTCATCTTTAGAAGTGATTTTTGTCAATCAAGATAAAAAATGATTTCTTATGTTTACGCGAATTTTAGACATTGGAATAAAACAATTTTTCGGATTATATCGCGGCTTTTTATATTATAATTTTCTTCTGACTTTACGAAGACTTTGCAGCCTTCGTCGTCACGGGCAGTCCAATCCCATGATAAATCCGTAAAATAGTTTTATTTCAAAATCAAGATAAATCAATAGATGGTCTAACTCATTGATATATGGTATCAAAGTTGAATTATCACTCTTAGCGCGCATATGGAACGCTTAATCGTGTATTTCTTACTGTGTTTATAACCGATATCGACCTTCCTTGTACCTGGAAAACTTCTTAAGCTTAGTTCGTGAAATAATCTATTTTTAATCTACCTAAGAAAGATCGTCACTATGTATAAGCTATTTACGCCTGTGCAATGAAAAGAAACTCAAACACCTACACTAATCAGTACACAGTATACGCGTGTGTGGTTATATGCGTGGGAGTCTCAACCTTTCGGAGATCAAAACAGTTTTATCCTTGGACAACTCAAATATATAAATATGCCATTTATTTTTAGCAAGGAAGTTAAATAGGCACACGCGCATCACGCCTTTATCTCCTTTTAAATCCCTTTTCGCCATGTGTGTTCCGTTTTGCGACGTGACCGAAGGCTAGTCTGTTGATTTCGGACTCAAATCCCAGACTTCGTGCTGGTACTGAGCTCAAAAATCCTACATCACTGCCTGGGATTCGAACTGGGGATCTCAGAGCGGAGACCGTACGGTGCAGCGAAAATGATATACAATTGCGGTATATAATCATTGTCTAAAAATAAAACTTAAGGGAAATCAACGTGGAATATCGGCTCACTTGCTTTCGTATGGAGAGTGATTTTTGGAGGTAAAAACAGCATCCTCCCTTCTGTACTCCTTATTATTTTCCTTTAAAGTCTCGCTCCATACAATATATTTATATATATATATATATATATATATATTTAGCGATGGTGGCTGGTGGTAGGATAAATTTTATATCCGTACACAAGGTGGTAAAATCCGTCACATGGAATCAGCGTGTGTATATCCGGCTCCAACAGGCCGGCATAATTCTGTCGACTGTCGAGAGTTAATCATCTCTCGTCAGTCGCCATTCTATTGGACCGTACTCCACTTACCATCAGGTGCAGGGAGGTCACCACTTTGGTGTGATCATATAAAAAAACTAACGCAACTCATAGAAATATTTTCTTTTTCGTCTTTTGGGTGTTTATATGAACAATGAAAATCACTTGCTCTCTTACCGGACTAAACTATAAAAACAAAAGAGTTTGAAATAGTATTTCTTACAAACTTCAACGTGAAATCAAAGCCATCACATTTATGAATTTGTCTAAAAATTATCCTATCTAGTGGGATGTTAACTGAAACCGTGTATTTTATTATCTCACATGCTTGCGCTTTTCTCTCCGTTTATTATCTTCAGAATAATTCAATAAAAATGAAGAAGCAGCTGTTGGAAGTCGGAATAAAACTACAAAAGGTTGATTTATTATTTATTGATTAACAGTATTCACACAGAAATACTTATATTATTATGTTTTTTTTTAATTCTTACCATATTGGTAAGAGGGTATTAGGTATGTTTTGTTTGACAAGGCAGCGACCTCTTTATACACAATAAAAAATATTTCTCTAAGTCGCGTTCCAGGATAAACCTGTACATCCAACAAGAGAAGTCTACCTAATTTTAAAACAGTTGAGAGCGCATCGATTCTCATTAGTCGGTATTATTATCATTGTATTTACATTCTAAATTACTATATTTGGGCTACAAAGCCTCTTAATGCATCGACAAAAAAAATGAAATCGATTTTTTTTAAATATCCTTCAGTACATGACTTTCCAATTTCAAATTCAGCTAGTCCAACAACATAACCCCGTACCTCCTACCACGGAACGTATTTTTCGTGAGTGCCCGCCGATCGTCACGTAGTAAATGACTTTATTTACTGCCGGTTTATTATTATGAGTGTACTCGTTAGCGCCGGTCGTAAACGGACCGGCTCCGGCTCTCACCTGCGGTACTACAGAACTCATTACATGTTTTATTTCTCACTGCCATCGGGTGTGAAGACAATTTCGACTGTAAAGTTGAACGGTTGTCCGTGTTTAAGTGATGTTAACGACGCACTGCAAGAGTCATCTGTTAATATGTCAATATAATTACATATTGTTTTGTGAAATATTATATTACTGCCATAAAATTATTATCAATAGTTAATGGCGCCCAATGTGGTGTCCTTGTACTGTTGGCGCCCAAAAAGTTTTGTAGCATATAATTATTATTAACATAAAAATAATAATAACCACTAAGTGATTATTACACAACTTTAACCAATTCCGAAAACCTTTAACATAGCAATCTGCCATAAACCGTTCCGTATCCGCCGATTCATATCTCCAATATGTATATTTGAGTAGATTCCCGTGTCCGGATTATAGCTGAATATTTGGGTCAGAAACAGCATAGGAACTAATATCCATCGGTTTACGTAACAGCAACGGAGGCGGGTACACGGGGCACAATAAAGCTAGCGCATCGGGTGTGCTCGTAAACGCGCGCGATCCTTCGAGCATTGCCGGGGCGCCGCTGCCGATACCACCGGCTGAACATTACCAGCTTTAGACGTAACGACGCCCGACGCTATACTGAATAATGCTGAATATTCCGCAAAACCTGGCACACAACTAAATGGATTAGTTAGCCGGGTGGGTTTTATTTCTCGGCTGGTGTCATGACGTGGACTGTCAGATTGAGGATGTTCGGTTTTTTGTTGTTCATGTTGATTGGTGTTGGAATACAGATTAATTAAGAGATAATTGGCTTATCTCCGCAACACAGCGGGGGCAAAGGTGTAAAGCGAAGTTGCAAAACAGCTGATACCTGTAATTTGGTCAGTGAGATATCTCAAGGATCAGTGATCAATATCGTACTGTTTCCTCCCTATTTATCCTCTTCAAAGATCGGTAACGCACTTAAAATTGCTATAAAAGTACGAGTGTTAGCTTAGGTGTTAGTTAGGGTGGCTTTTCTAGTCATTATATTAATAGCAAAAACACAAACAGCTCAATAGATTTGAATGGAATTTGACACACAAATAAACCAATTCTTAAATTGCCGTATACTTTATCAGTCTTACTTATAAAAAATTCGCAAAGCTATGCTTAGTTACGTCTTGACACAAAAACACAAATTTACTCGATCAGCTGTAAGTCACCATCTTGCCTCAACTAGGAACCGGTGATGTTTTTAACAATAATTGAAGCAATTCTTAACCACCTCTTAACGCTAAAACAAATTTATAAGTAAGACTGTTTATATTTAAAAGGTGTACATTGCCTTTGTTTATTTTGGGAAAGGGCTGTTCATATTATGTACGTAGAATTGCGAGAAGAACCTAGTTTAAAACGAGCTATAAACGTTTTCATTTCTATACTTTTACAATCTTCTTATGTTATTAACAGGAGTTTTCAATAAACGATCCAAATCTCCATCTTCAATCCCATTCCGAGAATGAACCAATTAAATTAACTCATTCGTAATTATGAAAACAAACGTTCCGATTGGTCCATTTTTGAAATAGATCGAATGAAGCGATTGGGATCGTTCACCGAAAATGGCGGGTAAACAAGGAATCCTTGGTTCTCGCGAGCGCCAAACGTCGATTGTGGATATGGTGAAACGTAAGGGAAGTTTATCAACGCCACTATCGTAAACGGGAAGTCGTGTCGCGTGCTATTAGGGCTGCCACGTGGATATGGGTTCATTTAATTTGTGCAAAGGGTCAACGTTATTGATTGAGGAGGACAAAGTGACAAAGTCATCTACCACAATGTTCGTAAGGAGTGCCTTTGCCAAAAATATAGATAGAATTAAGCTTTGTATAAATTGAGGTAGTGATAGAAAATGAATTTATGTAAGATTATGTATTTTATGGACATGGAACTAATTTTAGGGTACTACCAATAGATTTCGTAAAAACATTTCATTTCTGGTATTCGCAACTCAGAAGCTGAACAAAACGTAGAAAAAAAAATCAACTATTTAATTCAGTTCACTCGGTATTTTGCATTATAAAAAAAGAAACATTCCCGCACGCGGCAACCCTACATAAAGTGCATCGTGGACCATCGCGGTGGACTGCTCGCTGGCGCCCATAAAACCGAGCGCTCGAGTGGAACGCTTGAAGCGAAGACGATGGTGCTCACCTAACCCTCCCCCCTGCACCCCTCCGCACCCGCCGCGCACCCCCCGCCGCCCAGTCAGTAGCTCCACCCGCGCTCGCCTTGATATTGCGAAAACTAAACGGCGTATAACCGTCGTACATTATGCAAATTAGATAGACTTTTTCGGGTTTTCATGTTAGTGTTAATTAGATTAAAATATTTGACTGTAGTATTCCATTATATAGATGACTCTCTTTTCCACAAAGTGGACGTCAGTCAGTCGACAAGTCATAAAAACTAAGACATATATTTTCTGCAGTATGCTTGAAAAGGTGCGCGTGCTAATCTCAAATTGAAGTCAGAAAACGATAGGTGGAAAAGAAAACTATTTACTAAAGACTAAGGTAATGAAGTTCTTAAACATTATAACAAAGGCGCATTAGCATTTTTAATGTTTACGCAAATATTAACTAATAAAAATAAAACATGCTATCGATTTCTAACTTCAAAGCGCCTTGTAAATATAGTGTAGCGCTAAGAGCAAAAATACGCCGTCCTTTTGCAATAACACACGCTGCTGTCTCAGTATTATAATAGATCATTTGTAAAAGATATTCACGTATTTAACCAATAATTTATTACCGCTTCGCCGAACGCCGTACGAAATCAGTTAGGACGATCGCGCACTGATTATTCGGGTATGCGACGGTCCGAGCTAGGGGACAAAGTATCGATATACAATATATCGATACCACGTATTTTGTTTTTTTTTATTTCTTTAAATGATGAAAAGAGCTTGCCTTTAGCCTGATGATAAGCGATACGACCGCTCATAAACATCAGAAACACCATCCAACGCGTTGAATTAGAAAGTATTGTTTAGTATTCCACTGCGGTCACCATCCTGAGACAAGAGATGTGAAGTCTTATTATGTCCAGTATTACACTTGGCGGCCGAAGTAGACATTGCGGTGGTACCTACCCAGGTGGACTCTCACATATGAGAGACCTACCACCAGTGATAACAAGTAAATTCGGTAACAATGGTTTTTTCACATTTGTTATAGTCAATGGATGTAAAATTCGTTTTTCTTTGAGACTTAATTATTTAAGGTTCAACATTTACAAAAGCGAATTAAACTTTAAAAATATATTTCAAACATATATCGCCTTTTATGTAAGGTTTTGTTTATTCTTTTAATAAATACGATCGTAAACACAATGAAACCTTCACTAATTCCGTTTGAAAATTCTTTTGTACCCTATAGATCTATACAGCCATATGGTTAAAACGGTCCAAAAATAATTATCTGTAAGACAAAACTATCCTTCAATTAGAACGCCCGTAACAGCAAAAAACACATTCGCCCTGTAGATGGAATGAGAGTGGGTACAGTCACCGGACACTGTCCTTTACTAAACACTTATATGTTTTAAGTATCAACGACCGCCCCTTTGCTGGGGATGTCTGTCGGATGACGAAACAGCCTCCCACGTTGTCCTGGAATGCGAAGGAGTAGCTGCACAACGGGCTAAAATCCTCGGTACACCGGGGTCACTTCGAAAAGCCTATGGAGGAACTAGGAAGATCCTGCGCTTCTGGAAGGAGTTGGGCTGGCTAGACCCAAAGCCGGCATACCACGCACAACGGCCCGACCTACTACGGGCTAAGTGCGGAATAACGAGCCTCTCAAAATAGAACATAGATAAAAGATGGAATGAGGCCTTCGGAACTTCTTATATCGATACCAACTAATATTAGTTTCAATACCCTTCTCCTCTTTAAATACCCTTCATTAAGTATTATCGATACTACACCATTCTTATCGATATCATGTATCGATATTCATCCCGATATTGTTTATTAGTATCGATATTGAAGACGCCCTGATCTCTACAAGCGTGGAGCGTTGCGTTCTGTATCAAAGATTCTGTCCGTTGATTACAAAATAACACGTCGCTGGCTGTACAGAGCGTTATCTTAGCCCAATACAAATTATTTTAATTAAAACTAGCCCTTAGCAGCCACTGGTCCCGTTAATAGTCGATGTAACGCTCTTACGTCTTGCATTATACAATACTTAGGGCCTATTTTGCAATGTTCAAGGAAATATTAACGGCTGATTAACGTATAACACTATTAAAGCCATCGATATATATATGTACTACGTACTAGATCTGGCGTTCCGTACAGTCATTGTGTTCGACTCATCTGTACTGCAATCCGTACACCTGACATTAGTATGATTTGAACATTGACAGCGTGTTGTTATGTACGCTCAAATTATAAGAAATCGAATCTAAGTGTGGATGTGAATAAAAAATATTAGTCAAACAAGTAAAATTATTTGTATTCAAGTGAATATAAGTTATAACAGCGACGTTTTGGTTGCAATTTTAGTTCAGATTTTGAGCAAAAAGTTTATATGGACGTTCGTGTCTATAGAATATACGTCAATAATTAAAGCTAAATGCACTCTTATTCAGGAGCTCGGATTTTGTATTCCTCCTATATTATATTGTCTTAAAGTTCACTACTAATATTTGACACTAATACTACAAATGTGAAAATTTCTGCTGATCATAGACGCACAACTGAATATGAAATATTTTGCCTTGTGACGTCACCAAACCTATGACCCCCGTCCGCTTGTCACACGTCACACTTCGTGCACCCCCACCTCTTGACGTGTAATAATTTATGGATTGCCCATTTCAGGGATAAAGGCGTGATGTCTGTTTTTTAAATAACACAGCATCAAAATTGTAGTCTCTGATCAAAAAATGGTCTTAAAAACAATAGCGACTTCATGGTCAAACTCAATCGTCATCACGTTGTTTTCCCAAATATATCACACGAACAAAGTGTTTTTTTTATATTACCAGACTCTAAGGAAGTGCCTAGAACATTATTCTTTATTTTAGTAAAGTTATACCTAGAAAATTAAGTTAGAATTGTATCGCTTATTAGTCTTACAGACTAGATTGTAATTTACTACTAAGAAACTGGTTCTTACAAAAAGGAAAAAAAAACGTTGTTTTCCCATAAACTTACAAAAAAAAGGTCCGAGTCCAACCCATCCTAAGTAGCTTCACATTGCCCACATCTCTAAGATACCCGCGGCCATCGTTCAAACTACATTACTATGTAAACAGTGACATAAAACCGTCCCCAATATCAAACGATGGTGAAAAACCGGCAGGGAAAACACTTTCCAACAATAAACGGAGGCCGGTCAAGGGCGCGGATCGAGAACGCGCGGCGTGGACGATAACCCCGTTTGTGGATTATTTAAATATTTTTGTGGAGATAAAATACATCCAACAGACGATTGTATTAAGAATTAAAATTCCTTGTAGATTAGGTATAGATTTTTTTAAATAAAAAATAATCTCACTACTGATTAAATTTCTCACTGCTAGACGGCATTTGAAGGGGATGGATTAATATGCCAGTAGTACAAGTTTTTCAATTCAGCATATCAGACACCAACGCTACAGGAATTGCAAACTAGAGACTTTCCCGCCCTCATACCCACCACTACAACTCCTGTAAGCCAGGATCAGCAGTGGCACACATTTTATACCACCGAGTGGTGAAGCTCGGCGAGTCTCAGGGAACACTAATTTGTCAGAAAAATGTTGCGAGAATTGCAAACTAGTGTCAAACTGGAAAACAGCAACTTCTTCGGATAACGTCAATCATCAGACCTCGAAACCAAAGTAATACATGAAACTATCTATCGACCCATTCATCGCTAGTACATTATCAAATATCACATCTCCTTTCAAAAGATTTAGAATTATAAATAAGTCCGCCTTTCAAAGGATTTTGACCTCTAACAAAAGCTCTAAATCCGTCCTAAGCCTAGACTGATCTTGCCTATCGGCCATGTAACCACGGCGACGCGACGTCGCCCTGTTTTACCGACTAGCCGAGTATTTTTTCAGGACGAGAACAATAATATAGCTTAGGTAAACGGTTGGCCGGTTAGCGATAAATACACGAACAAATATTACATATAAACAGCGTTTCGAATTTCGTGGTAACTAAAAAGGACAAAAATATATTCGCGATTTTTATTTTAAAATGTATGTTTTCGTTTAAAATTGTTTAATGAATAATCTGGGGCCGAATTTTCCATGACATAAGTTTTTTTTTTTATTGTGTTGAATGATACAAAATGATACAAATGAATGGTATGCCTACACTGCTGCTAGGCGGCAAAAATAAACACTACGGTGGTACTTACATCGGCGGATTCTCACATATGAGAGATCTACCACAAAACTTTTCTCATAGTCACGATTCATAATCCAAACATCCTCATGCGAATTTATTTTATATCTCACCTCGTTACTTCTATAGCATAACACATTGTTCGTAACCTTCGATCCCAGATAAACAAAATAAACTCAAATGTGAACAAAACCAATCGGTGGCTAATCTACTGGAATCCTTTAATAACACTTCCGCGGGGTGACCGGCGGCGCGTGCGCGTACATCTACCTTAATCATCTACTAAAGTTTACAATGCGAATTACCAGATCTTTTCAACATAAGACTGCAAACGAGTCTGTTTCAAAGTGACAATGCTACCAGTTATGCTGGTGGTAGGATATATTTTATATCCGTCCGGATAGCGACCACCGTACACAAGGTATTAAAACCCATAGTGGCCCATTTAAGTGTGTCGCGGTCCGAGATCAGCCTGTGCATATCCGGTTCAAATAGGCCGGCATAATTGTGTCGACTGCCGAGGGCTAATCATCTCTCGTCAGTCGACACTCTATTGGACCCCATTAGTCCATTTAACATCAGGTGCAGAGGGGTCACTTTGGCGTGCTCGTATAGAGAAAACATCAATTAGAAAAACGAAATAGCAACATATTTAGACTAAGTTTTAGATTAACATATAGGCTTGTTTATCCTGATCAAAATGAGATATTTATTCTGAGAAACAACTTTAACGCGAGTGCAACCGCGAGCCACGCTAGAGAAATTAAAATTACGCCCGAGGCAACTCGATCATGGAGAAATAACAATTTGCTTTGTTAATATTTTCAAAGAACAGCATATGAACGAGACGTCGATAGTTTTTCCATATGAAATCGTGTTGAAAATACGAAATCAAAGCTTTATATTTTCATATTTGGAAAGTCCGATTTTCGGCGAAGCGAATGGCAGAATACACTGTACGATTATTGGAACTTATTTTTTTGATTAATTACAAACTCTTGCTTCTTAATGAGATTATTACTGAGTTTTCTGATAGGCTAAGGCGCGGGCCACACGGAAAAGACGTGCTGCGTCGTCGCATTTTTTTTTAAATATAGAAGGGACGAGGCACGGACGTGACGCTGGGCGCCGAGAGAGATGACGGTTTTCAGCTGTCCGATTTAGACACGATAATATGTTTTCTTCCGAAGATAAAGATGTGTTAGCGCTGGTGTATCTCGCTAATATACTGAGGGTCTATTATAATCAAAGAGAACTGGGTGATTTTCAATTAACTACAAAATTTAACGTTGAATTCATATTCGTCTTGCCTTTTCATTAAATATACGATGATCTTCCTTCTCTAAACACTTCGCAACTACTCGAGGACGCAGCTAGTTTTGTGTGCATCGGCGCTAGCGACGATGGTCCGTGTCGTGTCCGCGCCCTAACTTTTCTGTATGTTTTGTATCGCGACGTTTCTATTTTATATGAAAGGGACGCGGAAAAGACATATGTCTGCGCCCCGTCCGCGTCTTACGTCTTCTGTCTGTACAGCGCTTCAAAGGGAAAATAATTGTTTGTAGGAAAGTACGGTTTACGGCATCTTTTCCATGTTTTAATGTTCATTTGTATTACATTGAAGCGTAAAAGCTTTAAGGAAAGAGACTATAAAAATATTTTTGTTTAGTGCGAATATGACTTGTACGTGGGTGTATTTCTTACTATCACTGTGATGTCGCTGCAACGAATTCTCTTAGAGCAGTAGTAGTTGCATTAGGGCATGTAAAATTAAAACCAATTATTGATATTTATTTTGTTCGAAACATGCACTTGCTTATTACACATCTGCAGATCGGGTAACTTATTGAGTGTTATTGTGAAGACGATAAGTATGTGGTTTCGCTTAGTAAGGCAATGTCGAAATAATCCTGTACTGAGCAGGTTCCTGTGAAGATCTTTGGTCGTCAACATTGTCATAAATAGCGCGGGGCTGAGAGCCGACGGCGGCAGTCGCGGCGACCGCAGCGGCCGGCCTTTGTGCTCGCTCCTACACAAATTACACTTCGCTAGCGGTGACGAGCAGCGCGGGTGAACATAAAACCCGTAGGTTTAGGTGAAAACTTTTAAAAGGTAGCAGACCAGTGGCGAAAAGTCCATACAACCCGATTCCAATCGGCTTTCCTTTTATGTTTATTTACGTTTGTTTTAGTGTTTGTTTTCTGTTAAATTAGTCGCGATATGTAAACTAAAGCAATTTTTATTGCCTCTGGTTACCTTTTGAAACATTTCACCCTTCGCCGCTGTAGCAGACACTTTTATTTACTACAAGACGTTGCTAACTAACACTTCCTTTTTTTTCATACAAACGTAGAAATTTAAAACCTTAGGAGTTAGATCTCACTTATGTTTTCAATACGCCATCCTCTCAGCCACAGGAAGTCCACTGCTGAATATAGGCCTCCCCCAAGGATCTCCACGTCAACCTGTTGAAATACGCCAGTATAACCGCTTTCAAGTTTCCACATCACCTTGTATCCACCATGTTCATTGTCACTAGTTGATCGCATCGCTTACAATCAGACGAACGGCAAATTCGTCTCGTCGTTTAAAGCAAAACAAAACACAATCTGCCCGCCCCGCTCATCACCAAGCCCACCTCCCGAAGCGGGTTGCGAGCGTCAGGTGCCAGTATTTTGGTCGGTCGGCTCCGACTAACTGTCGCCGGTCGTGCTTATACACCGGCGTATATAAGGCAATGTTGTACATAAACACGATCCGAGTACATCACTTCACACGTCGCAAATTTTTATCGACTCGATAGTATGTACGCGGCGTTGTCCTGGTTAAGTTGATTTTTGAGACTTCGTTTAAAGATCGTGTATCGATCGATATATTTCTGAGTAAATAGATAAATGTTGTTGGACTGCGTTTCTAATGTTTATGGGCGGTATCGCTTACCATCACGCGAACGGCTGGCACGTCTTGTCATTCAAAGCAATAAAAAAGAGGATTTGCTGAATGATATCGAGTTGGTGATGTACTTTGACTAATATGAAGAAACAGTAAAAAAAACAACAATAAATGGCAATAGCCCTCCGCCTTTTACACGAAGCCTAATATAGCTGACCAAATGTGTGACGACACCTCTGCCGTCCCTTGAAACGGGAAAAGTAATGATATATGCATAAGGCTCACTCCAATGCGGTTAGAACTATATTCTATTGCATCCATTTATAAGGATCAATTTTCCATGAACTTCATAAACCTAAGTGTTTTAATAATAAATTCTTGAATTCTTCTTGAGTAGGTTTCCCGATGGGCAGCTTTACCTATTGCCTAGACCGTGTTGTTCATTACAGCGAGCTGTATTCCACAATCTCAAGGCGAGAGCTCGCGTGTCGACGCAGCTAAAATACCGCGCCGGTAGTTTGACTCCGCCACACACTGTCGTAAAGAACAGGCAACTTTTTAATTGTAAATATTTTTACTTTAAACTGTGTTAAATAAGGTAGTATTAGGACTATATTAGGAGTCTGTCCAGTGACTATGAAGGCTGCAAAGTCTTCGAAAGGTAGAGAGGAAATTAAAATTTATAAACCGTGATAAAATCCGCAAGATAGTTTTATTTCCATATTAAGACTAGTTATGTGTGACAGCATAATATATATGGAATATTTTTAGAGATTACAGAAATAACAGAAGACGTTGTGTATGCAAGTGACTAACTCCAGACCAAATACATTGGGAGTATTTTACAAGTCAGTGTGCAGCCTCTTTCTTGGAACATTGCGTATTAATAGGAGAGTAAGGAGTTTATCTATCTATCTATTTAAACCGGGTACGTGACACTTTTATCCGGATTTTTTCTCTCATTCTAACTACTCGCTGTCATTTACCAGATTCGATTATTACTTACAGAAAATTGCACATCAGTGCAATCACTACACCCCATACTGTTATTACAACACCTCACATGGTTGTCTGGAAGAAATCGCCGATTGCGATAAGTCCTCTTTGTTTATATTCTCTATTGTATATTTACATTTCTATAAGACTTGATGTACAATAAAGACATTAATAATAATCAGCCCTGTATTATATATTTGCCCACTGCTGAGCACGGGTCTCCTCTAACTACTGAGAGCAATTAGGCCTTAGTCCACCACGCTGGCCTAGTGCGGATTGGCAGACTTCACACAACTTCGAAATTCCTATAGGGAACTTCTCGGATGTGCAGGTTTCCTCACGATGTTTTCCTTTGCCGTTAAAGCGAACGATAATTTCACAAAGAATACACACATGATTTTTTTAGAAAAGTCAGAGGTGTGTGCCCTTGGGATTTGAACCTGCGGACATTCGTCTTGGCAGACCGTTCCACACCCAACAACACATATTGACCAACATATCAGCCAAACTTCACAGCCATGATCACGTGTCGGGTGGCAGAGTGCTTAGCACGCGGGCGGCGGCGGGCGGGCCGGGAGGGGGGTCCGCGGACCCGCGACGCAGCTCATTTCGAGAGTGCCCACCCGACAAAGAATTATTCACAGCAGCTCACGAGCGCCGAGACAGAAGGGAAATTAGATCGCCGTATATTATGCATTATCGCAGCGCGAACGTTGTTTACTGCGGTCGTCATATTTTTACTGCTTCGGTGGCGTAGTTTTACTGCATGCGCGGTACGACAGTGCTTTGAAGTCCTAGGTTGGAATCCTGAGCCGTAAAAAGTGATATTTAGGTTTTCTGCTCAGTATTAGCCCGCAGTCTGGAATTTCTGCTCGATATGGCGATAAGCTCGCCCTGTATCACATCATAACACAGAATATAAGCAGCGGAAAGTAAGTGCACCAGTTACGTCTCTACGGGGAAAAAAAGACTTAAATATATACATTTTATCGTACTTGTAATACGCCTGGAAAAACTTAAATAATTTAATTATTTATCCGACTACGCACGTAATGTGTCAATGTTTTTTTATTATTTATGGCACAGAAGGGCAAAAACAAATGACTCACCCCGCGGTACGTGATTCTCATTGACCTTGGACGCTCGCGATACCAAACGAATCGAAATTCATGGGCTTCTTAGAGAAGCCAGGATTCATTGCTTACATTTTGGGGAAGGTAAATAAGGGGGGGGGGGGGGTGCGTGGTATTAAGCCTCCTAGTCCTCACTGAGTGCTCTGATCGCAACAGTATAATGCTACTAATTGACGTCCATTTAAAAAAGTTGTATTTTTTTATATTACAGACAGGTTATGGCGTACGTAGTATTAAGTGACAAGTAAAATGTATCAGCGCGGGGATCGAACCCTGGAAATTTGCAGCATTTGATCGAAAGTTACGACACTGACGATTAATGGTCACAGTCGGGTATAGATGTCGGACAGAAAGACAGTCAAATACTGATCACTGCAAATACATTTCTTATTACATGAATACTTATTTCTCTAAGTCACACCATAACTTGAGAACGACTTAAAAATTACATATAACCTTTTTTTATTGTTTCTAGAACTTTATAGTGGGTTCTTACGATAAGGAAAATTAAGAAAATTTTCATAAAAGGACTATTTTAAATTCACGCGTTTGATAAATATCTATTTAAGAGTATGACTTTAGTTCTCAAACGTTTTTGAGTAAAAACTAATCGAAAAACCGCAGTTCGGATTAAATATCCATAGCTAAGACAATCATCTGTCAGGTCACCTAGTTGTTAACAAAAGTTGATAATGTTTGGAACATCGTATAGCATATTATATGTTTCACGCGTTATACACATACACCTAGTATGTGAGTATATATAATAGTGTAGGTACGTAGAGAGCGGGCGGTCCGCTTGCATGGCCGAGCTTAGAATACGAGCTCCTCTGATGACGATGTGAGGGTGCGTGCAAGGTGACAAGCCCAGCGATTTGGATTCTAGTCGAAAACAACACGGTTTTACTCACGTTTAAAAAGTAGTCGGAATCGCCGACCAGTTTCATTATGACTGGTGGTAGGTCTTTCATGTGAGAGTCCGCCTAGGTACCACCGCAATGTCGATTTCAGCCGCAAAGTAGCAGTGTGTAGTCACTGTTGTGTTCCGGTTTGAAGGACATTGTAGCTAGAGTAAATACTGGATATAATAAGACTTAACATCTTATGCCGCAGTAGAATACCAAACAATACTTTGTAATTCAAGATATTGGATGGTGTATCTACTGTTTGTATCTGTTTGCACCCACTGTTTGTGGGTGGTCGTATCCGACCACCCACAAACAGTAGATTACCATCAGGCCAACGGCAAGCTTGTTTCGTCATTCAAAGCAATAAAAAAAATGTACTAACCACCTTACTAAGAAATTTAAATTTATTACACTTTAATGTACATCAAAGGTGAAAGTACAAATATAAAATATGAATAATAATAAAATTAAGTAAATAGTATTATTGGCAGTATTATCGCATTTCGTTTCTTCCAGACCATCTGTGTTAGTCATTTAATAATGATTAATTATAATTAACGTCGGGAGAAAATTAAAATATAAAAACCTCAATAAAAATCGAAACATACTTTAATTTTAATGTCTAAAATTCGCGTAAACCAAAAAAATCATTATAATTATTGTATTATACTGCAAGAATATACAGATGAAGATCAAGGTTAGCCAATCTACTGTCGATTGGGCTATTTGAAGCCAATAATAACCAACTGTCTTTATAATGTCATATTCCCACCTCTCATAGAATCTTACCTTTTTCCTTTCCCTTGTCTTTTCCATACCACTATCATTTTGGTTACTTAAACTTATAAGTACAACACGTTCATACGTGTAGGTTATATGTTTGTATATTTGTTTAAACTAAGATTACTTTATATAGTTTATAGCATGTAACTGTTTTTGCCCCTAAAAAATAAAATAAATAAATACAAAATTGAACCCGCTACCGCTCATCTATCACACCAGCTCAGCTGTGGCTGGCAGCTGCATGGAAATGGACGTTGGCGCGTGAGACATAAAGGCACTACATAACCCTTGCCTGTGGGGTTGTATCATCTTCCAATGCGCTCGCACGTCAGCCGAAGGTAATGCTATCACAGCTGGACGTGTAACATCTTAAGCTTGTTCCGAATATCTTACCTACGTGGGTAATCTTGTAAGTTATTTGTATTTTCAATCTCACAATCACGAACGGACAGTCATTATTTATGTTTTTATTTTTTAAGAAACTAGCTTTCGCATGTGGCTACGTCCGCGTGAAAGAGATTTCCGGGATATAAGTCGCAACGGAAGATCTCAAAAGGAATACATTTTCCCCGTTTTTGCAACACTTCATTAATGCTCCGCTCCTATTGGTCATAGCGTGATGTTATATAGCCTATAGCCTTTCTCGATAAATGGTTTATCCAACACGAAAAGAATTTTTCAATCGAACCAGTACTTTCTGAGACCATCGCGTTCAAACAAACAAACTCTTCAGTTTTGTATAATAGTATAGATATATATCTACGTCATATATTAGTAAACACAAAACATTCTGCATGGTTAACAATCTGCATGACAGTCCTCTCTCTACACTCACCACCCTCATAATATCTACTAATTATGGCTGTAATGTAATAAATAGCTTTTCTTTCTTTCTTCTTTAATGCCGTTCAAACCGCTGAACAGTACAAAATACTGCTTAATGGCAGAAATAGACCTTACAATGGTTTCTACCCGCTACACCGAAATAAATAAATTATCGTAATAAAATGCTATAATACAACTTACTAGTGGCGAAAAGTCCTTATAAACTGATTCCTTTTGGCTTCCCTTTCCTAATTTATATAAAATCTCATTGTTAAGATTTTGCAGATCGCATTTATGCATACTTATATGTCGAGGTTCCTTTTCGGATACTTCACCCTTCGCCATAGCAACTTACATATTTTATGCGGAAGGTATTAATTATGACTACCTCGGTGGCGTAGTTGTACTGCGTGCGCGGTACGGCAGTGCTCTGAGGTCCTGGGTTCGAATCCCGGGTCGGGCAAAGTGACATTGGGGTTTTTCTGCTCAGTATCAGCCCGGAGTCTGGAATTTATAACCGATATGGCGATAGGCTCGCCCCTATCACATCATGGGATGCAACACACTTGGCGAAAAGTAGGTGCCCTGGTTGCGCCTCTGCATATCGCTTCGGGGATAAATGCGTGATGTGTGCGTGTGCGTATGCGTCTGCGTGTGCGTGTGCGTGTGTGTGTGCGTTAAATATTTAATGGTACATATTTAATAGTGATTCAGCCCTTTAGCGAACCAAACATTGCCTAGAGAATTAGACAAATCTACCGCGCCTCTAGCAATTTCAGCAAGCCTCTAGCATCATGCCCTTTGATAAACCATTGCCAGTTGCGTCAGACGCTCGCGAAAGTTACTAGCCAGGTCTCAGTCCCTCGGCAAACGTTAAGGCAACTGATTAAATCTAGTACAACAAGTTATGTGGACGGCTCTGGCACACGTTGTAGTGTGTGGAAGTAGGGGGTGCACTGAGGCAGCGGATTTGGGGGGTATATTGATGTGAATAAAAATATAATGTCAATCGAGTCGTAATATATTTGTTGAAAGGAGTCGTAAAAATATTTCTTAAAAACAACTGTTTCGTTATTTAAAAAATAGAATGAATCGTTTCTTTTTTTATTTTAAAAATAATTTATTTCATAAATTTATGTTGTTTTAAAAAATAATATATTATTTTAAAATGTTCTTCGAGTACGCTTAATTATAGCTTTAAAAACGAAAAAGACTTAAAATTAAACTTTATTAAAAATCAAAATCCATTTTTATGTTGGACATTTAACAATATAGAGCAGCAGTTTTCGGAAAACACAGGCACCGAGTCTAAATCCCGACTACGTGCCTGGCCGATTATGTACACAAGGTAGCTTAGTGTGCTAACCGTCCGCCCGTTGGACCGGCGCACGTGTCCGAACCCCTAAATGTATACTTGTATACATACAGAATGTTTCTTCTCGAGAGTGAAACTTTGTTTTAAGATATGTGATAATATACAGGGTCATTATGACATTGCGTTACTAAATGAAACCACATACTCGTCTTCACCTTTGCAGACATCTTGCCAAATACCATCCATTAATAACAAATAATTTCACCAAAAATCCTGGTTTTAGTTTTCTGATTTTTTGAATATTCTGTAGTTTAATGCGAATATGTAGTAATGTAGTAGTGTAGTTTAATGCCGTGTGCGTGGGTGTATTTCTGACTGAAAGTATGATGTTGCTGCTGCAACGAAATCTCTTAGAGTAGTAGTAGTGGGTTTAGGGCGCGTAAAATTATAATCACTTTTTATAAATATTTATTTAGTTTGAGACTTATTTTTTTTAATTTTACATCTAAGGCTCAAGTAAGTTATTGTAAAGTGTTATTTCCAAGTAGATAAGTATGTGGTTTCATTTAGTAACGCGACGTCAAAATGACCCTGTATAATGCTGATAAGTTGATCTAATCTCAGCAACTACTAAACTGATTTTGATAAGTTTTCACTAATGGGAAGCTACGTTATTCTCGAGTGCTATAGGCTACTTTTATCCCTGTAAACTTCCTTACACGGGCGGAGCCGCAGATAAAACTACTATATAATATAGGTACTCCTCTCATTCTAAAATGAGCAGTCGTCGGGTAACAGGTGTAGTGGGAATTCATATGATATGCGAGCTGGGAGATCTTGGGTTCGATGCCTATTTCGAATAATATTTTAAGCGAGATTTTTAAAGTTATTATCTCATTTTAGTTTCCATGCAATTCTTATTGCGGCTGATTGAAGACATAGAGTGCCCGCTAATTGCGTGATGTCAACCGCCCAATGTTTTCTTTCTAAATAATACTTAATTATTAATAATTTTTCATAAAATATAACTTTAATAGATTTTATAGATGAAAACTTCACGAGAAACTATTAAAACCTCGTTCCACTAGGATCTGAAGTGAGAGAAATCTTCGAGAATCTCTCACTCCCTGTACTATTCTATCTCTCCAGGACGCGAGTCTATTTTACAGAATTAAGCCTTTTCTTAAACGACATAGATGCACTCGAATTCAAAACAAAAGTATCAAACAATCTATTATAATGTATACGTAGTTGACGTTGCTTACCCGAGCAAGCAAAAAGTAGGGTTATGATTTTCTTGACCATAGCTGTCCTCTATACATCCATATGAATGAATGAATCCTATTAGCCGAATTTTTGGCCAAAGCCAATCTCGACGGAGATCAGCCAGGTATGCAGGACATATTATAGTGCACAAGTGTGTGCACAACACACAGGTACACTCTCCATTCCTTCACTCTCATAGTTCGGTGAGACGGCAATCCGTCAGACCGGAGAGAGATCAGGCGCATATCAGGGTATCACACTGCCAACTTCCTGACTCCAAGCTGTGACTGAGTAATGTTTTTGTAAGATGGAAAATCCCAGTCTCAATTATTTTGACCCGACCAAGGATTCGAACCCAGGACGTCAGCGCTGCAGTTGTACTCGTACCGTGAAGTATTTCAACCACGCCACCGAGGCAGTCCCGTATGAATAATATTAACTGCATTAAACAATATCTTGCGTAAGTTGTTTATTTAATAAACGATGAAGTATATTTACTTATATGTGGTAAGTACATAACAATTTCAATGAGAATATATTCTTAATCCATTTTAGAGCGTAAATTCTCATTGAATTTGATAGAGCCATTTAACTGTTATTGAATGACAAGACGAGCAAACTTGGGCGTACCTAGGGGGAACAAGGGCGGGCGGCGCCCACCTTAGAAGCATCTTCACCCACCCTAGAAAAAGTCTTGCACCCACAGGGCCCTCGCGTGATGCAGGCCTTTCGTAGAATTCGAACGCGCTTTTACTTTTGCTCCTTCCAGGTAACCCCCCTCCCCCCAGGAGAAAATCCATAGAAGATGATGAAGATCGCTACGACTGCTCGCACAAAATAGCACCATACGAAATTCCGAATTACTGTTCACTGTATCGCACCCCACACTACACTGTATTCATTCTCATATTTCAAACTTTTTCAATCACAATAATTCCGTCAAACCAGAACACAAACTACTTGCACATAGCATCTCAAAAATAGACAAAACATTGCTACTCACACGACTCCTCGCATACGAAAGACTAGAATATTTCATACAGTTTTAACGCGACAATAATTCCCCGGCAATACTATAGCTATAAAATTCTCCAAGCAAATACATCGTAAATAATCACAAACAAAATCATATCAATAAAACGTAAACAATAAAAAATGCGCGTCCAATCGTAAAAACAAAACGCCAAGCGTGACCGTTAAAACGGAACGTCACAGGAATCGGTACAACAAAACTCAACGGCACTCCATTACAGGACACTATAAACCAAGTCAAAACAAAATAAAACTAATGCTTGAAACAAATCGTCGGCGGGCGGGCGGCGCGGGATGTGCACCGGGGTGCGAGGGGGTGAGGCGCGCGGTGCGGGGCGCGACGGAGGGGCCCAGTCCACAACTCTACTACGGGTTCACTCTCGGTTTCATTCATAACTTTTTACAAGTTTATCTGCAGCGATACCTCCTACATATTTATGTGTTTGCGACTGTAATGCGACATAGATTATTCGGTTTCCCGTTTCGAACAGATGAGGTAAAGGGAAACGAATTGTGCCTAACAACGTTCTGTATTACAGGTAAAATGTGTACAACAAAGGATTCCTAAAAAATAATAATATTATTTCAAAATTATTATTCTATAATAACATAAATAACTAAAAGAGTAAGCAAGAATGAAATTTGGTTAACCAGTAACATATTTGACGTTTAAACTGTTAAACACATTACACTGCCTTCTACATCTATCTATCCGTAACATTATCACCCATTGTTATGTTTATTTCTATTATTTTAAGATAATCAGAAAAATCAGGTTTTCCCCAAATTCTAGAAGACAAGTTCTTAAGTCCAAGATTTGAATCAAGACCAATTTAGCTTTACAAATCACAATTAGTCGTCCATTAAATAAAATGTTTAGGAGACGAATGGCCTACAGCCTACCTTATCACTTATCCCATAAGAAACAAAAGCATAATTATTGTTATTTCACCATTATTTGTAAAATAGAGGTTTTTATACCTATTGAAGATAAAAATATAGTCTGACTTTACCTTAAATTTATCCGAATCATCTACAAACATAACAGGTTATGTTCTGGCCACAATGAAGTTATAGTAAAAAAATCTCAAACATGTCAAAATAATGCGAATGTTGGTTCATTTAAGTAAATTCTAAACCGTTGTTATAATGATGTATAAAAATAATATTTGAGATTAGTATAGCCCAACATTAAAGGCACAATAAACATCGCCCTTCCGACGCGTCTATCGCTCTAATCTTTGTCCGACACCCACACATGCGCAAACGGCACTGTCGGCGTAATAAATACACACATTTATACAAAATGAAATAAAGTTTTAGTTGGGCAGCGGTATGAATGAAAGGGAAAGGGCGGCGCCATGATAAACGCAGATTCTTATCAACGACAACAAACGTTTGTAGAGTTGCGTTTAATTCGCTTTTTTATCGATGGTTTTGTGTTGTTTCTGTGAATTTAATTTGTATTGGAGCTTTTAAGGAATTGTTTAGTTATAAATGTATAGTTAAGATGTATAATAGACTTTTTGTTAATGTAGACTCTTTAAATGGAGTAGCTGTAAGGCGTCCACATGACCGATGCTCTAAGATCTCGTGTTCGAATCCCAGATCGGACGAAGTAAAGTAAAAATTAGAAAAGACAATTTCTGGTTTCTCCTTTTTTATCTTTCGGGATTATTAGAATTTTCTTGCCTTGTACTACATGTTGATAAAATAGGTTTACTGTGTAATTACGAAAGGATCTTTGATTAATTTTTTTTAAACTGATTTTGAAAAGCGCAGCACTAGAGTTTCTTTTCCGTTGTTCTCTAATGAGGACTGCTTTCCGAACTGATGGTAGAGTTAATATTGACGGAATCTAAGTATGTGTAACAAATTACAGGTTCAAATATATTTTTAATTTACAATTATGCATTAGGCCATCAAATAATTGTATAATAATATTAGCCTGATATTATATACTGTCCCACTGCTGGGCATGGGCTTCGTCTACTAATGACAGGGATTAATCCTTAGTCCACCACGCTGGCCTACTGCGGATTGATAGACTTCACACACCCTCAACATTCCTATAGAGAACTTTTCAAGTATGCAGGTTTCCTCACAATGTTATCCTCCACCGTTAAAACAAGCGATAATTCACAAAGAATACACACGTAATTTTAGAATAATCAGAGGTGTGAGCCCTTGTTTTGAACCTGGGGACATTCATCTCGACAGTCCGTTCCACAACCAACCAGGCTATATATTAATGAATAACATTTTTCTAGTCTTTATAATTTACTATTGACATTTCTAATCAACTATAGTCAGTCCTATATTGAACTAATGAGACTTCAGTAGAAAAAAACATTCGAATTTGATATTACCTTTGGATCAAGCTGATGTCCGCAAACATTCTGTTATCATACTAACTAACTTGGCAATAAAGTCCAAAATGACATCGCGTCACATCAAGTTTGATTCATAACAGTAGTTTCTTATGAACGACAATAGATGGCACTACCATACTTTTATTCGGCAATGTTATTGTTAAATATTCATCACACAAAATAAATACATGTCTTATAATCTTCTGCAGTTATTCGCGTGCCGAGTGCATACAATGCAACTGGCCGACATAATTCGGGCCACCTTGGGACTTAACAACTCCCGTTGGTGTATATTACACCTCCATTAAACTGTATTAATAAGTCCAATAGACAAAATCTAATCTAGATTGTTCTCATTTTATTACCATCTGGAAGAATAGATTAGTGTGTTACTTTTGTATTTGGTCGGCTACTACATGTGACGAGTAGCATTTAGTGGGAAGTGTGAAATAGACCCTTAGCTTTTTTTTTTTTTTTATAGCTTATAGGCTTGCGTTTGACCACTATATCGCCTGATGGTAACTGATGATGTGATCTACGGTGGAGCACGCTTGCTTAGAATATACTTATTCACTCGTGACTTGAAGATGCCCAGGTTATCGGGAAATATAGACTTTAGCAAATAGCGAGATATTTATATTTCTCGATAATCGAGATTCTTCCGCTCTGGTTAATTATTATATTAATGTATTTGAATTAGCCTCAAGTTATTAGGACAGAATGTATGTACCCACGGGTTTCCCTCCGTACTCCTGCGGGATACACATATTTGTATATCAAACAAAACAAACACACATCGTGACGTTTCTATACATTTTGTATGAAAGGGACGCGGAAGAGACATAAGTCTGAGCCCCGTCCGCGTCGCGTCCGCGTCTTACGTCTTTTCTGTCTCCAACGCATCAGGGATGCAATAGTAGGACGACATAGCCTAATGTTTTATCAAAGTTGTTTTCAATGATCCATGAATAATGTCGCTTGTAACGTGTTTGTGAAGAAAGATCGCGATAATCATCATTGTCACGCTCATTGGCCTTACAGGTTCAGTGACTGTCCGTCGGCTTTGAACTGCGAGGTCCCGAGTTCAATGCTAATTGCTGGTTTACGGTGCATGTCGGATTGCGTAAACATATAATTATCATCTACCAAGATTATGTTAATAAAAGTGATTTCATACTGGGTTTTTATACGAGCGCGACAAAGTGACCCCTCTGCACGTGATGATATGGACTGGGATCCAATATAATGTCGACTGACGAGAGATGATTACCCCTCGACGGTTGACATAATTATGCCGGCCTGTTGGACTCGAATATACACAGGCTGATCCCGGAACACAACACACTTACGTGGGCCACTGTGGCGGATTTTGACAACTTATGTACGGTGGTCGCTAACGGGACGGATATAAAATATATCCTACTACCAGCAAATTAATTAATCATTGAATTGCCTTAAATTCCGTCTTATTAAATGAATTACACGTAAACAGTATTCGTTCGTTTAATAATAACCCATAGAATGTATGAAACAGAGCATTGTCTCAAATCACCAGTTAATCGTATGGCGATTTCAATTACTTCAATCACATTTCCAACCTTGTTACCATAATATTATCCAAAGCCGACTCCCACGCTCGGCGCCATTAAATGCATTATATTTGATCGCCTTCGGGCTGCCGTTCGACGCGACGCGAGAGTTAGGTGCGAAACAAAACACGCGCCGGAGAGCCGCGGGTTGGTGACCGTCAGCCCGTCATAGGTAACGTGACGCACGCGAGGGTCGCGCGGTCAGCCAGGAGGGAGCCGCGCGGGGCTCGGGGGCCGGGGGCGCAGGCGGCGGGGGGGCACAGGCGTCGCGAGGCCGCCCTTGCGCGAAGGTGACGCGACAATTAACGTCGCGCGGTCATTCCACCGCCGCGGGCTGGCGCGGTGTCAACGATTCCGATCATCCTGGAGCGATAGCGGGCGACCGGACGCGACGTCCGCGCCGCCGCCGCCAGCCGCAGCGCACACCTACACAGCAGGCGGAATCGAAAACATCACGCGTCTCGTGCCGCGCGAGTCGCGACTCGGCGTAGCTATAAAACTCAATTAATTTATTACAAAACGCAGCGGCGGCTACTTTTTTACCTTTTGTTAGTTCTTGTATAGAAGCTCGCTGGCAGTAAATTAATAGATCTAATCAATAATTCGGAGGCTAGATTCATTACCACTTCATTCTACACACGAATTACTACTGCTAGTAGGTTGTCACCTGTTAACAAGTCTACCATCGACCCTACTTTACTAAATGATTTCACCATAAAGACGAATCATAATTAATAATAATTTATTTCCAAATCAAAAGAATTACACAGTCAGATTTAGCAAAACATTCTACACTAGGCACTGCCTGTCTCGTAGAATGAATTAAGTAGGATTAACATTAGTATATTAATTCCATTGCACACCGATCACAGTAAACCAACACTCGCAACACGTGCTCCCAACACGTGTGTACAACAAACAACTCCCATTTCCGCCTTTCGGTATAATAATGTAGTGTTCCGTTTACCCCGCTTCCGCCTACTCACCTCTCGTACCATTATTTAAATTGTTTTAATTTGTGTGTGAAATGAGAATTTGGTATAAAATTGCATTGTTTATCGAAAGAATGATGTTTATAGTATGTTACATTACAAGAAATTTAGAAGAAAAAAGCAGTGTTTTATTATTTAAAATAAATTTAAATTTCGAACATTTTTCGTTCTTTTTTCAAAACACAGACCGTTAAACTCGCCATCCGCCGTTTCTTAGCAAATACCCGTGCGAAGCGCATATCCGCGCGACGCCGCGACCTATTTACGAAGGCGAGTGGGCGCGAGTCTTCTGCAATTGCGTTGATGTTATGAGGCGGTCGCGGACGGCGCGTAGGGTTGCCACTTGATGAGAAAATAATTGCATAGATGACCATTACTGATTCAAAGTGGTTTCATTTCCCTTCCTGATACTCATGTTGGATTGAGAGACTGTTATAAAGAATCTTAATACTTGATCCAAAATTACAGATTGAACAAGGAAGGGGCCCTAGGTTTAAGAGTAAGCATCCTGTGTCTGATCATGATCATTGAAAACCGCCATTACAATAGCTTTTACAGTAACGGCTATCCATCCTCATACAAAATATATCCGCTGATATTTTGTGTCGACTGAACCAACGACTCGCGAACCCTGCCAGTTGTACGGTTTCCAACGCATTGTACTGGCACCGTGCTGTCGACTCGCGAGTGACGTCAACACCCTGTCACTCGACTTGAAATGCTATTCTAATGCGTAACGGTACATTTTACAGTGCCAATTCAGATACAAATGTTAGAGGATTTTTTTCATACATGCTGGCTGGATTTTAATGTATTTTGGTAAAAAAATATATTTCCCAAATGTTAACCATTGTGATCTGCAGTGATAGTATGGTTTGTTTTAATATATTATAAACTCCATCGATATATATGTACTACGTACTAGATTTGGCGTTCCGAACATTCACTGTGGTCAATTGAATGGAACTGTAGGTAATCCATTGAAATTTATTTGAGTATGGTGTCAATTCGCATAATTAAATATATTCAATTTGAATACCAAAATCTAAATGACCTAGGCATCGAATATAGGACCTCACGCATTTCATAACTACACGGCCATTAAACCTAACGATTATGTTCAGTTCATTAGGCTAACCATTAGCGCGGACTGCGGGACTCAAGCCGTGTGTGAACGTTCGTAAATAGCATTCACTAAATTTGTTTAATTTACGTGGTTTTAGTTCTTTTTTTCAGCAGTAATTAGTTATTGCTCGCGGCTTCCCCCGTGTTAAAGTCCCACTTCCTAAATTAAAGTCCCACTATACAGGGTGTCCTAGAAAGTAGTATCAAGCGTAGGTCCAGAGATAGAACACCCCTTGGAGTATCGGAATCACCCCCATGTATGTTCCGCGATTTTTCATAGTAGTATGTAGGGCACGCGAACATTTCTCTTCCCTCTCCGTTCCGCCCATCCTAGTATCTTCCTCTTCCTTCCCCTTCACTTCCCCCCTTTTTTCCTATCTTCCACTTTCCTCCAGGGCCCTGCAGTCTATAAGCCAGGGGAATCTAGTATACCGTTCGCGATTTTCCCCCAGCATTGACTGCGGGTCTGTATTAAAAAAAAATAGTTTCTTACTATAGAATCATTTCAATAAACAATCATGACAATATTTGAGATTTAGAGATGCTGCGAGGTCCAACAAATCCTCTATACCTTCGAAATCCCATTGCTTCTTATTAAACGCCGTTGTAACTCCTATTCTCTAGACTATATTGATTGGTGTTTGTGATTACTTACAATGAAATCTGTACGTTTATCTTATTCCTTAAAGACAAATACTCAAGCTCTGTGTCTAACTGTACTCATGTATTTCGGATTAATCTTATTACTAGCTTTTATTCGCGACTCCGCCCGTATATAAGATCTTTCTACTAAGTCTTTCTGTACAAAAAGAAACCAAGTAGCGTATCTGCTTATTTTACTAATCTTGTTTTACTCTTAATAATATTACAAAAGTGAAAGTTTGTGAAAATAGTTGGACGTTTGTCAGAAGCAAGCACAGAAACTGCTGAACGGTTTTGAATGAAATTTGTCACACGGGGAGACCATGTCCTGGATGCACAATTAGACTTTTTTCGCGGTAAATTGCTCCTTTGGGGCATATGTCAATTTTTTTTTTAATGTAGATGCGACTGGCGTTTAACTGATGGCGCTGTGGTTGGCTACAATGATATTTGTAATGGAAAAGGCTTTTCACGCTAGCGAAGTCGCAACACCTAACTTCTAATAAATATCCAAAAACAACAAGCTTCCGTATTATTAGTAAGATTTTTTTATATTCTCGTCTCAGTAATCTATCAAATCACCAGTGGAGAAAGGTCCATAAAACCCGATTCCTACCGGCTTCTCTTTCATAATTTATATCTAATTATCATTAGAATGATTTGCAGACCGCATTTATGCATATTAGTATATATCGGCTTCCCTTCCGCAAAATTCTCAAAAACTCTTCGCCACTTACCATCAAGTCCAGTGGCAACAGTTTGGTTTGACTGTACAAAAATCTAAAGCCACAAAACATGGGATAAACAAACCTAGCAACTAAACGGTAAGTCGAAACAAATAATTTGTGTTCTTATCGCTTAGTAACAAAACTAATACGAATCAACAATAATGGCTTACACAACATTATATCGATTACATATAATTTATTGGGAACAGGCTTTACTTTCTGTGTTTGGGAGGGAAAATTACTGTTTACAGGTTAAGTAGTATTTTTTCTTTTTTTTTATTGCTTTAAATGGTGAGACGAGCTTGCCGTTCGCCTGATGGTAAACAATACGACCGCCCATAAACAGTAGAAAACCATCCAACACCTTGAATTACAAAGTATTGTTTGGTATTCCACTGCGCTCGCCATCCTGAGACATGAGATGTTAAGTCTTATTATGTCGACCGGAACACAACAGTGACTACAGTGACTACAGTGGTGCTTGGCGACAGAAATACACATTGCGATGTCACCTACCCAGGAGGACTCTATATACCTAGTCTTGCCATAAATATTGTAATAAAGAAAAAAGAAAATTGTTAACTGCAAATAACATTTATTACTTTTACAGTGTGTCAGTTTAATACATAAATATAAAACAATTAAAAATATAAAAAGCTTATTCGAAGTGGTCTCCATTGGCTGCAATACAGTCCTTTAAACGATGAGGCCAGTTATCAATAGAAGCACGCACTCTTTCCATGGGAAAATTCTTCACTGCCAATCGTATAGATTGTTTTAGGGACTCCAAATTATCATGGCGTTTAGAGCAAGCTGTACTCTCTAAAACTGACCACAAATCATAATCCAGCGGATTAAGATCGGGACTAGACGACGGCCAGTCTTCAGCTCTGATGAAGTCCGAAACGTTCGATTCCAACCAAGACTGCGTGGACCGAGCTTTATGACCCGGCGCCGAGTCTTGCTGGAAGGACCATACTTGGTTATTGAACATGGTGATGTTAAGGGGCTTAACTACCTTCTCAAGAATGGTATCTTGATACACTTGTGCCGATGTTTTGATACCTTTTTCACAAAAATATGGCTCAGTCACTCCTTCATAGCTAACACCCCACCAAACCATCACTGAAGTCGGATAATGTCCACGTTGCACTCTGTCGACTAATTGGGAAGCTTCCTTAGAGCTTTGAGCATAAATACGGTCATTTTGTTTGTTAAAATGTTGCTCAATTGTAAAATTTTCTCATCCGTAAACAAAATTTTTCTGTGACCTCCCTTTGCGTACCGCTTCAGTAGTTGTTTCGATTTTACCACCCTATTCTTCTTTAAATTATCAGTTAAGAAATGGCCAGTGCGTCTCTTATAGGCTGCAAGTCCTAAGTCATCTTTTAAAATACGCGACATGGTTCTAGGTGCTATCTTCATTTCCCGAGATAAAATCTTTTGCTTTCGGACAGGATTTCTTCGAATTCTTTCCCTTACTGCTTTGACCACCTTTTTCGTACGAACACTACGTGGACGGCCAGATCTTTTCTGTCACAAACAGAGGAGGTCTCATTGTACCTATTAATAGCCCGGTACACAAACATTTTACTAATACCAAGTGTATGGAGAGTTTTAAAAATTGCATTTGGCTCCATACCTACTTTGTGTAATGCTATCACAGCGATTCGGTTCTCTTTATCACCCCACACCATTTTAATATCGCAAAATATTTTACAATGTATTGGCGCCAAAATGAGAAAACACAATGAACAATCGTATAAAAATGACAGATTCGAAATTCAAATGTAATATTTTTTTATAATTAAGTGTAACAGTATTTATGGCCAGACTAAGTACATATGAGCGACCTACCACCGGTGATCTAACTACTAGCGACTTTATTGGAGTCCCAATACATATAAAGCTATATCAAATTTTATTCCATCCAGAGTACTGCTTGGAGGCATTAATAGACAATACGGTTTCCTACCACTCAAATCCTTGCATTCTGGAATGCTGTAATTAAAACAATTGACATAATCAACAATTTTCACATAAATCAAATTATTACGCGAAATGACACTCAAATATCAAACACTTAAAAATTAAAATCGTAACGCAAAAGAATGTGAACGGTTTCAAAACAATTTATTCAAAAACCACCCTTGTTGCGGTGCATTAAGGGCACAATGAGTGTGAGAACCCCCCACCCTCTGGGGGTGCCGCCGGGGTAATCGTTAGCAGTAAATTGGTATTGTTTAACTAAATATGGTCTTGATTAATTCGATATATATGAAGATTGTAAAACAAAGAAAGAGGAATGATACTGGAGATCAGGCTAATTCACACAAATTAAGGTAATAAGTTATGCTACAAAATAAAGTTTTTTTGAAAACTAAGTTTCTCCTCGTGTATGAGCCAAAGCCTATAAATTAGTATTTACGTTTTGTTTTCCACAAAATATTTCAAGTACACTGTACCGTCAAACCTTAAAACTCCAGTGACGTCACTTTTCCATTTATAAAAAAACAAAACCATTTTTTCTTTCGTGTGACAGCCCTACCGTAGCGGTCGCCGATGCCGTCCCAGCAAATTGCGCGTCGCATGCCGCGTTATCTTTGACCATCAAGACTTAACACACAAAAGCATGTATACCCACAGTGTGTAGGTATAAACATAAATTATAGGTATGTATACCAACAATGTGTAAGTATAAATAACAATTACAGGTATATGTGTGTGTTACAGATCAACGTGACATTTTAGGGATGCATGATGAGTAATACAGGTTAAACTTTATGTTGGAAATAAGGAAGAAAATAAATAAGACGCATCTACTTCTAAAGAGCGAATTGGCATCTATGACGTATTTATTTTTTATTAGCTGTCACTTGGCTTGCTTCTCCTCGAAACCGGCTTCCATTGCTTTACTAGCAGTAGTCACCGATTGTATTTTATATCTAGCTTTTGCTCGCGGCTTCGCCCACGTGAAGGAGTTTTCCGGGATAAAAGTCCCACTATATTATATTTTCCCAGGATAGAAAGTAGCCAGGGTCTTAAACTATCTCCATACCAAATTTCATAAAAATCCCTTCATTAGATTTTGAGAAAATCGATAACATACAGACAGACAGAAGACTGTTTTATAATATGAATAGGTAAATTGTATTTATCGTTTGATAAGTTGTAGCCTTATTTTCATCACTTTATATGAACCAAACAGCGTAGAGACCTTTTCAGAAACGTTGCGCCTGAAGTATCATTTTAATGAGATATGGAGGTATCCCGTCAAACCCCACAATGTACGCCAAACGACAATAGCACACATTATGATGTCGATCGGTCAAATTCGGCGCGGCTCGGGCAACACTAATCTGTTGTTAGCTTGCAACGAGATTACTCAAATAAACAAAAGCGATTGTGGCCTAATTGGGACTGGAACCAGCCGAAACGAATGTCCGCATGTTCAAAACCTAAGGGAACACAAGTTATATGAGTGTTCTTTGTGTATTATCACTTACTTTAATGGTGAAGGAAACATTGTGAGGAAATCTGCATACCGAAGAAGTTCTATATTAGTATTTTGAAGGTATGTGAAGTCTATCAATCGGCACTAAGTCAGCGTGGTGGTCTAAGGCCTAATTCCATAGTTCTATTCTCATTAACTTAAAGTGGACATCCAGGCTTGATGAGACTTTATAATTTCAAAATTCGAATACCCTACTTTCTCTCTGTGTGTATGTCTGTTTTTCTTTCTCGTATATTTTATTTTTATTTATTATTATTTGCGATTAACTCAACGTTTAAAATTGTTAGGTAAACAAGAAAACTTATATTATGTTAGTTATAATTATATATTATAATTTAATAACCAAACATCGGTATGTTAAAAAAATGTACCACGTAGAATACCGTTGGTGTAACACTATCGACCGCCCTCGACCTTGCTTGCTGGCATCACAGTCATAGCGTGTCGCGTTATCAATAAAACTCAGACACACCTAATAACAACTGTGCTATCGGAATTGGTACTAATTGATGCTGATAACGTTTGTCTGGTAGGTATAGGTACATGGAAGTTTTTCTAGGTAGCCCGGAGTAGCGAAGAGTACTTACAATGGCACTAAGGGACTTGCATTTGCGAAGTTAAACAGATACAATTCTGAGCTAATATTACCTGCCCATTGGATACTTGAAAACCATTTGGATTATTGGCCCGGATTCTGAAACATGCCCTGTAAGTAAATGCCATTAAGCTTGCCTCCTATAACATGGGATACGTCCAACTATGTAAATATATACCTGTGAAATTTGGGAGTGGTGAACCTATGCCTACCCGTAAAGAGAGAATGTCATGATCCTAAACTGATGGCCGCTGGGTCAAGAAGGTTCTGCATTGGAGGCCATAAACTAGGAAGCGCAGCGTCGGAAGTCCACCCACGAGGTGGACAAATGACCCTCATAAAAGTCGCAGAAGGTCGCTGGTGCGGGCCGCGTACAATAGGGCGATCTGGAAGTCTTTGGGAGAGGCCCATGTCCAGCAGTGGACATCGAATGATGACTTTCACATCATGAGACGGAATACACACGATTTGGGCGCACCAATACCGCTTCTGCCTACGCCTCCGAGGTTAAAAGGCGTAAGAATGCGTATTAAAGCCATTACTTTAACGCAGTTTATGAGTAAGGTTGTTCATTTGTGTAAGTTTACACTTCTCAAGAGATTTTGTACAACCCCACGACCTCTTAAACGGTAATCGTTGTATTTTAGTAAATTTTCATAAAACCGTTATGTATTATTAACCTTAACTTTCCTCAAAAATTGCACTATCTTATAGTAAAAACCGTATAAAAATCCGTTCAGTAGATTTTGAGAAAATCGATCACAAACAAATAGCTTTTGGGGACTTTGTTTTATAATCTGTATAGATTAGCGGAACAGTTACCGAAGCGAAGGCAGGTGATGCGACGGCTTTCCATCGATCTTCGTAAAAAATTCTGCAATACGATATATTGCCTACATGAACGCTTACATGGTACAAGGGGAGTAGCGGGTTCGATTTTGTGGTTTTCTTCATTAAATTAAATTAAATATCATTTTTCTTCTTCGTATGAAGTAAATGCAATTTTATTTTTGTGAAGGGGATTTTTTTTATAGTCGAATTACAATGATTTTTTATTAATGATATTATAATCCCATTGTCGAAACAAACTGCTACTGGTGGTGGGTTTTTCATATGTAAGAGTCTGCCTGGGTAGGTACCATCACAATGTATATTTGTGTCGCCAACAGCAGTGTGTAGTCACTGTTGTGTCCCGGTTTGAAGAACATTGTAGCCAGTGTAACTATTAGACATAATAAGAGTTAACATCTCATGTCTCAGGATGGCGAGCGCAGTGGAATACCAAACAATACTTTGTAATTCAAAGTTTTGGACGGTGTTTCACGGTTTTAGGGGCGGTTGTATATCTGACCAAACGAACGACAATCTCGTCTCGTCATACAAAGCCATAAAAAAAACAGTTTTCATACTTCTAAAAAGAATTTGGCATGCATCGATGTTAGGCAACTTTTTGCTAATTCCAATAAACAGGCGCCATGCCAATCGCTAATCAACTCGCTAATTCGCCGTCACTCACATTTCAACCTTATACCGTCGTGCATTGCCGACGCAAATCGTTTGGCACAGATGCGCGAAACTTATCCACGTGTTTGCTCATTATATGAACTATACTTAGTTATATTTATAATCGATGCAGTTATGTAGAGATATATAATTATATGTCGACAGTCTTGGGATGGTTATATTTGGTTTAGAAACAATTGAATGTGGAGACGACCATGATGTGCTAGCAGATGAGGCGAACTCAAGCAATGGATGCGGCTGGAAACTAGTAATGTCATATAAACTATAATAGTTGAAAACCGTATAAAATTTGTAAAAAGCCAGCCGAAAGATGTCTAAGCACGTGCAATGGTAATTAATATAATTACCACGACCTCAAATATATACTCTTGTGGCTTTTTTATATATGTGATTATATGCAAATCATTGCCTTGTCAAAGATTGCTAATATCATGTTAAAATACGCAGGTAAGTAGTGATTACAGCAATAATGTCAAACTTATGTAACGCGTAGGTGTTTATAGAAGTGGCATGCACAGCGGCCGACCACTTTATAAACAATTAATCCATTGCATTATTTAATAATAGCGTCGTCTAATATTTCATCCGATCATCCAACACAACGCTCTTATCGCTCCCATTCATAGGCTTTATTTATCCTCTTACGAGCGTGATGCTGCAATATATAGGTGTCTCAACGTCACCCGCGCGGCCGCGCTGACCGCCAATATCCCAGAATAAACACAATCTCGCAAGATTATTCACCAGGAAAACACGTATTAATTAGTAATGCTAACGCAAACCGCCTAGTGTCGGAGGCACGGGCAGCTACAGCGGCACGACGCGTCTCAAAGGGAGCGCTGCGACAGGTAAACACCGACGCTGTACGCCCAGCCACGCGGCGGCCATAAAACTTTATACGCCTCAATATCAGATAGCGGGTTAAATTTATCCCGAGCAGTGCAAAAGGCGGACTCATAAAAAGCGCGGCACGGTTGATTACAAAGCGGCGTCGGGTTTATGAGCGCGCATCTCGCGTGCCTCCGCGCTCGGCACTCGCGGCCGGTCGCCGCTCCGCCGCCGCCTCGGCCGCGCCGCTCCGACGACGCGCGCCTCCGCCGCCGCCCCTCGGCCCCGCTCGTAAACTAAGCGCAGATAGCGAGAGGACTTAATGGCTGATCGGATTTTGATTAGCGTGGGCCGGCGACGCAACCCGGCACCCGGAGCCGAATTTGAATAGATAAGTGGGCAACCGAGGACCGCCGCTCGCGACCGTAATTTACATACTTACTGGCTTTCGGCGCACATAGACGGCGCGAGCCGTGAACGGCGCAAAACGATAAAGTTGAAATAAAGCTTCGGTCATCGATTCGGTCGCGGCGAGTTGTTTTTTACCGAACCGTGTACGTTATCGTCGGCCGGTGCCGCTCGCCCCCCACATTCGTTTTTGTACTACATTATATATCGCATAATGTCAGCAAGTGGAATAAAGCCGCGAGTAGGCGCTCGCCTCGGCACGTCTCAGCCCCGGCTCCCACGCGAGTCGCGCCGTCAGTCTTCACACGCGACGCAGGCCCCCGAGCGCCGCCCGCGCAAAAACTAAATGCGAAAGTTTCGCTGTGTAATGTTACACTTTGGCCTTTCGGGCGCTCGGCGTCTCGCCATCGATGGATCGGAAACTTGGCGAACGTTCGAAAGATAGAGTTGTACGGCTTCGGGCAGCGGTCGTCAGCAGGGCAGGACCGGCTGCGGTGGCGCGGCTGCGGTTCGATAACTCTCGAGGGAGGCCACGTCGCCGGCCGCGGCGGGAGGTCCGCTCCTTCTCCTTGCCCCTCGGCGTTGCTCGCGTCGCGTTTGTTTAGTTTGGCAGGTAAAGCACAACAGCGGAGGGGCCGCAGCGTGTCGCGTGGGAGTGATCGCCGGCTGACGTATCGGTCGGGACGGATAATTGAGGTTCGGAGAAAACACGCGAGCCGTCGCCCTGAATTATACACGTACCCGCCACATACATTATAGACGCGTTATTCAGATAACACTGGCCGCATGACGCGCTGGGACATGGTCATAAAAACTGGCTTTTGATCGGCACACAGTCCGCAGATGACATCTACAGCTGGATATTACAAAATACTACGAGTACATATCGACGGGTGGCTGATTAATTGTATTAAGCGACATTCATTTGCGACAATGAGTTTTATACATATTTGAAATCAGCACATTTTTCTCCGTTTTTTGAACCTAGTACTTATAAATCATTCGGAAACATATGTCGCTTAAGTCAAGCAGCCTGCCATCCGTCAATATATACGTATATGTAATTCTTTCATTTCCAATGAATGATGGTAACTTCTTTGACATTTACAGCAAAATATTGTGTTCGATATTCACGAATTGAAATCAATGCCATTTTTTATCCGCAATACACATGATGGTAAGTGGAATGTGCTCCATTAGAATGTTGACTGACGAGATTAACTTTTGGCACATTATGCCGTCCTGTTGGAACCAACCGGATGCACACAGGCTGATCCCGGAACGCGACACACTTACGTGGGCCACTGTGGCGGTTATCACTTTGTTTACGGTGGTCGCTATCCCGGCGGATATAAAATATCCTATGCAACTAGCAAATATCCATACCTACAAAAACAGAACGATACACACAAGAGCTTGTACATTCCTCTCAATTTTCCTGCATCGCGTGAACGACCTCGCCGACACCACATCACATAGTAAACAACAATATATGACACACGTAGCACAGCGCAGCTAATTGTACAAAAAACTAACTTAAACGCATCAGGCGTTAGTTAGGTGCCTATATGACTATAACTTAGTGCCTTATTCGTAAATATTTACAGTATTTTGCGGCATTTAGAAAAGAGTCTGTTTTACATTAAAAGCCGCCGACGCGTCGAGGATTCCTCTGGTATTTAAACAATTTATTTTTCTACACACATATTAAAACAAAAAAAAAGTATAAAAAGAAAAAACACACACACACTGTTAACAATATTAGGCATACAACGGATTTGTTGCATGATGTTTACTATTTTATTTATGACGTTTATGGAAGACGGTAATCATACCTTCAAGTGACCTGTTCACTCATTTACCTCCACTTCTACAAATAACGGTTGATCCTACCAGGGTATCATAAGCCATAAGGTGTCCCCTACTCAACAACCTCCTTAGGTTTCTAGGCTGATTTGTTAGAAACCGTATCATTCGCCCGATATGGCGATAGGCTCGCCCCCTATCACATCATGGGACGGAACACATTTGGCAAAAAGTGGGTGCCCTGGTTGCGCCTCTGCATACCCCTTCGGGAATAAATGCGTGATGTTGTGTGTGTGTATCATTCAGCGATTTCATAGTAAACTATATTAAACTTTATTATACATACATAGCAACTTTTTTTTTCTTTACAGGGGTAGGCAAAGGTGTAACACAGCCATATGTCGCAAGTTATGTTAGGTTCCATGTAATAGGGGACGGGTCCTGTTTTCGTTTACCGGCCACAATTCCAGACTTCAAGCTAAATCTGAGCAGAAAGGCCAATATCACTTTTCCCAACCAGGATTCGAACCCGAAACCTCAGCGCGATAATTGTACCGCGTGGCCAGGTACAGCGCTACCGAGACAGACTCATTTATCATCCATTTCAATCATTATAAATTTATTGTTTCTACACAATTATTAAATACGTAGACGAAAATCGTTTTCTAACGAGGAATTATGTAGAGTTACCACGAAGTGTCAAGGGACGTGTGAAATTCTTAATTTTATATACATTTGCTACTCTTTAGCAGTGGAGAAAGGTCCATAAAACCCGATTCCTGCCGACTTCAAAATTTATGTAGAATCCAATTATCAATAGAACGATATGCGAACAGCATTTATACATATTAGTACTACATATAATAGTATTTATACTAATATATAAATTTGCATGCTGTGGTCTCCTATAATTGAAGAGGCACGTCACATTGCTAATTGTACAAATACTACATTGTATTTATTATATGCGGTGTATGCTTCTTTGGAGGTCCTTAAATAAATAAATATGTTGTGTCGAGTTGCATTTTGGAAAATTTCACATTTCACCACTACTGTTTAGAGAGGGACACGCAATTGTTCTTCTAAATTCTAGATGTTGGTAATGCTCACATAAGAATATCTTGCCGTCAACGAAACGACCTCTCCGCTTCATCAAAAAAAAAATCCTTACCGCCGGCACCGTCATTTCGGCGTGGATAATTGCTTGTTCACGGTTCGTTTAAAAACACGTGTTATTCCGGATACTGTATAAGGCGACGATCGGTTGCTTACATACGAAAGTTCACGCCGTTGTCCTCGAAAGGTAAAGCAGAAGTGTATAAAATGAAATCGTGTTTCGCCGAGCTTATATTCGTTCCGCGATGTCGCGGAGGCCACTGCCTTATTTTATCAATTATAATGAATATCCATGTAAAACTAGTTTATGAATTTTATCGCGGTTTGATTATATTTAAATTTTCCTCCGACATTTCGAACTGCAGCCTTCATGGTCACGGGGCGGACTGAGATGTTGGTCATCCGAAAAGTCAACACAATATCTATCTACATATTACAATTTACAAAAATTACACTCAAAATTCACACAAGAAGTTTTGTATCGCACGTAATGTACAAGTCTTTTATAGATTAAAAAACTACGACGAAATATAAATACCCAAACACCAACGAAACGTTTAAGATCCAAATGGTACAAGAATTCAGCCGGCAGTCTTCCAATTCCAAACCACGTTACATTTATCGATTGGAGCCCCCTCATCCCCACTGCTAAATGTTTAAAACACGTAAAACTAATACAATGCGACACGCACTAACTCGATACGGCATAAATGTTAGCGCACACTTGTCGCAGCGCTATACTACAGTTTAAAGGCCCATCAAAGAAGAGTCGTACATAAAACGGGTGCCATTTTACATTCGGCCCGCTCCGAGCCGGGTTTATAGCGGGCCGGCAAGGAATTCTGTCCGTAATGAGGAAACTGGACCCCTACTATGGTAAGTGACGCGAAATGCGTTCGAGTTTCGTAAATATGTGTATTGTTAGTGTTAAAATTACACTCGGATCTGCGAAGCATTCTGCGTGCAATTTGAATTAAATTGGTACAGATTATATAACCATAGAGTACAGCAGTAGACAATAAATAGACATGAAGGCAAAAGGCATAGATAACATACTGCCACAAAACATTTTTATTACGTTTAATTTTGATTCGACAGGAAGGAGGTTTTTGTATATTTGTGGTAAAATTGAGTATTATTATTTTTTTATTATAAAAATTTAATAATGTGACAAATTGTGGAGTTTTCTACGTTTTTGTCCAGCCGAAAGACTTCTTCGATATGTTAGATATACAAAAGATAATTCAAGAATCCTAAATAAAGTATTTTGCTTACCTGTTATCATAATACTTGCTTGACTTGCTAATAAAATACTACCATATCTACTATACTGACATTTCCAGGGGGGTATTATTATCATACCAATAACATGAATAGCGTAAATCTATAGATATTGTTAATGTTGTATGTTTGTCTATAGTCATTTTTGAAATGATAGAAATTAATCTATTGTATATTAATTAGGACAAAAATACCCTGAACCGACGGGAATGCATGAAAAGATTGATGAAGGCGGAGCAAGCGAGAGAGGTATGCCGAGAAACGTGCAAGTGGATTGCCACTTGCACGTTTGGATTGCCATAGTCTCTGCCTATGTGATAGACGCGTGATACTATGTATGTATGTAAAAAGTAATAGTCGCCCTGAATGTTCTAGCCTATGCTTTGATAAATGATTTAGATTTCTATTGTACAGACGATGTGTATATGTATTGTAAAGACGATTTCTTTTGTACTAGAAAAACTATGCACAGGAAAAGCAGCGAGCAAATGCAATTTTCCTGCATATATCTGTTTATTATTAATTTATACAAAATAAATTCCGTCATATATTATCAAACGCGTTATCTCTAAGTGAGAATATTTATGGCAACATAATTATTGCTTTTCGTAGTATTATTATTAGCTGTCAATTGTCCGTGCTAAAATATGGCGGCGCAAACGCATCGAAAACTCGTAGTGACTCCCTCGAGTGCTCGTCTATTTTGACTCTTGGCACCTTATCCATGGAAGGTGCGCTGAGCTCGCGACACTTCCAGCACCAGTTTGATAACTATCAACGCTTTGAAGCTAATTTTTACATTAACATAATATGTATATAGATTCCTTAATTAGAACTGGCTGCCGACGTTGCGAATTTAAATTAAGGGGAAAATAGTGCAAATGTTGCTGTTTGCTTGTGTACAGTTGCAGCAACTGGCAACAGGCAACTTTAAGTTACCAAGGATTACGCAAATGATAATTATAGAGCGACCATAATACCATCACTGACCACACCACGTCTTCGTTTAATGGTGGCTTCGAATGACTGTGGCAACAACGCGCTATGACGTCTACGCGGCGCGGCGTTATCCTCAACGTCAGAGAAAATATAAATAACCGCGTGCAATTATCGCGCCTATTGTTCACTTTACGCCAATTTATTTGTCTTTGTGTTGCGGTCAGTTTAAAGCGGTCACTACTTGCGTATTAGAGAGATATTTTATGTTTCTGGTATTAGTAGAAATGTCTTAAATAGCAACCAAAATGCGCAATGTGTAAAATCAGCTATAGACATCCAAATAAGAGTCAAGTCGTGAAAAAGGGCTAAGCGGGGCGACGAGCGGCGTCACAAGCGGTATGGCGGGGCTATCCGCACTGCTCTGTTTCTCAGGCATCGTTCCTCTTCCCCTATATATCTATCTCTCTCGCACATCGCTGCTGAGACAAAGTCATGTGGCGCTCGGACAGCGTACACGTGGCTTAGTCCAAAGTGTGTCGCGTTCCTAGATCACCCTGTGTATACTTGCACTTCGCTGTTAGGTAAACATTTTTTACGAAATTTTGATTTATTTTATATCAATAAAGATTCTACCGTTCGCCTGCTGGTCAGATATACGACCGACTAAAGCGGGAGAATAGTTGCATAACGCATTCTGACGAAGTGCATAGTGTAGTCACATGAGTTGTATATCCTTTCGGACAGACATAATTGTGTCGACTGACGAAGCATAATTATCTCTCGTGGATCGATACTCTATCTGTACCAGTCCTCTTACCACCATGAAGCCACTTTAACGTAAAAAAAACTTTTGAACAACACTTAACTTTTTTATATCATGAGGTAATCCTACAATAGAAACCCCTCCAACCCAGCCGCTAAGAAAACTTCATGATTTCTATTTATCCCTTCAAAACTGAGATGGTCGGACCTCGGTTCCAGAGGGCGTATTATCTCAGGTCATTCACAGCACTATTTAAAGCTCAATAATGTCACGTAATGCAATAGAAAACCAAGTGTTCTGTCATTTGACGGAACGTAGCGCGACCTTAATTGTGTGCGTGCGTGCGTGCTTCCTGACGCGACGTCGCGCCGCTCGGACAATGCGACGCCGCGTTACCATCCACCAGAGACAATGGATCTCTAATTGTTTAATACAATGATATTTTAATAAGGTGTTACTGTAGGCGTCTCGTACGTGAGAATCCGTCTAGGTTCCAACGCTATATCGAATTCTAGCGAAAATTCGCTACCGAACAGCTTTGTGCGAGGAGTGTTTTTGATTTAAAATATATTGTAGACATTATAATTAACGGCTTTTGCTTACAGCTCCAACCGAGTCAAAAAAAATTTTCGGCAGAAAAGTCCCGCTTTATATTTTCCCGAAATAAAACCTATATAACACTAAGAAGTAATGTAGTTTCCTAGTGAAAGTGAAAGAATTTTCAAAATCGGTTCAGTAGTTCCAGAGATTAGCCCCTACAAACTATTTCTTTTTTATAATATTAAGTATAGATACGGATACAAACAAATGTTTTGTCTCAAACTCTACAATTATTCTTAAACAGTAACAAACTATCATGAGTTAATAAAAGTCTGCACGAAGCGGTACCACGAACTTCCACCTTACATTTTATAGCTCTTATTACCCAGACTATAACGACCTTCAAACACATAGCATTAATAAGACAAAATTATTCAAAGATAGCCAAAACTATATTTAAATAAGGCATTAGTATATCTATAAATAGCTACTTACTAATACAAAAACGATTAAAAAATACAAGAAAGCCAAATGGTGTGTGAGAACTCCGTTGCGTAACCGGTAACGCGTCGGTTTACGTAAACTCAGGAACTAATTAATGCGCGTTTTGATAATTAGGAACATAAGACGCCACTTAAGAAGCTTACGGGTTAGCCTTTTGGCCTCTACAAATGGACTATATAGGCGGTATTAATAGATGCAATGCAGTTTCTGAAGTGCAATATCAGATCAGACGCTGTCAATTTAAAGTCGACATCTTAAGATCATCACTATTATATTAATAGATATCAATAACATCTCAAGTGATATCTTAAGTCACAGCATACTCGTAGATCGTACTCAAAGGTGAGATGGATATATTTACGGCTTTTTGTATTATGACTTAAATCGACGTAACTGACCGCCGAAATAAAGGATACAGATAGATCTGCAGATAGATCTCTAGATTAACCAATCAAAGCTCGTAGTAAGTGTGCGTAACAATTAAACTTTATTCCCATTGGTCTATTTCTACAATTTGTCCCAGTGTTTGATAATTCAAAATTCGAACATTGCTACTATTTGTAAGCAGGCACGTTTACCGTCAGGCGTCCTTCTAACTCTCGTCTTTAATAAAAAAAACATGTGTCTAAATACTTTACTATAAAGAGAAATCCAACTGTTCTCAAACACATTCAAATTTATTACTCGCGTTTAATCCGTCAAGATAACTTAACCCTTTTAACGCGTATTTAATTGAGAAAATTGTGCAAACTCGCATCGCGGTATCGCATCGCCACAAACAACGTATAATCACGCTCGTACGCTCCCGCACAATGTCGTATAAACTCGTATACGCCGTATAGTATCAGCTATCGTGTGCTCTCTAAACGTTCCTTTATGTAAATGTGTAGCGAGTGGCGACAAACGCGCGGCCCGCAATTATTGTCGAGTTCGGACCACCTAAATAACGCTTCGGCGAGATTCGGTCGGCTCCTTACTCGACGCTGAACGAACGTTTCGTGTACAGGATGCTTTATTTTTGTTAGAAAAATCATTATTAAAACTTTGTTATATTATGTTTTATATTAACTTTTGCTTACGGTTTCGCCCGCGTGAATAAAAAAGATCCTCTATACAAAATAACCTATGACCTTCCTAGGTTCTCTAAATATAACCATCAAAATTTCATCAAATCTGTTTGGTAGCTCTTGAGTTTATAGCATTCAGATAGACAGACGCCGCGAGAGAATTCGTTTGATAGTATGTACTAGTGACCTGCCCCAGATTCGTATCGGTAGCACAGCAAATATAAGGATTTAATGAAGTTGAACAAAAGACAAATTATTGTATCGACTTATTTCTTAAAGTATACAATGTTTTTCTACACAAACACCGCGAAGGCCGTCTTGCTTGTAGTTTAAAAAAATCTTGATATTTGTACACGCTTTGTTTTTGCCAAACACGTGGTATGTCCACTGATAAAGACAGAGAAATTAGCTTCATTAAAAACATAACTGGGGCAAAGAAAATCTCTTTGTTACGCCACCGTGTAGGTCTTGTAGTCCGTCTCTTGTTTTCTTTCAAGTTTCTTGTTTACCGAAAAAATCTCCAATTAGCTGCCTGTTACATTTACCTTTATCTATTATTTTCGATTATATATTAAGGTTTTTTGATTATTATTTGTTTATAAAATATATTCGACTAAATTTAGTATTGGATTTCGAAATATTTATTTAGGGATAATGATGCTTATTGTAGGCATCATATCTACTCTGTGAGGAATCCGAGGTTACTAAATATGTCCTGTGCAAACAGAAATTAATGAAAAAACACATACCTCAAAAGAGCCAGCAATCAATTTGATAATATAATTTATATGGATTTAATTATTTTTTAAAATTTTAGGTTAGCGATCATGGTTCAATGGTATTTGCTAAATCCCTCCGAGCCGAATTTCGGCTACGGCGGCCAATCACAGCAGAGATCAGCCGATCTGTGCACAAGTGTACGCAATACTCAGTTGCACCTTGTTCCTTCACTCTCATAGACCGATGAGACGGCAATCAGACATGACCGGTGAGCGATTACTTGCAGGACCAACGGACTTTCGTGTTTAAAATTCAATACCATAGTTTCAGGCCTTCCTCATGCAGTGACATAAACCAAGCGCATCTACTGGTATATTACAAAAAATAAATCACCCTGTACAGGAGGTGAGCGTGCCAAAACATTCCGACGCAGTCGCGCGGCGCGGTATGCGTCTGATATCTGACGCGACGGTATAACGCGCGAGCTGGGAGATACTGAGACGAGAGATGGGTACTATGTGAGGCACTATCAATTGATCAGAAGGACTATATGCCAACCAGCATACCCTTACAAATCAAACGATAAAAAAATCCGTACCCTCCCATATGTTCTTGATATGCGACGGTATAACGCGCGAGCTGGGAGATACTGAGACGAGAGATGGGTACTATGTGAGGCACCATCAATGATTGATCAGAAGGACTATATGCCATACAGCATACCCTTACAAATCAAACGATAAAAAATCCGCACGCACACATATGTGTTCTTAACAATGATGTGTCATTTGGTGGGTTGTCGTGTTACCTTTTACCACGAGCACGAATTTACGGGCTATGGTATACCGTATAGCTATAACCTTAAGTAAGTTTTTGTATGGTTTGAACAGCGCCACGGTGAGCATATTTGGAACTAAAATACGGCAGCACGCGGTAAACTTCAAATTTATGGCAATCGGCAGTATACATTTGTTTTTTTGACGTATATCATCATACCATCCATTCCGCGACACCGATATATAACATGTAGAAGCTCGAAGAATAGTTTGGGGTTGGATACTTTCATATAAGTACCGTGACGTCACGGGTGTTAAGTGGAGTATCAGGTTCCCGAAGTAGTGCAATTGTGAGCCCGCTGTAAAACGCAGGTAAGGGGGAGCATTGAAGATTGCAAGGGATGAAAGATTGTGACGTCATAAATGCAGAGTATAACCAGATATGGACGCAGTACACGCCGAGAGACTACTGTAGTATCTTACTTGCATAAAATAATAGAGGGTAATTGCAAATAAGAACATCAGCCAGACCACCAACCGAAAAACTAACCTAAAATTTTTCTCTAATATGCTTGAAAAGCCATGCGTCCACCATATATTGGAGCGGTATAAGGACAGAGACTTTCCCGCCCTCACACCCACCACTACAACTCCTGTAAGCCAGGATCAGCAGTGGCACGCATTATGGCACCGAGCAGTGAAGCTCGGAGTCTTAGGGAACAGTAATTTGTCTTTATGCCACAACGACATTAATCAAATAGAAAGATAAGGAAGAGTTGGAAATGTTAATTGTCCACTTCCCTCCATAGCAAAGCGGGAGACAGTATAAAGACAGGTACAAAAGAAGTGTGATCCTCTAGCGATCGTAGAACAAAAACAAACCTTCAAAACCTACGTAATCTTAGATGCTATAGTTTAAACTGTACCTAGCTCTAATGTTAGTCCAGCTTTAGATATCTGCCGGCGACGTGCTGCGGCTTATCAAAACGTGACCAACCCACCTTCGAGTACAGTATCCGTTCATAAATACATAGTGCAATATTTGTCATTATATTCTTATAGTTAAGGCAGTCTAAATTGAAAATAGTTTATTTAAATAAAAAGAAATACAGAGACTTAATTTTGCTTAAGCTAAATTAATATAAAAATATAAGACTCTTAATAAGAAAATTTCTAGGGGTACGGAACTAGGCATAGCCTGTATTTTGGGCTACCAAGAAAGATTTATTCTTAACAGAGTTGTATGGACAAAGAAAAGATAAAGGTAACAAAATGCCAAAACAATGAACGAAGTGAAAAAAAAGACAATAGTAATGGAGTAAAAAATATATTATTAATTACTGAGTGGAACAAAATTGTAATTCAGTTCCTAAATAGTACCTATTTTTATTGAAATGACCGCGTATATATTTATCATTTATAGGTAAGCAGAATCACAACTATTGTAACAACATTTCGTTAAGCCTATTTTCATCTTATAACGTGTGGCCTCTCTTTATGATGTAGAAATAGGTCTATTTAGCACTATAGGGCATTCATTCCAATCCCGGTTGACTTATGCGTGACAAGCAAATTTAGTTGTTGAACCTGGGAATCGAACCTACCTTATGGTTTATTTTGGCGCTCGCGACACCCGATCGGTCAAAGAAGTAGTAAAAAATAGCATTAAAAACAAACATAAAAACAAAAAATCTTAAAGAAACACAAGAAAAAAGCCTGTGTGAATAACGGCATCAATGAAAGTAGCGGACCTTGTATGGTTCGGCTGAAGTTTGAAAAGTTCGAATGAAATAATCACGGCTATTTCATGCTTTTGTCTATTATAGAGTTCGGGTTGGATTTGAACTTGTGACCTTTATCTCAGCATCAAGATAGCTACTAGATTAGGGCCTCACGTTCAAAAGCCTACCTGGATACCCAACGATAATTCCTGGCCGCCTAGCATTGTGCAAGCTGACATTAGTTTGCGCAGTTATTACACTACTACTTCTTTATTTTAATTTTTTTTTCGAATCATCGTTCGCTTAAAACGATCCAATACAATTATAAAAAAAAAACTCAAAGCACGTGCGTGAAATCGAACACCGACCTCCGTCTCGGTCCGCACTCACGAAGCTATCGCTTATTTATTACCCAGATTGTTTAATAGCACTGCAACGGCATCGCACCGAAATCCCGTCGAAGTTATCTCGAAAACCAGACTTTCCCGCCTTACGCAACAGTATTCACGCTTAAACAAGCCGAGGTCCGAGCGCCGGCTGCCCACTCACACCCATGCAATTTGTATGAGCCCTCGTCCGGCCAAACCTGGCCTTCCTCACCCCCCGCACGCCCTACAAACCAGACGACAGCGGGGGCCGATCTACCAGCGGTCAGAACTCTTCATGTGACAAACTATGGTATAGTTCGCTATTGGTAGTTGGCTAGCGTAAGTTGGTCTTCCCCGGCCCGAGGATTGTGCGCTGTCTGTGTACGTAGAGGGGTTTTTCGAGCCGTGGTTAGGGGTCAGAGTAACGTGGCCGGTGGCGGAGTATATTACGGTCGGTGTGTAGAATGGCGAGCGGGCGCAGCGTGTGGGTGAGACGTTTACGGCCGGATCGCTGGCCGACGACGTTAGGGTGACCACGCTGGTGAACATCGAAATACAGTTCACGTTTCGTTCAATCAATATGTAATGCGTAAAAACATTATCTGCACTGTCTGGTCGGTTTAGAAACATATTTTTTTAATCCAGAAAAAAAATTATATCAATGATATGGCTTATTAACGAAATGTGTGAAATAAATCGTAAAGCTAACGTCTAATAAACATTAAATATCCTAAGAAAACTGCCCTACATCGAAACCGAAACCACACTCGGCCACCTAACAAAGTTTCTCATTTACAAAACAACATTAACATAACAATTGTCACGTACATTACGTAATAACGTTCTATTAAAATCCCCCCAAAGTCCCACAAAGCGGACGCCCATGGCCGCCATACACGCGGGCGCAATACCGCGCTACGAACGCGACGCGCCGCGGTCGGGGCCGCGCGTCGCGCCAATTAATTACGGTGGCCATCTTACCCCCACCAGCGCGCCACCCACACCCACCACCCCAGCTGACGGACAATAATTGCCGAATCCACAAGCCTCTTGCCAGACCACCTACTGGGACCCAGTGTTCTCTTAGAAGTTTACAGTCGCATCCTAGCAGTCTAATTCCACTGAGAAGGAAATTATTGGTATCTACGTTTGGTACGTTATTAAAAAATGTAAAGGATGATGAGATTTTGACTCTTTACAGTAAGACATTAAGAGCTATCGCTCGGCTCGTAGCATCACGATTGTCTACTTACATGGAGCTATACTACAATCAACGATATTTGATGCTAGTAATTACGTTGGCTATAATGTACTTCAGATCATTACAATGCTTGGATACTGCCAAATGACATAGACAAAACTGACTCGCGTTAACTTACCACATGCCAACATGACGCACGTAAAAAAAATCATCGATTTAAAAAAATACGCAGCCATCATTCCCTTCAATGAATGAACGATTAATGAGTGAATGTTTTGATAGAATATAAACTCGCATTCGAATTTTAAAATCTATGTTCCATCGATCTTCGCAGATGTTTGGTAGGTCAGAGTAAGTGAAAGGTGTCGCGGACGGGTAAAACCTTTAGCGTGTACACACGAACAAATTAGATTATACACATCAAGCCGCCAGCCCAAAATGGTAGGCAGAGACTAAGTAATTCATGGCACAGTTTTAACGTAATAATTTTCCGTGACTCTATAGCTACCACTGCTTTGCTATTGCTGCTCCTTATCCTAGAACCCGTTGCTGCAATAGGTTTGAAAAGAATGTTACGCCAACTCTGCACTGCTGATTTGAGTAGGTTTAGTACGTTCTCATGGTTGACATTTGACAACCCTAAATCCAGATAGGATGTAAGTAAGTTTGGTAGTTTCTCAGAGTTGCCAACCCTAATTTCATCTACTACAAACAGTATGACTTTCCTGTATTTATTTAGTATTTAATAAGTTCCAGGGTTGGCAGCGCTAGATACGCTTCTTTTGTCATTACTACATATTATATGACCTATATTTATTCCTTTAAAATTTAATAAGTTCCAGGGGTTGGCAGCCCTGGGTTCGGCCAAGCAATAATGTCCATTACGGCAGCATGGCGCAGACAAGGTGACGCAAAGTGGTCGCTTCAGTCGCGCGAACACCAACGCGTTATTAACTACACTGTCAATAAGGTGCAAAATACGTTAAATAGTACGAATATTCTAAGGGCAACATTTTTTTAATCAATAAGCGAGGTTTGGCAAATTAGAAAACTTGCAGAAGGTGATATCCATAAACAATTGTTACCGTGTAAACAAACATGGCAAGCTGACGCCTGCAAATTTTGAAGCTTGCAGGACTTGTGGCAAGTCACAGGGGTATATTTTTTATTTCTTTCTGTGGAACTATTGACATACTGCCGCTAAAATAAACGCATCTAGATTATTTACGCAATACATTGCTGCAAGAACTTGCTAATCTTGACTTAGCTTTAGATATAGAGGTCCATACATACATAGTATCACGCCTCTATCTCATAAGGGTAGGCAGAGACTATGGGTCACCACTTTGCACGATTCTGGCATACTTCTCGCGCTTCATGCATTCCCGCCAGTTCAGGGTACTTTTAATCTGGCCTTTGTTGAGAATGTCATACCTGACATTCGAAGGTTCGGTGCGGTCGACCCCTATCGGCTCTTCAATCCACATTCGCCTTAAAGTCAATTTAGTCCAAAAATAAGTAAAATTTAAAGTATAACAAGAATAAATAGTCAACGTGACGACATTTCATTTTCGTTAAACAAAAGATTCGATAGCGGTTTAATGTTTCAGGCAACGAGTTATGCATATAGGTATAAGTATAGCGTGCTGCGTACGCGCTTCTATCGATATCCTAATAAATCAGTGCGTTACGAGCCAGCGTTTGTTTAACTCCTGTCCTGTATTGCATTCTAAACACAATGTAAAAACGAACTAACAAAGATAAGACACCAAATCTGTTATCTATTCGTTTACCCAACAATATATCTCTAGACAATTGAGAAACAAAAGACTCGTACTTTTTAGAAAAAAAAATTATTGTCCAAGACACATCAGTCCAAAAAAATGTAAAGTATTTTTGAACTACCGTTAAATGCGCAGTTCCCGGCATTTCAGTCAATATAAAGGCGCACATGTTTGGTATCAAAAACAATCGCTCAACTCTCGTGCTGGTACAGTCAGCTACAAAAATAGCTGAACAAATTCATAAATTCGAAACGCTTCTACATATTAACTTTAATCGATATATCCTTTTTCTGTATCTAAATTGAACCTTTAAAGTGTATTTTAGTATAACAATGAATAAACATTTGTACATAAAAATACACAAAAGTGAACAAATTCATAATATCAAACACATTAACTTCAATCGATACATTATTTTTTTCTTTAACTAAAATGAACTCTTTAAGTGTATATTAGTAAAAAAAAAAAAGGTTGTTGATAAGAACTCAAGTTCAATGGTTTTGACAAGCAATGGACGGCGCTCGAAGACGCGCCACTTTTAAGACATACTTTAAATTACCTAGTATAAACTAAGACAGGGTAAAATGGCGCATATTGGAGGAGGTCTATGTCCAGCAGTGGACAGATATAGGCTGATGATGATGATGATGAGTATAAACTGTTCACATCCCGCCAGCGTCGCGTAGCATTTGATAGCAACTCTTACATGTCAGTTTTAGTGTCAAAAAATCTAGTACGTAGACAAGCTTTGTTATAATTTATTGTCTACTGCTGAACACAAGTCTACTCTATTACTTTGGGGACAACATATCATATTCACAAGCTAAAATACCATAATATTTTGAAAGAAAGAAAGATGTTACAAATAAATAAATTCTTTCTTTCTTTCATATTTTAGTAAAAATGTGTAGATACGGCACCGTACTGCACTCGGCTTTCAAAACTTTGCATTATCGCACACACTTTGTAGCTAGTGTAACTACTGGACATAATAAGACTTAACATCTCATGCCTCAGTATGGCGAGCGCAGTGGAATACCAAACAATATAATTCAAGGTGTTGGATGGTGTTTCTACTGTTTATGGGCAGTCGTATCGTTTACCATCAAGCGAACGGCAAGCTCGTCTCGTCATTCAAAATAATAAAAAAAAAAGAAAAGAAACAGATAGCTTATTATTATTAAAACTATTTCTAGACCCCACTCATGCATATTAGTACCTATATATTGTGTCGGGTTCCTTTTCGGAAAATTTCAACCTCCACCACTGATATCCATCAATATGGAACAGTGCTTGCAAAAACCGCTTGGCGATGGAAATTAATATATTTGACGCAGATGTCTATTTATAAACATACAAAATTTTCTAAAAAGGAGACCACCGATAATGACAAGACCTCTATCATTTCCCCATCTCAACGTTTGCTAGCAGGTTAAAAGTCTCAATTTATTAATGTTGGTGGCCGTCGGCATTATCAGAGGACGGTGACGGCTCGAGCTTTCACGTGGCGCGGGCGCAGTGCGCGCGCATTCCGGGCCAGATGCGGCACGTACTGCGAACGCGTTATGCACGAGGGAACAAGGAAAACTGTTTATAATATATTAGGCATTACATTTTTATATACGTTTTCGTCTTAGTGGTGGTAAGTGACTATTAGTAGCGTTGTTAATTGCGAATGATTAAATAAACTAGAAAATCAATGTACTGACCTTAGTTCCCCTTGTAACAAATGTTAGCAACTGTCAGTAAAGAACTACTTTGTATGTAAACTTTGAGTAAAATAATAGGTGTTTTGTTGTCATTGTACTATTGATCCATAAAGAGCAACCCTAGAGACCTATTCTATGCATTACTGAAAGTAACTTTACATATTAATATTTTGTTTTGTAAGCAGATTCTTGGACTAAGTGATGTTGCCTGAGTTTGAATGTAACTTTTGTTTTAAACCTAGATCTAATGACCTCTACTTAATTTGCGAGCTTTTAAAAAAAACAGCAGCGCGGCGTGGGGGTGTATGTTGAGGACTTTGGGAGAGTTCAGAGTAACCTCACGACTGTAATAAATAATACATTCATTCTCCATTCTACTTCATACATACATACGCTATTTTAATTTTTAGGGGAAGGCAGAGGTATATTTTACTAAATATGATAGATGTTATTTAATAAAGAACGAGCTTTAAACATACGAGCAATAATTTATCACTCGATGCTTCATTTCAGCATAACATCATCTTGTAGAGCAGCCGGTCGCGGCGCGTGTGTACCCCGTGCCGACGGTACCCGGTACCCATTACCCGCCGCGCCTTCGCGAGCCGAACGCTCGATATTACACATATTACCAGTTTCTATCTAACCTTGGTCAATATAATATCCTGGAATGGCAGCGACCACACTGGTCCTGATGCATGGTCACCGCCAGAATCCGTTTTGGAGGTGTATCGGCACCTACGCACTATACTACATAATATCATTAAGTTTTATTTTTTTTAATTCAACACGCAAGGGTATTTGGAAACGTTTTATCATAAAAATCTCTGTAGTCTATAATTCCCATTGTTGCAGATTTATTCAGTGACATCTTTTTGTGACTTATTTCAATGCGCGTGTATCTACTTGCTCCCCCTTCCGGCGCCCATGTTCTGATGGATGTGCAGTTTACTAGCGTGGTAGTATCTGATCGTTGATAGAGGTACGGTGACTGCACTGCACCTGATGGTAAGTGGAGTGGCGTCCATATGTAGTATAGATTTATCAGAGATGTTTATCACAAGTAAATTGTAGGCTAAATAATTATCAATATAATAACTGACTCGATTGACTGACTTGGTTGCATAGTTGTATTACGGTACAACTGCAGAGCTAAAGTCTCAGGTGCGATTCTCGGGTCGGGCAAACTGATGTTGGATTTTTTTTTTAAATAGTATCAACCTACAATTTGTGTCCTGTATGGCGATAGGCTCGTCCCTATCACCATGGGATGGAATACACAAGACGGTAAGTGAGTGCACCATTTCTGCCCCTGCCTACCCTTTCGGGAATGAAAGCGTAGGCTTGATTATGTGCATTATAGCAGCTCCCTGATATACAGGTCCACTGTTGGGCACGGGCCTCTTCCAACACTCAATGTTAGAGTAATGTATTGTCTACGAATGCCATCGCATATCTGAACGGTAATTAAATTATGGGGGATTTGTGGGTGTATTAGAGGTCCCAAATAGGTCTCATCGAAAATCAACATGGCAGATTATTGAGATGATGATACACAATTTAATTATCATTACAATGATGTATAACACTCATTAACATAATTTTATTACATTAATTAGAATTTCGTAAATGACGTAATAATTTTTATTGGTTCTAAAAATAAATGCTTGAAATTACAAACAAAACACGATGATGTTTCACATCATCACCTGAACAGAAATAAGGTATTAAATGTTGATACATTATAAACACATAATCCTGTCACATATATATATTTAAAACTATGATTTATAACCTACCCATAACCCGATAAATTACCATAAATACACAAATCATACTACACAACAACAACATTATTAATAAAAATTTAATTATCACATTATAAATACACAATAACTTGTTCGAATCACAATAAAATATGAATGAACGACGTGGGCGATGAATGTACGCAAAAAAGCTTCACATGACCGCGTTTCTTTTATAAAAGACTTCAACGCCGCCCCGAACACTTCCTTACGATTATGAAGATGATAATATTTCCGGTTTTATTTACTTCTTTATTTATTTTTATTCATATTTGTGATTTTATTTTTCATTGTGTATACTGTTTAGATGTAGTTTCGATTAGCGTTTGATAGGATATGAAATATTTTAGAAAAAAAAAAGCAAAAAAAATCACAAATTTATTTTATAAATGTTAAATATTTTCGGTTTTCTTTATCTATTTGTATTCATATTTTTGATTTTATTTGTTATTGTGTATACTGTTTAGATGTAGTTCGACTAGTGTTTGATATGATTTGAATTATTATAGAAAAAAAAAGAAAAAACATATTTTTTTATAATTTTTAATATTGTTTTTTTTTGCTTACATTGTTATCTTTATAAATAAGAATAAAACTAAATATAACATCATCAACACCAAACACCAACATCGCATTATATAACGACTTGAACCTCATTACCCAATACTGTTCAAGCATAGACGTAGTTTTTAAAGTGTTCGGTGAGGGCGCGCCGAGCTCCCTCCTCGTTAACTGCGAGCTTTATGTCCTGCAGCTGAGGACCGACTTCTATCGTCTTCTGGTTTAATCGTCTAAAATAACTGGGACGTAAATATTCGCATTACTATTCTCGGGTCACGCTCTTTGCTAAAAAATGAACTATTATCATATACCCTATTATCATATATCATATGCCGAGGTATAACTGGTGCCCTCATTTTATCATACTTATTCCGTCCTATGATATGATAAGGAGCGAGACTATCGCCACTGTGCAAACTGCTGACAAAAAACAATTGAAAGATGACTTAATGATTGTGACAATATTCTACAGGGTTGCTTTGACATTGCATTACTAAATGAACCCACATACTATCAGGATAGCAGTGAGGCCCCTTTAACGTCACGTATAAAAAAAAATAACAGCCGAATCCCAGTTACTCCAACTGACGATAACATCATCAGCCCTTTCCACGACTCCCCATTGTCCACCACCCGCGCTCCTACTAGTCTAATGCGACGAAACGAACGGCTTAGTTTTTACCATCTTCTGGGTATCCAATCTTGACCGCCCACACCCAAAAATTTCAAAAGACGATAGATTAAACCGACTGAGAAGCCGACGTAATTCCAATAATCATACAAATTAGTAAAACAGTTACTTAATTTTAACCTTGAACTAAAATTTTAATGTATTTAACGATGAAACAAATCTATCTCAACTTCAAGGCACGGAACCTCGAGGGACTTCGCCTTTTCAGTGTTGGAGAGGGTTTGAATTACAGCATCGGCTTGGCTTAGTTACTAGTGGACAACTTTTATACCACTAGTGGGTAAGTGGACTACTGATTGTCCCTCTTACACAATGTTGCCGGATTAGATTTTTCCCAAATGAGCCTAATTTTTGAGGCCACAAAATTTCAATAAATCGGAAAATTCAGGACCTTTATTGCTCTTTAGCACACTACATGATTGGGCTACATTTGATGAAGTTAAAGTAATAAGTCTAGTGGTATGACAGCCCTAACTCATTCCAATACTTTGCATTGCAAAGGGCTAAATCATTTAAAGCTTGCCATATTATGGTGCCTGGAGCAGGGTGGATGGACCGTGGATGTTACCTGTGATTTCTAGAATTTACCTACTTTAATGTTCCGCTATCCCATTAGTAAAAGTAGAGACTACAAGAAGCGACCTAAAGTCTGTTGTCGGCATTTCTCTGGTAGCAATTACTTTCTGAACTGGTAGTAGAGTAAAAATTTACTAAATCTAAATAAGGTTAAACATTTTATGGGTAAAAATAGATATATTTATTTGAGAGTAAAATCTTTGAATAACATTATGTATCTTAAATAGCAGTGATTAATCACGAAAATGCGAGTAAAGGAAAAATGGTTGTTATGCCGACCGTTAAGGAAAGATATGGAAGAATCACAATGGACTGTGATGATAGGGGAATCTTGCTAATCATATAAGACTCAACAATAATACTAACACTTCAAATCAGTTCCTTGATAATACTTCTTCGATTATTCTGACCCAGCAAGTTAATATTCATCGCAGCTGGTACCTCTACAGTTCAAATATTAAACCTACGAAAAGTCTACCTACAAACTTTTACACCTCATTTCGTAATACGTAAGATAGACCTACATTAACATCTCTTTAAAACCCCATCCACTTAACAAACTTGTAAGGGTCGGTCCACACGGCACGTACGAAATTTTGCGTTAATAAAATTTTCATTTGCCGATATCTGCCAAGTTTGTTACTCGAAGTTATCTGTTGGAAGACGATGTCCGGCCGGGTACATATTAATGAGAGCAGGTAGCCGGCGGGTGGTGCGGTGGCGGCGGGGCGCGCGCGGGGGGCGTGCGCGGGCGTCGGGTGGCGCGTCGCCATGGCAACGCGACGCGACCTCGGGCGCGGTATTACAATGAAGGCTACGATGGTTGCGGATCAGGGATTCGGCCAGTGATGTGCTTTTGCTGTATTCGCGTGAGTATAATTATGATTTATTTGCGACATTTTGTTGGTATCACTAAATTTCCCTGATGATAGATGATTCGCTAGAGTCTGTCTGTGGAGATTACACGACATTCACAATTATGGCTACCCAACATCAAATTATAATCACTGGTCCCAACAACATTGTAAATACAAATATTACAGGATTAAACATAATAATATATAATCTTCCTATCTTAGGATGACGAATGCCGGTCATATCAGAGCTTTATAACTAAAAAAGTGATAGAAAAAAATAATAAGATATACTTTTTGTAATACTAAGAAGCGAACGATTACTTATAAACTCTTAAGGAAGACACAATAAGTTTTCGGTGATGCTATAAGGTTTTATTGCCCAAGTCGACCAATGATTGAATGATTTTTGTTATAAGTACCAACAAAAATCAAACTGAATTATTTAATATATAATCACTTAAAAAAAAACTACCCGAAAAACACGTCGCACGTTTCCCATCCCTAGAACGCACGGCGAGAGCGCCGCAGCCACCCCTATCTCCAAGTCGCGCGTGATGCTCGCGGGGGCCGCGAGCCGGCGCGGCGGGAGCGGACGCCCACCGCCACTAGCAGTACGTGCCACGACAAAAAACCCGCTTGACCCGAGTCCGGCGCCCATAAAGCGGCGAACGTAATAAACCCCACTTGCTTGCCTTGCTTTCTGTCGCAAATGGCGCTCAAAGGAACGCACGTCCACGCGTTCTAATTTCGCTGCGAATCGTTTGATTCCGAGCGGCACGAGTGCTGCCGACGCTATCGATTCCACGTTGTTTGTGTCAAATTACTGGCTGAATGTGCTCGAGCCTTTGCTCGGCTCTCATGCTTAGTGCGCACAACTCTAGTTATCGTACGGATGACACATCACTATCGGTATGGTGGAATGTTTGTGTTTCTGTTGCCTCTTCGCAGTAAAACTAAGGACTTGATAAAACCTGGAGTACAAAGTATAGCTTTACGCCTAAGAGATATTTCAGACCGTATTCTGTCAGCCTTCAGAGAGTTCTGAGAAACCATCACTGCTTCTGACCAGAACTTGTCACTTAAATTTTGAGTATTTTGCAAAGTACCCTATCGCTTATCTGATACATTATTTACTGTATATTTAACCATCTTCCAAAAAAGAGATAGTTCTCAATTTGTTTGTTTATATATTTCAAGAATTTGTTAATCCTGGTCCAACATTACGGCAGCCGGAACTTAACATATTTTATAACGAAGTAAATTTTAATTCACCTTTCGCTAAATCTACATGAAAACAAAACCAACTGACACTTGGTTACAACTTGCGATATCAAAAAGGCCGGCATAATTCTGTCGTCTGGCGACGAATAATTATCTCTGATCGACATCCCATGTGCACCGCACTCCGCTTACCGACACGTGCAGTGCACTTAACTATATCTGTACAAAAAACCCTTGCAATAGCGCTTCCGAGTACAAACTAATAACCTCAGGAATATAATATAATAATAATAATAATATCAGCCCTGTATTATATACTTACCCACTGCTGAGCACGGGCCTCCTCTATTACTGAGAGGGATTAGGCCTTAGTCCACCACGCAGGCCTAGTGCGGATTGGTAGACTTCACACACCTTCGATATTCCTATAGAGAACGTCTCAGATATGCAGCTTTCCTCACGATGTTTTCCTTCACCGTTAATATATAATTAATGCTAAGACTACATTACTTATCTTACTTTCGCTTATAAATATATCATGAAGCAGTACCCTCGGGCGACTACTGTGATCTGAGACCGTTTAACTACACGTCAAAGACCTCTACAGTTGTATCTTAAAATATATAACAGATATTCTGTTATCCATACTAATTGATGCAAAAGTATGTCTGTCTGTTGCGCTTTGACAACCAAACCCATAAATCGATATCTATGAAACTAAATAATGACATTTGAACCCCAAGAAATAATGTAGGCTAATTTAACGATTCGTATTTCACGCAGACAAACCCGCGAGAAAAACTAGTTTTTTTAAATTGATGTAAAGAGGAGAAGTTTGTAAGTTTGTTTATAATCCTGGAACTATTGAACCGAATTTGAAAATTCTTTTGGGATTGTTGGAATTCTTTTGGGATTGCTATATATTATTCAATTTGCCCATCAAATATAGCATTAAATCATGTAATAGTGAACTAGCGATATGTGAGTGAAATAAAAAAAATGAAATAAACCGTATTATATATTGGGAAAGCGACGATAGCCTAGTTGGGTGTGGAACGGTCTGCCGAGACAAATGTCCGCAGGTTCAAATCCCAAGGGCACACACCTCTGAATTTTCTAAAAAATCATGTGTGTATTCTTTGTGAATTTATCGTTCGCTTTAACGGTGAAGGAAAACATCGTGAGGAAACCTGCACATCTGAGAAGTTCCTCTGTAGGAATTTCAAAGGTGTGTGAAGTCTACCAATCCGCACTAGGCCAGCGTGGTGGACTAAGGCCTAATCCCTCTCAGTAGTAGAGGAGGCCCGTGCTCAGCAGTGGGCAAGTATATAATACAGGGCTGATATTATTATATATTATTATTATATATTGGGAAAATATTATGTTAAAAATATAACATAAATTTACGTCACATGCCTTAGGTGCATGCGTAACCATGAATCTAATATAAATTATTGAAAAACACTATTGTATTATTATCCTGTTACTACAAAGCAACTGACGAATGACATAGCGTCATTATTGACTTCAATAGCTCATGTTGTAAAGTGTGAAGCCAGTTTTAGTCATAGGGAAGACCTAAACCTGAATATATGTGAGTCAAAACCAGAATACGTCATGGCCGAGAGAGATACAACTTAGTGGTACATGGTAAGGTGCGACCATCTGATAGTTTTGCGTCATTTTAAAGTGACCCCACTGTACCTGATGGTAAGTAGAGTGAGGTCCAAATAGAGTGTTGACTGACGAGAAACCTATGTATATAATACCTTTCTCACTTTGTATATGTAATGTTTTGAAGATCAACATTATAATGTTACCAACTCTTATATTAAAAATCACACATAAAGATTTGTTTTTGATTTTTATTCCTGGCCAATCGACACATTTTGCCGGCCTATTTGAAACCGTATATACACAGGCTATCCCGGAACGCGACACACTTACGTGGACCACTATGGCGGGTATTACACCTTGTGTACAGTGGCTACTATCTTGGATCATCCAAGTATCCTTCCAACAACATATATTCGATATATTCACCCAACAATGGTCCCTAAACCAATATTCGTAAGAGCCTATGACTTTTTTGAAAGGTGATAAAAACGCGCGGTCTTTTCGCGCCCTCTGTGTACACATAACATTATGTTTATAAATGTAGAGGTCCCACCACCCTCCCACCCACCTATATTTTTAAATTATCATCATCATTTCGCGCCAAGCGGAAAATAATTTAAGTGTTTAATGTACTAGTGATGAGTTGTGTATTCGTCTTTTTTTTTTTTTGTTTTCGCGGAGAAAGTGTCTTATGACTACCGCTCAGCCTTCGTGGGGGGCGACTGAGCGGTTATGTTGGGGTCACCGTGCCTTACGACCCGGCATTGCGCCGCCTGGATTTGATGTCGACCTTCAGGCGACCGCCGGGCCGAGTCCCTAACCTATGTACAACGCACGGCATACCAACTAAAACTCCGCGGTGGCCCTCTTCGGCGCATTAGGGACGACTGCGAGCTTCCTCTGACGGAAATGTCTAAGTCTGCTTCCACAGCCGCCACCTGTGTATTCGTCTGCCAAATTTGAATTCGCCGCCCAGGCCATGAGCCCCGGCTTGCCCAAGATGCGGGATTGAATCGTACTAATGATAGAAGATTCTACATAAAGAGAAGCCGACAGGAATCGGGTTCTATGAACCTTTCACCACTGATACAGCACCTACATACGATTCGAAAATTATGAGATTTATTACCTCTTTTACATTTCTTCAAGGTTCTCCTAAAGATAGACACGTAGTCAGACATTAATTATTTCACAAAGGACCGTGAAGCTTGAATAAGTCGGATGATGTCCATAGACAACAGCCAAATGATATTTCTAATCGTGTCACTGAAATAGGAATATTATTACCTAGACTAAAATCCTAATTTTGAAAAACATTTACACCTAAATTCACCTTTAAATAAACCTATCATCCACAACTCACACTTAAACTCAACCTCACCGTTTAATACAACACAATCCAACCAACAAATCCCCATTTGAAAACAAAGAAAGCCATACAAAGAAACAACTCAATTACGATTGTCAAGATAATCCGCAGACGCATAAAATGTTCAGCGGCAATAATTTTATTGTCTAACAGACTTCATTGGGTCAATATAAAGGGCCATTAACAAAGTTTCAAACCGGGATCAACAGGTGGCGCCATTCGTTTCAATATCTGGAAAAGTTTGCGACGCAACTCAATAAAACGACCGGTATAATTTGAGCCCGATACTCGAAACCACTTCCCTTGATGGCGCCGCGCGCGGAAGAATGGGGAGAGCGGGGTGGTTCACTTTAAATCGGACGTTTCTTTGCCCTGTTGTTATTATCATTGCCGGTTCATGTTTTTATTGTATTGTGTACTTTAATGCTTTAGTAATAAGTGTTATATTGTGTTGTCTGACAGAAACAATTGCCGCAGTCAACAGTTTAGTGAGATGTTTCGTGTTTGAAAAGATTTTATGAACGTGTTAGTGGAGCGCTGGAGTGGAGGCTTGAGATCAGCTGTTCAATACCGTACAATTGTTTTATTTTAAGGCGATACCTCAAGGTCCATTTTCATACATTTTGTTTCACCTTTAATCTGGGTAACTAAACAAGTATTGGCAAGTAAAGAATTTAAATTCACGTCTAGTTAGTGATTAGTTCTCGCAGTTGAAAGAAAAACGTAAAAATAATTAATAATCATGGATATTTCGGCCTTTAAAATTTAATATGACGAAATGGACCTTGAGGTATCGCCTTAAACTTTTATAGTTATTTACTTTTAATGGACAATAATAATTGACGATCAAACCTTTCCTTAGTTCTCTCAAATAAAAGGTAGTTATTGTAACATCTAGAAAGATATTCAAAAGCCTAAATAAATTCAGATCACTTTTTATGACTACTCATCCCTTAATCCCAAACGAAGAATTGATTGAATAAAATTACATATAAGTGAATGAATCCCTTCTAGCGAATTTCTGCCACGGCGGGATCAGCCAGGAACGCAGGAGATAGTATAGTGCACAAGTGTGTGCGCAATACACATGTGCACTCTCTGTTCCTTTACTTTAATAGTCTGTTGAGACGACAATCCGACATGACCATAAGATGGAAAAATTCAGCCACAATAATTTTAAAGCGACTCAGGATTCGGACCCAAGACCTCAGCGCGATACTTGAAATCGCACTGCGTACGCATAACAACTACGCCACCAAGCAATAAGTGCAATACAACTATACATATGAAGAAATAAGGGACTGCCCCTTTCATAACAAGCATTATATGTATTTTAATACTTAGTAAACACGTCACCTGGTGGTATCTGTAAATGGTATCTTCAATGAACATCTACAATACAAAAACTCGTGAGATGCTAATCTTAATTTTAAGGAAAATTACACTTAGTGCATACTCCTTAAAGCCTATTTCACAATGTCTACGTTAATACACAATACTTCATAACACGACCAAATACAAAAGTCATACAGTCAACTGTGTCCAATAGTAAACAACTGAATACAATCCTCATCAGTGGTATATGATACTGGCGGATAATATTTACTTGCCTGGCGTAGTTTTAATGCGGTACGATTGCCTGTTGTCTCGGATTCGTTCCCGGTCACGTCGTATATTAAATAGGCTAGGTAGGGTATAGAGTATATTAAATGAATGTCGAAGTCTGGAATAAATGACAAGAGACATAACCCCGTTTAAAAAAAAGCGACGATAGTCTAGATCAGTGGTTCTCAAACTTTTTAAATGACGGAACCCTTTTGGGAAGCAAAATACTTGATGGAACCCTACAATAAAACAATTGTTTTTATAAGTGTATTTTTTATTAATCAGCATAATAAAAGTACAATGTCACAGTTACGAATTATTATTGAGAGAGGTGTTTTGATTTTTTTTTTCTAAATTCTTGCGGAACCCCGACAGACGTATCACGGAACCCTAGGGTTCCGCGGAACACACTTAGAGTATAGCTGGTCTAGATGGTTATGGAACGGACTGCCGAGACGAATGTCCGCAGGTTCAAAACCCAAGGGCACAAACCTCTGTCGTTTTTAAAATTATGTGTGTATTCTTTGTAAATTATCGCTTGCTTTAACGGTGAAGGAAAACATCGTGAGGAAACCTGCACACCCAAGAAGTTCTCTATAGAAATTTCGAAGGTGTGTGAAGTCTACCAATCCTTACTAGGCCAGCGTGGTGGACTAAGGGCTAATCCATCTCAATAGTAGAGGAGGCCTGTGCCTAACAGTGGGACAGTACATAATATAGGGCTGATATTATATATATTATATATAGCCCCGTGGGCCCATTGGCGAAATATAGGTATGATAACACCTCTACCTACCCCTGACAAAGGAAATAGGAGTGATGCTATACAGGGTAATTTCGAAATAGCGGTAATTAATAAAATCGCACATTCGTCTTCACCTCTACTAATATTTTCACCGAAAATCCAAGTTTGACTTTCCTGATTTTTTTATCATTTTGCAGTTAAGTGCGAATGTGGCGTGTGCGTGCGTGTATTTCTGGCTGAAAGTGTGATGTTGCTACTGCGAAAAATGCTCTTAGAGTGATAGTTGAGGCATTATGGCGGGTAAAATTAAAATTACTTTTTATTAGTATTTATTTTGTTTGTAATTTACACTTTTATTACATTAACGGTTCGATTAATTTATTATAAAGTGTTATTTCAAGAAGATAAGTATGTGGTTTCATTTAGTAACGCAATACTGTATATATATAAATACTAGCTTTTGCCCGCGGCTCCGCCCGCGTTATAAAGTTTTTCAGACTAAAGTTTTCCGTTATAAAAGTAGTAGTTTCCCGGGAGCCTATGTTCTTCCCGGGGTCTCAAACTGTCTCCATACTAAATTTCATCTTAATACGTTGGGTAGTTTTTGAGTTTAACACGTTCAGGCAGACAGATGCAGCGGGGAACTTTGTTTTATAATATATTTTTAGAACTTTTAAGTGAAACAATCCCGTCATACATCATTGTTGCATAACTTTAACCGTTTACGCAGCGCAGGCAACGGAAGCGCTCAAAACTCATAATTTTCCCCGTTTAAGCAACATGTTTCAGTACTGCTCCGCTCCTATTGGTCATAGCGTGATGATATATAACTTTGAGCACTCCACAACAAAGGACTATTCAACACAAAAATATTTTTTCAGTTCGAATCGGTAGTTCCTGAGATTAGCCATTACTGCTCCGCTCCTACTGAATATAGCGTGATGATATATAGCCTATAGCACTCCACGAACAAAGGGCTATCCAACGTAAAAATAATTTTTCGGTTTGGACCGGTAGTTCCTGAGATTAGCGCGTTCAAACAAACAAACAAACAAACTCTTCAGCTTTATATAATAGTATAGATTACAAATCCTAAGAGATATCTATACTAGTATTATGAAGTAAAAACAAAACATTTTTGTATATTTGTTTGTAATGGGTAAACTTAAAAAATACTAAGCCGATTTTGAAATTTCTTTCAGTAGTATGAAGTTATAATACCCGTAAATACTATAGGCTGATTTTATCCCAGGAATGAGCGTATACGCGGGCAGAGTCGCGAGCAAAAGCTAGTAAATATGATCAGATAATTTGTTGAACTCCACCTTAGTAAACATCGTGAGTAATTTGTACGGGCAAGGTCAAAAGTAAAATTGTTTCTTGTATTTTTATATTCCAAAAATATTATTTCAGTCTATGATAAGTTTAATGTCTTTTTTTCAATTAGTACTCAAAACACTTCCATGTTACTTGGTCTAGTGGCAGCGAAGATGGACTGTTAAATAGTCTCGGTTCGATTCCATGTCAAATTTCTGTGAGTTTTCGAACACAATTTACCAGCGACAGGGTCCTCTGAATGGATTGTCGTATTAACAAGTTCTAGTACAATATTTTAAAAATATCGTATCGCACGTTACAGAAAAAAAATGTTTCTCGCTTTTTAAAAAGAACCATGTGAATTTGTCAATTCTCTTCATGTTACATCCAATTTATTTCTAAAATCATTCATATTGACTACACCGGTGGCGTAGTTGTATTGCGGTCGCGGTACTATCACTCTGAGCTTCGGATTCGAATTCCGAGAAACGTCATATAGGGTTTTTCTCACATCCTCATGAAAGTACTATACTAGTTGCGACTCTGCCTACCCCTGCAGGGATAAAACGTGTGTATCATTGATATTAAATCCGACGCTCTGTATTCCCGCGCCGTGCGTAACATGTCTCTTAACTCAACAGCCGGACGACCGGTGTCAAATATGTGACTTTGGATGTGTTTGCGTGTCTGACCATCATTACATGCCGTAATACGTGCTGATTTATAAATATATCATGTGTATATATTTTGCATTTGTTTAAAATATACCGTGTTTTACATGATAAGAAGTATGGGTATTGTATGGAAAAGGTTTTGTTTACAAATATATACGAAGGGATAGGCAGACGTGTAACTAAGGCACTCACGTTGCGTCTGTGCATCCATGATGTGATATGGGGCGAGTCTATCCCAAAATCAGGCACAAATCAGACACCGGCCTGTCAAAGAAAAAAAAACAATATCATTTTGCCCGACACGGGATTTGAACCCGTGACCTCAGAGTGTTATTGCACACAATACAACTAAGCTAGCGTGGCAGTCAATATGTTCTGTAGGAAATTATAGGAAAACAAATTAGAGCAAATTGTTTGAACTGGGCACATAAACACTTATTCAGGCAAACAAATTCGCTTTCTAACTAAATATTATGTCTATTGTATTATATGATTCCTTGTATTTATAATTGGGTATTCATCATGCATTATTGGATACAGTATAGACTGTATAGAGCTCGTAAGTCAAAGGTTCTCTCGAAAATAGTTTGCGGCTGGGTCCATCTGGTTTGAGACACCAAATCTCTAAACTCATGAATTTCTAGTGATCTATCCTAAGCATATCATATTGTTCAAATTTTATTTATTTATTTTATCATCATTTGTACAATATCTTTACAGGTACTTTATATCTCACATACCTATATAAATATTTAGAAAGTGTAATCTATATTAAAATTATAAAGCTGTAAAGATTCTAACGTTTTTTGAGTGTAGGGGTAATCTGTGGAACTACTGAACCGATTTTGATTTTTTTTCACTAATAAGAAGCCATATTACTCCTGATTGTTAAAGGTTACTTTTTAGCCTGGGAAAACATTTGAGCCAGAAAACTTTGTAACACAGACGAAACCGCGGGGAGCAGCTAATAAATAATAAATATAGAGTCAGGACGTCGAAATCATAAGCATTGTTAAAGGTGAGAAAAAGGCGCAATCTGTAAAGATCATCTACGAAAGCATCTGTCGGTTACCAAGTAGGTTAGTGACGAGTAGTACGTGATAAACAAACGGCGTGTTTCGCATTCGAAGCGCGTTGCGGGCGACGCGGCGGCGCTGCGGCGGCGCGGCCGGGGCGCGGCGGGGGCGCGTGAGTCAGCCGCGATAATGCGCGCTCGGTGACCGCGGACCACGCGCAAGCGACCGTCGCGTCGCCTCGTGGCACGGTGATATGCGACGCGATGAGCGAGCGCTGCGTGTACGTAGGTGGTCTAAGCGAGTCATGTTTAGTATGTACTAGCCTAATATTTATGCCAGCATGCATTTTGCAAGCTCTCCACTTTTATAAAGGAAATTAAAGCCAGTGTAGTTACTGGCATCTACGGCCTGTTACTTTTTTTGAATGTAATAGACAGAGGCTGCCTTAGGGGGAGACGAACCAGGCAACCACTTGGGCCGTTGGTGGACCTTTTTTACGATCTTACCTATGAAACTTTTAAAACCGAAGACCTTTTTTGGTCCTTCTCGGGACCTCGCGTCGGTTTTTTTCATTTTGCCTCGCGTCGTTTAGAGCTGCCACTCCTAATAGAAATTATAAGCGTTCTTAAAAATGGTGCAACACAACGACCGCTGTTGTGGCGTAATAGGCCATAGTACGTGTGAATCGAAGGGCGGCAAATTCAATCTCCGCTTTCAAAGCGTTTCTTCAATGACAATTACAGATATCCGCTAAAACTTAGCAGAATAGACACTACGATGTAACCTAGACACACTCAAACAATTACTGAAAAAACTTTTACTAAACTAAATCAGAGTGTAAAAGTAATTCGCGCCGTTCCGCTCGCAAGTTACCTTGGAACACATGTCGCCCGCCCACGTGACGTGCTCCGCACATTGTTTGCTGCGCGAATAAACAACGCATAAACGGCACGTGCCACAAAAACTTGCTTTTCCACACGAAACCCGGCAATGACTGTGTCGCAACACCCTATATAACCGTAGCGTATCTACTTGTGTAAAGTCTTGGTTATAAATCACTCTGTATGGCGGGTATCTTTTACAATCAGCTTTTCTGCTGAACATTAAAATAAGCAGCCATTATTACCAGTAATTCATCAGGAATTAGAGAGTAAAGCGAATAAAATATTTATCTCTCATTTGAGAAATTAGACATTCCAATCGTCGAATCTGGTCCATCAAGTACGGACTCATGACGTCATCGTTAACGCACCCTTCAACCATTTTAAAATTCGAACACAATGTGTGAGTTTTAGTTTAAATTATTAACAACAGATGGCAATGTTTTTATTTCATATAGACTGCAATTTACAAGGTATCGGTACTAGTATTTACGAGACCAACCCGCGTCAGCCCAACCACTATAACCCCAGGCGCGTCCATCTGCACAGTCAAAGTAAAAAAGTGTGTTGCGCAGCTGCAGACGTGCGCATTGCAGCCGCGAGCGGCGCGGCGGGCCCGATGAGGAAAGAGGATATCGGCTAATGAGCCGTTTCATAACATCTGACGACAAACGACGGTGTTATCAACGCGTACGTTCGCGTTGTGGTATTGGGTTTTGCCGATGTTACACGTCAGCAGATTGTCAGCCCTCTAGAACATACCAATAGTGTGAAATTCACACGGAATATAATAAACGCTTAGTAGAGCAAAGAAATTATAGAGGATTTCCAATGTTGGTTATGTTTAACAGTACAAACAGTATTGTGCAAGCACTGTACAACTTAAAAGGACATTACGTCCAGTAAGGTAGCAAGAGGTTTAACACCTAAAGGTGAGCAATACTCGACTATTTCTAACATGATTTGCCCATTCATTCCCTGGGGAGGGTCGACGACTGGACAATCCTGAAAACTAAGCATAAAATCGTGTTTAAAAATAAGAGCAGGTGGAAGAGAGAGGGGTGACAATTAACGATGATTTATAACCAAGTGCATCGCGTACGTTATGACGTCACGTCACACGAAAGTTTTGTTTACAATAAAAATAGGCCGACACCATTCTGGCGCCATGTCAGTCGTGAGATGTATTATGCGACATTATATTTGGACTGCAATTTACTGCCACCAAATGTCATTCTTTACTACACTCGATAAAGATTTTTGGGATAAAAAGCCTATATCAGGAGTAATGTAGCTTCCTATTAGTAAAAAAACATCAAAATCGGTTTAACTGTTCCTGAGATTAGCGCGTTTAAACAAACTCTTCAGCTTTATTAGTATAGATTGGAATGTGTTAGAAGATGTATGGATGCTGATAGTAAACGCTTACACCGCTGAACGGATTTTGTTCAAATTTTACACACTGATAGACCAAGTCTGAATTAGCATGCTACTTTTATCCGGGTAAAGTTAACAGCGCAGGTTTAACACCTGGACAGGTATTTTGTAGAGCATGCTGTAAGCAACAACTAATTTATATTTATTATTAAACAAAGTCCACTTTTCTATCTGTATGTTATCGATTTTTTCAAAATCTACTGAACTGATTTTTATGAAATTTGTAATGGAGATAGTTCAAGACCTTAGGAAGGTTATAAATATCCATCCCGGGAAATATATAGCAGGACTTTTATCCCGGAAAACTCCTTTACGCGGGCGAAGCCGCGAGCAAAAACTAATAATAATATAAACGGCAAACAATCCACGTTGGCGTTACATCGACACCGACTCCACCTTTTCGTCGTATTCAACACACGTTCTGATTCATGCATTTGTTTAGTCAATGAAAGTGAACTCAATATTTGAGATATGTTTTTTCAAACACGACAATATACTAATATTATAATTAGAAAACACTAGTTGTTGATGCGATGATGAGTAAAGAGAAGGAATAAACTACGATCTTAATTGTTTCAAAAGTTCTCACACACACACTCACGCCTTTTATCCCCAAAGGGCTAGGCAGAGGCGCAACTGGTACAACAACTTTTCGCCGTGAGTATTCCGTCCCATGATGTGATAGAGGGCGAGCCTATCGCCATATTGGGCACAAATCAGACTCCATGATGATACTGACTAGAAAAATCCAATATCGCTGCTCGACCCACGGACCGAACCCAAGACCTCAGCACTCCATTCGTATCGTAACACAACTACGCTATTAAGTCAGTCGTCAATTGTCATAGAAAACATTAAAGCTATATTATGACCACTAAAATCTTCCCCAAAATTAATAGTGAATACATAAACAAAACACCAAGACACACCGATCATCGCCCCAGGGTATCGAGTTAGAATAATATTTCGCTATGCTTTATGCGAATTAGTTGATTTCCACTCAAAACCTTTAAAGCAGACATCAAATTCTGAGAAGTGCCTTTCAGAGCGGCGGCCGCGGGGCATCCGAGCCAAATTACTAGGCGAAGCTATCCTTTACCACGAAACTACTGGAAACTGAATTACCGACGGTAGCAGGTAACGCGCATCGTCACGGGCCGCCGTGTTCATTGCGTAACATCACACTGTATTAGGGTGTTATTACGCACCCCGCACCGTTAGAACTAAGGTGACTTAACTCAAAAAAGACGATTTGTGGGAAACGAATATAAAAAAAAATTTAAAACAATATAGAAGGCAGTGAATTGGGCGGTCGTCGTACGTCATAGGGTTATAGAGAATGCTTTGGAAGATCGTTTTTTTAACAAAATCAGGAAATACATGAATTTTGAATTAGCCACTTTAGTTCTAAGGGTGCGATTGTATATACAATTTAATCAAGACACGAGCGAATCGCTTGACGTATTGACTGACAGAACCTTACAAAACTATTTTTTTAGAATTTAAATGTTAAATAATACACACGAAATATATTACATACAAGATTTTTAGTTAGGAATACAATAATGATACTCATACTTCTGCTAAATGGAAACAAACAGTATTGTATACAGTACATTTTGCCAGACCTGATCGGTACCCGCATGCGTCTCATAAACTGGAGTAAAGTGTCAATTTTGCTGTCGCGTATGGCCAGCAATTTTTGGAGGCGTTCGAATTGTAATAATCACATTTAGGATCGACCAGTAACTCTAGACATAAATATTTGTGACCAAGAAAGAACATTTCATTTCAATACGAAATTAATTCGATTAATCGTAGTATAATTAACGAAATTCGAGTAAATCACAGTGTTCTTCGAAGCTTGATTTACATCGAATCGACATTCAAATAGATAAAGGTAAAAAAAATCGTAAATTCAATAAATTGATACGAGTTAGGGCTCGTTTTAGTAAATTAAATCCTATTTAATAAATGACCATATAATTCCAAAATGGAATAACCATTCCATCCCTAAAAAATATCGCAAGGTATAAAAGTAATCCCATCCGCATAAAGGAGCGCGCACACGACGTGTTGACAGTAAGCCGCGAGCGAGCGGACTGCCGCCGCCGTGCCGCACGTGGACGCACTAATATAATAATAAAACTTCGAAACTTATGGCCAGCGAAGTGCCAGCTGCACTTTCACCACGACAACTACAACGATCACGCCAACGTCGCCATCCACTGAAAACTTTCTTTGATAATGACTGCAAATGTCCACACTAAAGCGGCAATGTACGTTGTACTAAAACACAAGTTAGTTCGCGCGATGTCCTCAGCAGCGCACAGTGATGCACCCACGCGGAACTTTGAGCAAATGTGGCGGAATAATTCTTTTAGAGATTTGTCTTTTGAAGGGCTATTATCGGGCACGCTGCGGTTCGAGCAGTTTCCTTTATTTGCGCGCGAAATAAGCTTGTGACGTACTGACGCGCTGACATCAAGTTTGAAACTCAAAAAAAACTGCAAATGAGATAGAAATGCAATTGCGTTAGTAGTATTTGGATATGAAATTCAGATCAATTTCTAACTGATACAAGTTCTAATAAAAGCCTCTATTAGTAACAATAAACAACATACATTACAAACACTTATTAAATCAAGCGGCAAAACTATTTTGTCCATACTTCACAAATAAATCACATACCAACCAAACAAGGTCCCGGTGCTTCTGTTCTCTAACATTACGATTATTCGTATCAACAAACCCATTAATAAGAGTGTCGTTTTACGTCCCCATCCAAAGTCTTTGACATTGTCAAATCCGTAGCCAGAAAGGGAGATAATTCTTATGTTGCGCAAGGGCTGAAAATAGATCGCGCCGCGCGAAGCATTTCTTTGGACGTCGCGACTCGCGGCGCGGCGCGTTATGAAACGAATAGAAAGGTACGGGTGTCGCTTAGATAATTGTTGTGTGACCTAAATGTACTGTTGCATGTTCTAGACTAATGTCATTGATGGCACTTGTTGCGGTCTAATCTACCTAGAGAAAGATAGACGGCTGCGGTATGTTTAACTTTATAGAAGATGGACGGCGACTTTTAAATTTCGGGGCTGACTGAGCATTTTTTTAGTTTCGTAGTAAGAAAGTTTGTAATTTGGAGAAAAATAATTTATTAACATCATAATACGAGGACAAAGATTTTATGTTCATTGCCTCTTCTTCTATACATAGTTTTCAAAAAGAGAACCAGAACTTGAATTATCATTTAAATCATCTTGATAATAATTTCAATAACACCTATATAAAATTTTAAATTTCAATGATGTGGTGCTTGCACGATTTTCTCAGGTCTTTGGTAAAATTTGCGATAAAAGTTAGGTTTACAACAAAAGTAATTCAAATACAGAGATTAAAGTTGTTTTTAACGTAATATACAAAGCCTGATAGTAAAATTAAATTAAAAAAGCAATAATATGCAACATAAATTAATGCTTCTTCTTACAAATCAAGAAAAACCGTAAAACAAAACATATTATCTAATAACTAATTTAATTACGATGTGTTACATAAACATTAGTCTACTGAATTTTTACCGTACGTTGACGTAATTCCGACAGCCAAAGCAAATTTGACCAGCGCCGCGCAAATAAAGAAAAAACAACCCGCGTTACTCCGCAAAAAGTTCCGTACGCGGTGCTGTAACCGAAATTAACATCGCAAGAACGGCTGCCACTTTCAAAACTCAGCAATTGATTTTTCAAAAACACTAAACACCTAATGAGAAGTTTCGCTAAGCAGGGCGTTATTAACAAACAGTTCTCAGATTATATGGAGCGGACATTGGAAAGATTGATCATGCGATCGGTGACGGATTTATATTTTTTATGAGTGTAGACCACTTTATTTCAGCCGCCCCATGTAGGTAGGTGTATGTGTGTATGTTTGTATGTAGGTTTCTAAAATACTTAATAATTTTCCATTTGTTTGTATTATGGAAGGCACTAAAGTTAAATAAGCGAATGTTTAATAAATCGTGTAAGCGTCCTGTGCAATCTGCCGCCCCTAAGAGGCTGTCGCCCATAGGCCGCGGCCTATATGGCCTATTTACAAATCCAGAACTGCATGTGATTGTTACTCAATCTACCGCGATCGATGTAAAATATTTCACATTTTTATCATATCGTGATTTACACATTTTTAATACTCATTTAAACATATTTACAGAAAATATGCTAAAATACTCAAAAATGTGTTTTTTTTTTATATCTAAGAACGCTTTGATATCTTGTCATACGGACATTTCAAATAAGACAACGACTTATTTACCAATTGGTAATAACTTTTGGAACACAAATTTGGTCCCGATATCCGGTCTATTACTAACTATACTGTTTAATGTATTTAAATAGAATATTTTGGGCATGACATAGCCGACTAGGCCAGCGTGGTGGACTAAGGCCTAATCCCTCTCAGTAGTAGAGGAGGTCCGTGCTCAGCAGTGGGCAAGTATATAATACAGGGCTGATATTATTATTATTATTTATAGCCGTCTTTTGCCTTTTCACGCACAACGGCCCGACCTACTATGGGCTAAGTGCGGAAAAGGAGCTCCTCAACATAGAACATAGAACATAGCCGTCTGTTGCCATACAATACTCTGTCTGGACGGCATCACGCTTACCATCAATTGCAGTGCAGTCACTTTGTCGTACAAGATAAAAAAAACGACTACAAAAAAGGGGAAGGTCTTCAATTCGTGTGTTTTTGTTTTTTTTTATGTACTTATATATTTTTCTGAGATTTATGGTTTGATTTGTATGATTCCTCTTTATTCGATAAAGAAAGATCGCAATATTTTGCCAATACAAGATATTCTTATATCGGGCACATACTACTATACTACATATACAACTCTTACTGTAAGAGTAAACAATTGTAAAGTCGGTAACATATTCGTGGCGTATCAAATATCTACTGGATGTGAATGTGGAGGGGATGTAAATATCCCTTATATTTAGCAGACTCTCCATAAAGCTATCTACAGTAAGCAATTCGGTCATTAAATCAAATTTTAAAAACACGCCACAACGATATTCCGTATCAGCAACATTCCCTTTCCTTTCTTTTTTTCTCAGCTGTCGGCGAAATTTAAATCATCAAATAGTTTAAACTGAAAAGTTAAAGTATCATTGATGCTCAAGCGACTTTTTCCCGGCATTGAATTCACAAACCTCCGTTGAAAAGTAAATAAGGACAATATTCGCTTAACTCTCCCTGGTCAGCTATGGCCGCATGCAAAATCCCCACTAGTTGCGGTCCCACTACAATTTTTATTTTCTTAACCAAACTCCTGGCGAAGCTTGGGAAATGGCGGATTTTTTTCAAAAAATAAAGTGGTCTGCTAACCTACGTAGTCGAGGTGCACAGGAACGTAATCGACCGTTTAAAATGTGGGATAAAGGACATTGTTCTGTGCCCATACATAATTCGCCCTGGAACCAACAGCAATGGAAAAATGTTTGTAATATTTAGAATCATTAATAAATTCTCATGGCATATTATTTATAAAACGGACAAGCTGGGATATCGCATCAATCCAAAAAAACGATGAGATTTTGAGGTTATAATTGATAGTAAACATTGAAAGCTTTTCAATGTTCAAGGTAGATTTATAGTCCTATCATTTACGCTTTAAATATGCTTTTTATTGATATAAGTACCTATCCAATATATATAAGCCCTAAAGATTCATCACTATATAGGTATCTGATTATTTTTTACTTAAATCAGGCTATTTTAAGACTTGATTCATATAATTTTTTATAAGTAAAAAGGTACCTAATTATGTAGTTATAGTATTTACATCCTCTAAGAGTACCATTCAGATTTTATGTATTTTCTATATATACGTACGTCGTATGTATTCCCCGAAGAGACAGACAGAGGCGCACTGTTGAGCATTCACGCTTCATCAGCATGGCATATTTTACACACTTTTGGTAGACTCTTCGGGCATGTAGGATTAAATTAAACAAATAAAAAAATATTTTTAGTTCATATTATTTATTTCCTCATCACCTACATTGTTTTATAAAATATTATCTGAGTATTGTGCAGGAGGGTTATTGTTATGGTATTATTTATCAATTCAGTTTTGCCAATCACAATCACCGAGTCCGGAGTTCCAACATTCTATTACAGAGCACGCAGCTTCTACTAACATTGTTACAGCTGAAGTATGTATAGGCTCTTGGGCCGTGGTCCAACATGCTGTGCATATAAGATCAAGGGCTACATCCTGAAAAAAAAAACAAACAAACACATTATACTCAAATTAGAATGGCAATATATTAATATTGTGTCACACGGAAAGCAGATTTATGTATTCAAATCTTCCAGCTGAATTAAATGTAAGAAACCTTCAAGCATATGACACAGATTTGTTAATTAACAATATACTTGCTAGTTTGCTTTTAAGTTGCCACAGCCACATGCTAAAGTGTGTAGTAGGTAGTATACAGACTCTGTTCGCTGTCTCCACGCAGTTACCAAGAACAGGAACTGAGAAGCGAACTAGAAGTTTGGCGGCAGTTAAACTTGTACGATTAAAGAAAAATGTGCTTACCAAACAAGGCGCTGTCCATTGTTGTATACAATGGCGAAACTGCTCGTTCTCAAACACCATGGATCCGCCAGCAGAGACACAATTAATGCAAAAAGCAATTTCCAATTCGTATCCGTTATCAATGCCAGGTAAATTGTTACATCAGTTCACAAAGTCCAGAAATCACAGCCAGTGTATGTCGATATCGTAATCAATCGCACAGAGTCTTTATAATAGCCGAATCGTCAATGATATAGTGAGAGTCAGAGAATTATATTATATAGAAAATGAGAGTCTAGTTTATTTGTCTCTGATGAGTGAAGTGTGAGTGACATTAAATTCAATTGAAAAATGAAGTAAGAATTAGGGATACTACTCGACTAGACTCTGGATCGATTATATCGATCATTTATATAAAAATCGATTTTATTCAACATAGGGTTATTTTTATTCGGAAAAATATTTAGCGGGACCCTTATTCCGGAAAATCTTTCACACGGGCGGATCCGATAGTAATTTAATATGGAGAGAGTTTGAGGCCCCCGGATGGAGGGAGAGAGAAGAACGCTACTTTTATATGTATAATTCATAAATATTTTGTACGACAGAAAAATAAATGTTCGCATAATATATTATGGTCTGCTATCTGTACGAAGCTAGGGCGGGTCGCTAATATAGAATCTAAATAAACAAAGTAAATCAATATGAATTAAAAATTAAAAAAAAACTTTTTTCATAGACGACTACTTTTTTCATATATAATCAATTTAGTCCTAAAACTAACTACTTATTTATTTGAGACGCATCCACTGCTCGATTAAATATTATTATAATAATTAAAGAACATATCGCCTCACAAATCGAATATATTAAAATGTTTCAATAACTAATTATTGGTAATTGGATTTATCGTTTTGTCAAACCGGTACATCTCTATACATAATTAGTTGTAAACATGTCGGCGACTTTGACTTTAAGTCGTTACAATACTTTTATATATTCATTTTGGATGTAGCAGCTTGTCCGTTTTATACACATATTTGCAAATAATATAAAAAAATACATAAATAATTATGATGCTAGTCACACCTTTGTTGGTTCTGGGGCCGTTTTCGACAATGTCCTTTGTTCATTGACAAATTGTTTTCTTTGCCTTTGACAAGTGTATAAATTTTAATAGCACCTAAGCGCTCGAATCAATTCGTCATGGACTTTGATCTAAACAAAATATGGTCGATAGCCGATACCTGTATTCATGATTTATGGAATACAAAATATTGGCCCCAGGATTTAGAGACTTAAGTTAAGAGGCTTTCGTAAAGGTCAGATTAAGTGCCTATGTGGAAATATCAAGAACAATCAAGGGGGACAAAGCCCACAAGTGATCCCGTCTCCGTCCCTGCACGACGGTGGTACGATCGTAAAAATAAAGGAAGACGTCGATCGATTGCTTCTATATCCGTTTGGAGCGATGCGGTGACGCAACGATGCACCGCCGCGGCTCGCGTCGCAGCGACCACGGACGACCGGCGACCGACGACCAGCGACCTGCGACCAATAACCATCGAACACCACAATCGCCGTGCATTTAGTGTCACATAATCATTATCTCAAAATTTCTTGAGTAACTTAAGTCCGTATTCACAAACAACAGCTGAGTACAGAGCAATGCTATGATAGTAAGTCGATTTCACTGCGCAAATATTGACTGGCTTATATTGAAATACAACTTTACTTCAGTTGGCTGTCAGAGAAGCAAATCTGAAGTGAAAGAAAACAATGAAGTCATCTACACTATGTTCGGGCGCACTGTGCATCCTCATAGTTTGTGACTACGGGTCCTAATGCCTAACCCCCTTATTCATAGACGTTTTTTATCTAAGAACAGTAAAGCTGTGATAACAAGTCTGTTTCTCAGTGCTGACGGCATGGCAGCCTTCGCCATAGGCCCTTGTGATTAGCTAATATTTTTGCATCTCAATATTAGCCAATCACAACGGCCCTATATCTACGCACTGCGAAGGCCTTAAATGAAAAACGTCTATGAATAAGGGGGTAAGACTTTCGCTAGGATATATCATTACCATACATTGTTTTTGTTTTCTAATTTAACTATTGTAAAATTACATCTTCTCTAAAGCCCCTGGACTTTAGGTATGTAGCTGTATTATACTGATGTGTGAGCACCGGACACGTTCTGCATTCGACTGGATCGCGACCAACTGACACGTAGTGCAAAAAACCCACGACATTGGCGAGTTCTGACGAGTCGCGTTTCGAGGTCAGCCGATATTCATTTATAAAATCAGGCGATAACTGACAGTCGCTAAGGAACGAATCTGCTCACAACTGATTATAAAGCCTGCACTTCTGAAATCATATCTGTAATCAATTTTTCTTTTGCAAGACCCTAAAATCGTTCGCGGCGTTCTTGTCAAAATGCCAAATACAGAAATTCGTAAAACATCGCAACTGGCGACTGTGTTCTCATCAACGTCAGCGCTTTGCCATAAATTAATGTGTTTGATCATTTGTAGTGACGCGAGGACTATGGGCCCTGCGCAATCAGCTCACCGGCTCGCTCGACGCATTAGTCGGCGATAACACCGCATTGTTGAGATAAGCCGTCATTAGTTATCAACGCGAATCGGCACCGAGCGACACCGCGGACGCCAAGGTCAACGGGTTCCTTGACTGCGCTAATCAGAAATAGATGATTCCAGGTATTCGATGAGAATAATATGCGTTGTTACATTTCTGACATATGTTTAATGATAAATTATTTTAATATATTTTTTCATATGTGGGGTTCCGAAGATTTAAAATGAGTATCTATGTAATGATTTAAAATAATAGGATCCAATCCTTGAAAAATCGTGTTGGAAAAACTCTAGCGAAATTGCCTGACCTAGAAATAGAAAAATGCATCTTAACTTTTTTTTTATTGCTTTCAATGACAAGACGAGCTTGTCGTTCGCCCGATGACAAGCGATATGATCTCCCATAAACAGTAGAAACATCGTCCAACACCTTGAATTACAAAGTATTGTTTGTTATTCTACTGCGCTCGCCGCACTGAGACATGAAATGTTAACTCTTATTATGTCCAGTAGTTTCACTGGCTACAATTAAATTACCGAAAGCCATCAAAACAACGCTAACCTCCCAACAAAACTACAAAATTTACATCAATATACATTATTTGCATATTCTGATCTGCCGTGAACTTTGCTCAAATACTTCGCCGTCTGGCCCGTGTCTATGGAAGCCTTCTATGTTTTGAAGCGATTAAAACAATGACAGGAAATTCAGGCGCGACGTCGTAAATCAGTCTTACACTGACAGTTGATGATTGCTGGTTGACCTATCAAGGCCTGGCTGCCGTGGTTTTGTACAACTAGGCTTTTCACGCCAGGACTTTTGGGTACAAGATACGGATTTCAGAGCGAGAGTACCAAATTTAAAAAGAGAAGTGTGATGCTTGTCGACAGAAATAGTCATTGCGATGGTACTTTTCCGAAATAGGATATGAGTAACCTATCACCTAGTTAATCCTAACAAATTATAAAACCAAGTCCTCCACGTCTAGTCCGTCTGAACACGATAAACTAGAAAACTACTAAACGAATTTTCATACGGTTTTCACCAATGGACGGAGTGATTGATGAGAAAGGTTTATGAGTATAGTTATTCATTAAAGATTTGTGTGAAAGAAAAATAAATTTAAACCTGTATGCTGTCACCAGTATACACTATTACCAGTATACACATCACGCCTTTTTCCCGAAGGAGTAGGCACAGGTGCACCCAGGACATCCACTTTCCTCCAACTGTGTTCTGCCCATGTGGGCGAGTCTATCGCCATTTCGAGCACGAGTTCATAACTCCAGGCTAATAGTGAGCACGAAAACCCAAATATCACTTCGCCTGATAAAGGATTCGAACCCCGAACTTACATACGACGGACGCAATACAACTACACCACCAAGCCTTTCGCAAGTATCAAATAAAATAGCTTCCGTTACGCAAACATGAAATTATACAAATAAATAAATGACTGACAAAAAATGTCGACTTCCGAGATGCGTAAGCAAATCTCGACTGTCGCCATAATTAGCGTGGCTTATTATTACTTCGCTGTATATAATTACGCCTGTCAAATGTTGGTTCCGCGATTCAGAATCTGTATGACATCACGGTAACCCGACGCTTGTTTTTGTTGTTAAGTCTATCGGATACTTCGTAGCGGTCAGTACACTACTCAATCCAAATGTAGATTATAATGTATGTATAAATATATTATATTATTATTATACGCTTTGATCGCGTAGTTGTATTACGCTGTACGACTATCGCACTGAGGTCTCGGGTTCGAATCCAGGGTCGGGCAAAGTGATATTGGGAGTTTGAAAATGTACCCGGTGAATAGCAGTAGGCGCGCCTCCTATTACTCGGAACTTAACATAGCTGGTAAAATGTGGGTGTAGCACACCTCTACCAACTCCTGAACACGGAAAAAAGATGTGATACTTATGTATGTTACGTTAGTGAAACTATAACTTATTCTGTGATTTGTGTGGTTTTAGGTTCCAACCGGGGTTGAAGATTTTCTCTGCTTGAGGGAGCTTATAAACATGGTGAGAGTGTTACTTATCCGCACTTTCCTGACCCAACTATCCATCCAATTCCAATGCATACATCAACATTAATTAGACAATATTCAACCGGCACAAAATGATAACACCATCTATAAGCAAAAATACGTGGGCAGTTGCCAGCACAGTCAGTTGACTTCATCCAAAACATCTACATACAGGGTGCGTCATCAACGCAACGGGAGAGAATAAAGGTGACGTTATCGATCGATCGATCAGCGGCACATTATCGCGGACGCGGCGGCGCGGGCGCAGCGCGAGGTCACCGCGCCGGCGCGGCGCGACGCGACGGCAACCCGCCCGCGCATGCGTCACGCGCGTGACAATCAGCTTGCGTGACGGACTCGGGATGCATTAGGAGGACAAAATAACGTTTACAAAGTAAATTTAAGCTGTGGACTTAGATTCTGATTACTTCTACCATTCATGGGATCAATAAGTATCTCTTCACATTTCTAAACAATAAAACAAACAAATACCGATATAGATTTATTTGTTACTTATCACGGGTCCTTTGGAGACTCATAATAACCTATAACAAAATACAAAAATAGTATTATCCCTTGCGACTCAGGGTCGCGGCACCCGCGAATGCCCCCCAACTCCCACCCAGCGCAGGCTCTTACAGGTCAGTGTCTGGCTATGTGGACGATTAACGCGTAACGCGCTCGACGAACTTTCTAGAACTTCCACAACCGCCACCATTCACTACACACGCACAACCGGTTGCCGCGCCACACGCCTGCAACTTACCTATGCAGGGATTGTACAAACTTAGTGACTATATACCACCTCAAATATCAGGTTGTCTAACGTCTTATCACAATAAATGAGGCGTGAAATACTGCGGCATACCAAAAAATCTCAAGTGACAAATGCCTCATCTTGACTGTTTTCAAATGACTGCGAAATCTCTTGGTACACCTTTCTAATGCGTGAATTATTGCGATAACTGTTGCCAATAGATATCAGTGCGTTCAACAAACTATGATTAGGAGTAGAAATCTCTTGATTCTATCAAACGGTAAGTATGGAAACAAACTCTACTGACGTGAAGAGATGTCTGTCTGGGAGTGATATATGCCTGGGTAGATGTTGTCGCCACTTTTTTTTGTTTATACGGCACGCTAAAGTAACTCCGCTGCACCTGATGTAAGTGGAGTGGGGTACAATAAAATGTCGACTAACGAGAGATGATTACCCCTCGACAGTCGACACAATTATGCCGGCCTGATGGAACCCTATATACACAGGCTGATCTCGGACCGCGACACACTTGCGTGGGCCACTAGTGGCGGGTTTCAACACATGCACGGTGATCGCTAACCGGGTGGATATAAAATACCACCTACCACCAGCACACATATAAATTTACAATCCAAACAAAAATAGAGAACCCCTAATTACTCCATCTATCATAAACAGTGTACGAACGAAGCGTCGGCTTCGGCTTCGTCGAGGATTCGACCTTCGGACGGACACTAACCACAAGTTGATTCATTATGTACCTTCTCAGGTAATTACCTGCCCTCCCTTTTTAGTGACAGAAAAACAAGATATTTCCTCGTGCGATGCGTATGAGAGTGACAGTTCTTTATAATCAGGCGACCCACCTGCTCAATTGACTAGTTGCTGCTAAGAGCAGACCAGGAGTAAGGGGGCCTAATCCAAGACTAATCATTTTATGGCATTCAACAATTCGATAGTTTTCTATGTTTGAATTTATACATTATTTTATATGTTATAGAATTTAATAAAAACAGTGTATAAATTGATTAAAAAATTAATCGTTTATTTAAATTTGAAATATTTTAGTAAGTAAAAGTGGGGGCGTGGTTGGATTATCATGCTATCTCTTTCTCATGCACTCAGCGTTATGGCCGGTGATACATGGTGACGTCACATTTTGCCATAACTATAATTTGACAGCTACCCCTTATACCAAATTTCAACGTCATACAACTTTATTTATTAGTGTGTGGATTTTAAAAATTCTTTCATATTTAATGAATTTGAAAAAGAATATTCAACTACTCCATTCAGCTGGTTCAAAACCAGGTATCACTACGCAGCATTATTTAAAAACAGAAATCTGTTTCGGTCATGTCAAATCTCATGCGGGCAGGATTTCAGTTGTGACGCGACACCCGGATGTGACCATGTTTTTTGCGAGGACGTCAATCATAGCCATGTACCAACCGGCGAATGTCATTCCTACTGTGGGACATACGAAATAGATAATATTGCCGTCTCAGCGAGAAGTTACTGACGAAAGTATTTAGTAATCTGGGAAACATTAAAGTTTCTATATTGAAAACTGACTCTACGGATTATAATTTATTAGAGAAGAATCGAATAATTTCCCCAAACGTGAGCTTAAGAGTATTTTGAGATTAAGTCATTAAAACAGAAATACTGAAAAACGATAATTAATCACGGCTCCGTGTGACCTTTAAACGGCAGTTAACGACTGTGTCCGATGCGTCACCGTCATCAACATCGCATCTCGCGCAGGATCTGTATAAACATTGAATGCACACGAGAGCACAATCAACGAGAGCGAACGTTAATGACCATATTCGTTAACAAGTTCGATCGTGCAAATCGCGTATTAATGCGAGCGCACACCGACTTAATGGACTTTAAAACACTCTTAGATTATTACCTGTTGTGTGTACACAACATAATTACACAGGGCGAGTGCCGCGACGTGCCTCCGGGCAATTAGCGGAATGGACGGAAAGCCGGTCCGGCGACACGGCGCGGCTCCGGCCACCGGCTCGCGTCAGCCGTCCTCCTATTAATAGTACGAACAGCGGGTAATCAATATTCGCCGTGCAAGCCAACCCTCGCCCGCATCGCGCTTCCTGGAAGCCGCGAGCCGCGTTTCGGGGACACACCGGCCCCCGGCGGCGCCGCGCCTCCATAAATCTCCAAGAGGCCGGTCGCCGCTCGCCGACGCCGCACCGCGCCGCGCCGCGCCGCTTTCTTTGTTTTTTTTTGTGCTTGCTGGCACGCGGTAATAAGATCGCGAGCGTCAACGTCAGGTAGGTATAGAAGAGCGTCTATTGACCGCGCAGATGTTTGTGTGGAGACCGGCCTGGCTCGCGGCGGAAATAATTACTCGTGGAGATAATGCAGGCGCGGCGCGATGGCTGAGCGTTCCAACTCCAACATTCGAATCGTTAACCAAATTAAAACTTGATAGGTGAGTGCGAGGCGGCCGCGAGCCCGGCGGTCCAGCGCGGCGGCAGCGCGGTGGGCTTATTAAACATGAAAATGTAGAACTTGATTGATCGGTACTGCGAGGTACATACCTACTGGCGTTCGTAAACGAACTTTAAAACATCCCGCCTCAAGCGCACGAGCGAATAGTTTCCATTTATTGACAGTTTGAACAGCGAATACACAATAATCCAAATAAAAAATCCGAATATAAAACTCCACGTGTTTGTTCGGTGCGTATGTTAGGGATTTATATTGCTGGAACCGTTTGACATGGAAGTTTCCGCAAAAATAATAAAATGAAACGCGGCAGGTATCCGATACTTTTGTATATTTTTCAACGGAAATGTGACTTTTCACAAACATATTTGTTCAAAACGAAAGAGCAAAGATCGCCGTTTATATTTGCACTAGAGCACGAACTCATGACGATAAAAACAAAATAAAATGCAAAACAATAATCCCACGAATGGGTTTCATAAATATGAGAGTTTGTTAAAATGTTAAGACCTACAGACGATAACGTATAAACACCGAAAGGCTTTAGATGAATTGTTACGCAATCCACGGATACGATTTTAAAGCAATTTAGGACAATAACCTTATGCCAGTGAAGGCCCAATCAAAAACTAATTACGCATAAAACAACAAAATCTTATAAATTAGAAACAATAAGTATAGTATTCATAAAGTAATGTATCACTCCACGAGGACATAAGTATTTTATAAGCTCACGCTTGTAACACGGTGAGGTTGGCAGATGTCCAACTAATGCAATGACTGTACGCGGAGATTATTTCCGTCCCGTGATGTGACAGGGACGAGTCTATCGCCATATCAAGCAACTACGAGACACCCGCTTTTATCGAATACAGGCACCAATTTCAAAGTTTAAATCTGTAATAAAATTAAATAAGACAACTTAATATACATGTTTTTAAAAAAAGATTTAAAAGAAATATATAAAAAGAATTTGTTAGAATTAAACTATTTTTGGACGTTATCGCGGTTTTTAACCGACTTCAAAAATGGGATGTTATCTATTCGACGTGAATGTTTTTTTTTATATTTTAATTTTCTCCCGACATTTTAGACTTTGCAGCCTTCATGGTCATAGGGGGGACTGAGTTGTTGTTCATCCGCAAAGTCAAAGTTACAATATCTACTAGACTTTACAATTATACAACTTTTTTAATTTTTTAGCTGTTGGTGTTCCGATTTACGCAGAATGAGCTCACAGTGTCTTAAAGTCTGGCAGCCGGTCTTTTGGTTTCCATTCCTATTGACTATTGTTATTATTTTTGTATTTTGCTAATTTCTAGTTTACAGTATAATTAAAATATAATTTGTCTTAATAATTTATACTGTCTTAAATATACTTTACATTTATATTTGTACGCCTACTATGGTAAAATGTCACACTAATTATTTTTTTTAAATCCATTAGCATTACCCATGTATAATTACACATGTTTAACAAATAAATGCATCTTATATCTTGACATATACGCGATCATGAGTTCGACACGCACCACACTTACTTCATCTGTAATAATGACAATAAATTATATTCCTAAGCTAATCTAATCATGGATCTTCTAACCAAGATTAATTTTATACAACTGACGATATTTGACACGGAAGCGCCACGTTCCAGCTAAACAGTTACAAAACTAAACTTGAAATTGTTCGACACTGCACTCGTTGTTTATTTATTTATTTATTGCACTTAATATACAAATGTATACAGGCTGACTTAATGCCATAGGCATTCTCTACCAGTCAACCTTAGGGTGGTGCAGAGATAATCAAGGTAGGTGCATCACGATAATACGACATTGAGAAAGAAGGTATATATAAAATACCTATAATAACTATAAATACAATATATATATGTCTCTTTACCATAATACAATCGCGCCTTTTGCCCTTTTTAGAACATACAGATCACGCACATTTAGCCAGCTTTATTAGTTCTGTGTTTTACTTCAGTCCCCTTTTTGTCCCGGATTTTGTTATCTAACACTCTAGTATATACTATACTAGCTTCCGCCCGCAGCTTCGCCCGCGTGGATTTCGGGTTTCAAAAATGGAGAAGGTGCTCAATTTGTCGGGATGTTTTTTTAATTTATGGTGGTATGCAGGTGGTCCGATTGTCCGGTCAGGGTCTGATGATGGGATCCTGGTGAAAGCGAAGGAACTTTTAACCATTAAGGTTGCACACGAAATGACGCAAGCTTAAAAAAATGGAGTAACTTCTCCCGTTTTCCCAACATGTTCCATCACTGCTATGCTCCTATTAATTGTAGCGTGATGAAAAGTATACTATAACCAGCTCAGGAGTATGAAAAATAATTGTACCAAGTTAAGTTAAAATCCGTCGAGTAGTTTTTGTTTCTGTAACGGTTATACAGACAGACAGACAAAAATTTTACTAATTGCATTTTTGGCATCAGTACCGATCCCTAATCACCCCCAGTTATTTTGGAAATATATTTCATGTACAGATTTATTATAAGTATAGATATGCAAAGGTAGCTCAAAAATTGTCCATAACGAAAACATGCATTTTAAAGTAAAACAAAAGAAATAATATCGTGAAGCCAACCAAATAACTAATGATATATTAAATTTTGTGACTGTTCAATTTAGTCGGGTCCGCGATATCACTTTTGTTGAGTTTCAGAACGCGACATTACATTATTATATTCTGTGCTCCAACGCACACTGCTTTGATGTTAGGAACACACCTACATTGCTTAGACAACAGTGAACTTTTATACAATAGCAATAAAGCTCAAATTGACTCTACGTATTAGTTAGAAAACGTTTGTATGGGAAATAGAAAAATGCTGTTTTGAGGATTTTCCCGGCAATTATTCGAATTTTTCTCACCTTTTAAACCTTCCCTAGACCTCCACGAATAATTCAAGACCAAGATAAGATAAATCCGTTCAGCCGTTCTCAAGTTTTAGCGAGACTAACGAACAGCAATTCATTTTTATATATATAGATATAAGATAGATAGATATACTAGTGGTGGTATTATGACCAAAACCTACAAAAATAATTGTGTTGATTCTCGGGGCTCTCTCGTCAGTCGACATTCTATTGGGCCCCAATCCATTTACCATCAAGTCAGTGTGGGGTAACTTTGACGTGCTCAAATAAAAAAAATATCAAAAATCGTGATTTGCCTCACTCCGGATCAAAAGCTAGTTACACCCATGGCCACCTATTTATATATCAAATCACTAATACCATTTAATTACTAGTAAACAGTAATAAATATGTGTATTGACAGTGCATATCGTCGTCGCGTACGGCGCGGCGCGCGGCGTCGTTTCGCGCTGTTATAAACTGCAGTCATTAAATATAATCACAGGCATGTGTGTCGCAAGGCGAGCCTGTCCGTTGATAACAGATCACGGACATCGCTTAGCGGCACCTATAAGATAACCGAACCAAACTTGTTACGTAAAGAGAATTCCGACTGATGCCTGCGCTTATATGCCGCACTTTTTATGTCAGGTGAGATTACAAGTTACAAGACCATCTCGCTCTCTCGCTATTGCAACTCTTGTAAGCCAGGATCGACAGTGGCAAGCATTTTTGACACCGAATTATGAAGTTTCTGGGACCACTACAAAGTTTTTAAAATATGAAGGAGTTGGAAGGATGAGGTTGCTACATGGGAGCGTATCGCATAGATTTCGTTCGTCCAAGATAGTGACTTTGACGAAAAAGAAAAAAAAACGAACACTAAAATATAAAAAAAGACTGCAGAATTCAGAACACTCATAAAATTTTCAATTCAATAACAATTATCAGTCTTAGTTACAAAAATTTCGCAAGCTATGCCTAGTTACGCTTTGACTATTCTATTCTTAAACTTTTAATCACCGGCGATGTTTAACTTTGACATCTATTTAAGCAATGCTTAACCAAGCTTAACGCTAAAACAAGTTTATAAGTAACATTTTTGGTAATGGGTGGCAAAACAATTGATTAAAACGTAAGACGAGTTTATAAAGGTTTTATATGTTCAATCTTAGAAACTGTGACTAGTGATCAGGACTCTTAGAAGAGGTAACGATCGTTATTCAAATAGCGAACCTGTCGACTGAAAACAGATCATGGATAGCCTCACTTAGCTCACCTCCGTATAGATAAGAGAACAAGTGAAAACTTGTTATATAAGCGTGAGACTGTTGGGAATACTTGAGCTCACATGTCAGGAGAAATTTAGCCGCCGATGTTGCCGATAGTGTGGTGTTTTGTACCAGAATGAGTACTTATTAATGTAGCTAGTTTTAATGCTATTTTAGACTTGCAAATTCTTGCAGCAATATGTTACGCTTTAACTTCCAAATGCGTTTACATTATTCGCAATATTTCCATAGTTGTATACACATGCGGCTTGCCACGAGTCCTGCAAGGATCAAAATTTGCAAAGAAAAGTTTTCGTAAACAGCAACCCGGTAAAAACTTCGTACTGAACTCGACTCGGCCGTCAGACTCTCAATAACTCCGTAGTTTTAAATATAAGTACCTAAGTTATTGACGAACAGTAAAAAATACAAAAAAGGAAAAATTCAAGGTTTCTGCGCAGTACCCCCGTTTCATTGGCCCAAGGCTCACAGTACCTGTAGTAAATTAACCTATAATAAAGTATATCATGAATGATGTAAAGCGCGAAAAAGATTTAAACTTGTATAGTAAGTTTCAGTGAACTCCATCACAGTATGCATATCGACGCTTGAAAGGCAATAATATCTAAGCGACAATCAGTACATTTTAGAGTAGAGTGATTTAAGGATTCGATTTTTTTATAAAAATTCATAACAATTCTACTTTTTATTTTATAAGATATAGCCTAATGATATTAAAATTATCCTAGACCTACAGAGACTAGATCAAATGACGCAGAAACATATGGCGATTCGAAATATTTATAGAATGCATTTTCGGTATATTTGTCGCTTGGAGATGATTGCCTTTGAAGCGTCAATATAATAGTGAGGTGGGAGTGAGCCTATCAAAATATCGAGTTCACGTTACTTAAAACAATATTGCCTGTTAACCATAACCAAGATCCCGTCAGCTTCTTGCCTAAGGAGTGAGAACATTCCCCATACGCCAATAAAGCAAAAATAATGAAGCATTACCCGTCTAGCAAACTCATGTTACTCAAAATTTCACCGCACCCAGTTCTATAGTAAAAGAGTATGCTTGCAAAGAAAGACCTTGTACTCTTCGATAGTAGCAAGGTTAGTACAAGTACTAACTCACCGATATCACAGACAACACGCGTTTGTCACGTATTTCTAAAAACGCATGCTGTATTCACATTGTTATCTATAAAGCAAGCCGCGGTAGCTTAGTTGAGCATGAATCTGATTGGCGAAATGAATAGCGCATGATCAAAACCCAAGACACGCACTTCTCATTATTCTCTTAATATTCACTTATAATAATTATCACTTGCTGTGAAAGAAGACAATATATGAAATCTGCATACCTATGAATTGTTTGTAAGAAGTATGCTAACTCAAACTACGCTAGCATGGTGTACTAAAACCTAAAACCTCTCAATAGTACAAGAGGCCGTTCGCAGTAGTGGGCTAGTGTATAACACAGGCTGATATAATCTGTAACTTGCGCATACGCATTATACAGACGAACCTGATCCCCGATAACGGACAATGTGCATTTACACACATACGCGTACGATAACTGAACGTCACTTGTTACCTAATGCCGACAGTCAAGGGGCCCTATTCCGTCCATGGGGGGCATATCCGTCTTTTTTGCAATTACAAGCGTTTTAATAACAGCTTTGATAGACATATAAGGAGGTAAAAGAGTAAAACAAAAACCTATTTACCTATACGGCCATCAAAGCTGTCTTTCGATTAGAACAGCCGTAATTGCAAAAAGACTGTTTTCCCCTCGTAGGCAGAATAGGGCTCCCTGACTATAACTACTTGCAGATATATGTCAGAAAGAAGAGGTAGGTTTTGTATCTTTCTTCAATAGTCTGTAATCTTGTAAAGAACAATTATATTAAACTAAATAGAGCAATTCTGACTACGTTTTTTTTTTTATTTTTTACTATATTTTCTATACATTCGACTAAAGGCACATAACTCTATGCAAGTACTATTACTACACGCGTAGTATATAGGTACAATGGCGGCCCTAAACGACGCGAAGCCTCAGACTAAAGCAAGCAGACGACACGAGGCCCGGGCGAATAAAAAAAAGTTCCAGTTTTTAATAGTTTCATCGATAAGATCGTAAAAAAAGTCCTCTAAGGCACCTCGCAAGGCCTCTGAAAACGCGAGGCCTGGTCCACCTCCTCCTAAAGCCGCCTCTGGGTACATAAATGTTACCGATAGAGCATCCATTGATCGCAATTCATTACATAATCACACACAAACTTCCTTTACAAACAGGTTCACTCATGTGTATGGGTCACGAATAGCCAGCTGACTAAGCCGCTATAAACAAACATTTGTTGATTTCGAGAATTAAAAGATAAATCAACGTGTAAAGAAAACTTTGTGTTCGATCAAAATATATCAATGTCGAAACGACATAGAAACTAATCAGAGACATTGATGCTCATCAGATTGTTTTCGGTAACAAAAATTAACGGATGAGCAAACACTTACGCACATCCAATGAGTACATTGCATTGCACGGCGATGAAAAATAATATTGTTCCTACCCACAAATAGACAACCGTAAACTGTTATACGAGTAAGTTATTTAAAATTTACGATACATAGATTATTGTGTAGTACAAAAAATATGAATTTATTAAGTATTAGCCATACTTGTGCACATATGTGATACAAGGGCGAATCTGGGGGAGGGGGTGGGGCATTAGGGTCCATTACCCCCCGAAGCTGGGTGTAGGTTACTACTAATAACTTGTAAATTATATTTTTTATAATAGTAAATACATGCGAATCACTAGACCTCGACTATATCACCCTCCTGTCCTAAAAACTGGATCCGCCCTTAATGTCTCTAACTAATGATATACGTAAAAACCTTCGCGTACTAAAATAAACAGTTACCCCCGCGGGCAAAAACCCGTGCGTTAACAATCGCGTCATAAAGAGACCAATTAACGTTATTGAACGCGAGTCTCTCACGCGAGCGCTCGATATGATGTAAAAAATGTGCGATTTTTTAGCGTCGCGGGTCCGTGGCCGTCGCACCACGTCAACCCTTCGCGCGGCGGATTCCCACGTTACACCACGCTATTCAGCTGCACCGTCTTCAATATTATCGTGATAAGTACCACATCGCGTTCCGGGGTTGACGATATATAAATTCAATAGCTAGTTTTTAGAACATTTTATAAATTTTCTTTATTATTATTATTATTATGGCGATAATCTTATTTGGTCAAAACTGGGTGCTCTTGTTGCACCTCTGCCTACTCCTTTGGGGATAAAGGCTTTATGTGTGTGAGTTGTGATGTAGGAAAAAATTGTGAGTAGTATAAAACCACGAAATACCGAGAATGGATTCAACGGTTAGTCATTTTTAAAGCTTTCTATAGCATATTAGAATTACAAAGAAAGACTCCATAGCCTTCTAGTGCATTAACATAAGGCTAGAAAATGACAGCGAACTATAAATTGACGACATGCTGACTATATTCAGCAGTTCACTAAGTAATAGGCTTTCTGTGGCCACTGGATATTTAATTAAAGCCAGGATACGCAGTGACGTTAACATTCATTATTGCAGACGCGGACACGGCACCGAAAGTCACACCGAGAATGGGTTTTGTACAAAGCAAATTATGTTGATCCATTGGTGATGCCACACTAAGGTATAATGTCTACTCGAATAAATAAAACCCTACAATACTGACCAGTGGCGAAAGGTGAAATTTTGCAAAAGGGAACCCGAAACAAACATATAATTATCAGCCCTGTATTATATACTGTCTCACAGCTGGGCACACGGGCCTCCCTACTACTGAGAGGGATTAGGCCTTAGTCCACCACGCTGACCTAGTGAGGATTGGTAGACTTCACACACCCTCGAAATTCTCAGGAGAACTTCTCAGGTATGCAGGTTTCCTCACGATGTTTTCCTTTGCCATTAAAGCGAACGCTAATTCACAAAGAATACACACATGATTTTAAGAAAAGTCAGAGGTGTGTGCCCTTGGGATTTGAAACTGCGGACATTCGTCACGGCAGTCCGTTCCACAACCAACTAGGCTACCGCCGCTCAAACATACATAATATAGGTATGCATAAATGCGGCCGGCAAATCGTTCTAATAATTATGAGATTTTACATAAATTCTACAAAAAGGAAGCCGGCAGGAATCGATTTATATAAACCTTTCGCCACTGATTCTTACTACATATAGCTTGAAATCAGTAGCGTAGCTGTAGAGGGGCCCTATATCTATATTTGTTGGGGGCTCTTCAGGGCAGTGCGAAGTTTTGGGCGCCTGCTTAGTTGTAGGAATGGGCCAAGAGAGGCCCCGAAGCTCGGGGGCCCCGTATTACTAATACAGCTGACACGGCAGTTGATGACTATATGTTATACATACATAGTATCATGCCTCTATCTCATAAGGGTAGGCAGAGATTGTCCATTGCCACTTTGCTTTGGCATACTTCTCTCGCTTCCTCCACCTTCATCTATGTTTAGCTAAATGCCTAATGTCACTATTAATGACGTTGTAAAGTCGCGATAAGTTCTAACTCAACTACACTTTGTATCCATTGATGTGATAATTAATGTCATTTGTGGTTAGTGTTGTAGCTTTAGATATTTTTAAAATATACTTTTGTTGTTTTACATCTTTAAATTGATAATTATCGCTCAATACTTATTGATGACAACAAAAAATTACACGTCTTATGAGGAATCTTTTTTGAAATCGCTTTAAATTAAATAAAATTACAACCAACAACCACCCCCAACCTGCGACCACACGCCCTTTCAAACATTTTAAACTGTAATTCGTATTTGTAGACGTAAAGATTCCAGCAAGTTCCTGGAATCGACGGCCATCTGGTCCGTGGCCGTGGCGCCGCGGGGCGGGCAAAAAACTTTGACTACCACCGCGCCGACACCGGCGGACGTAACGCACGTCGGTCGGTTTTTTTTTGTAGGCATCCCTGCAATCTACACTGGGGGAAACCTGAAAGTGAGAGACTGGAATCCCCTGCCTTAGCGAATACAGGAGCGGATCGAAATGGGAGCAAATGGCCAGGATAAAAAGAGGCCTATGTATATCCACGAGACAGTCTACCCATGTGCCAAATTTCATCCAAATCAGATCAATTGACCCTTTGTTTACTTCTAACAAACATCGTTCACAAACTTTCATATTAGTAAAATTAGCCAATGACAGCCCTATGATTACTCACTGCGTACGCTATCATGCCGAAAGCACTGTCGAACAGACTAATCATCACAGCATTGCTCCGTAAATTGCTAAACAATATCTGTTACCTACGTCAAATATAACATTACATAATAAGTATACTACACAGTTAGTCTTAGCGATTTGAAATTTTCAAAGAGTGCGACGGATATTCTAACAAATAAAGAAAAAAGTCCAGGTACGGAGCTGGTAGCGGCAAGACCGTCTCTTACTTGAAGTATCGGGTCAGTCTCGGCATCCGCAGCTTGCCACATCCATCAGAGCGGGAGACGCGAGAGTTTTTACGTAACGCGCCCGCGGCTCGCGGCGCGGTCCTAGGGCTACCAACGTAATGAATAAAATAATATATACATTTTATATGAATGACATTTTTTATACAAATAACGCAATTCCACTGCACCTGATGATAAGTAGAGTAATGTCTAGATATAATGTTTACTGTTTAGGGATGATGTTCATAAGAGATAGGTATTGGGAAAGGCATTGTTAATATTTTAAAATGGGATGTTATAAGATTCATTACTTGTTTGGAGAACTAGTCTTTGTGTTTTTCAATCGATAGATCTCAATTGCCTGGTGTTGAAATTTGTGCCCGATATGGCGATAAGTTCGGTCAGTTTTATATCATGGAAAAGAAAGACTTCAAAAACTATGTAAACGTTTTGCTGCATATCCCACCATGGAAAACAATTTTTCAAACACAGCGTTAACGCATATGCGAAAGTAGAGTTATTCTGTAGGTCTGAGATTGCAGGAAGTCCAAAACCCACCGCCATCCGCTTATCCCTATATTCGTCCTTAAAGGTTGGCACCGATAATTCCCCTACAACCCCTAAAAAACTCAGCTTCATCTTGCTTATTAATATTATAAATGTGAAAGTCCTTAAAATGCTTGGATGTTTTAATATTTGTAAGAAGTAAACACAAAAAACAACTAAACCGATTTGCGTTAAATTTGACATAAGAATAGACAATGTCTTGGATTAACACACACGCTTACTTTTTATCCCGGTTACTTACGTAGGAAGAGCTACCAAAAACTATTACACAATGGTGACTTAATATTTTCATTCCTACCTTTAAAAAAGTTAAAACCTAACATCCATACTATAGGATGACGGGATCAAGAATTTCGTGCAATGCCTATGTAAATCTTATATTTAAAATAAAAAAAAAATAATTAAAGCTACTGTTTATGACCAGGCACTCAACACGCAAAACTTGATAACGTCTTTTCAATAAAAAAAAATAAGTCATTTGAAATTCGAACATCGCAAGCTAACGAAGTCCATCTTGCAACCCTAGCAGAAGTGGCGGCGCTGCGGGGCGGCGGCGGCGGCGCGGGCGGCGGGGGGTTCTAAATTATCGCCGCGTCGCCGTCACCGGATGGCGCACGTACCAATGTCGCGGCCGAGTCGGAGATTGCGGTTTAATGCGTAATGTCTTGGTAAGGTAATGATAAATGAAGCCGTCGATGGAAATATTGTTGATTTTGATTAATTAGGTATGGTTAACAGTGACAAGTCACCAGGTGGCACGGTACCTTGCAATGAAAAGTGGAATGATTTTAATTTACTATACAACAGGCTTCCAGCAGGTAAAGGCAGGATGTATAAATACGAAATTATTAAAATTTGAACCATAATAATTCACATCTATAATGAATAAGCTACGGTGAAATATGAACAATATGTTTATTCAGTGCACGGAGTTATTAAAAAGTAATCCAACGCACTGAAACATTTTTGAACATACACCGCTTCAATTTATTGTAATTTGTTTCTATAAAATTCGTGGAAACCAAAATATTTAATAAAATTCGAGTTCGTTTGTTTCAACATGAAACCTTTTGAACATGTGAAATTCGACAGCACATTTAATAACATAAAATATATTTCTGCAATGACTATAGTATATGTATTCCATTTTATATACAAAATACATTTTATTGACATTCTTGAAAGTTTGCACAGATAATAATAGGAAGTAGTTCTACAAAAACAATAGCGAAAATAACTATTTTAGGGACTTTTATCAGTATGCGTACGTTTCTGCAGTTACTAATTACCTAAAACAAAGGAAAATGCAATCTCATCCCAAACTTATTAGAATTAAAGGTGGTATCCAAAACTAAGTTACATTAGGTACAATTGTATATTAAGGATACCAATACTAATGAAATGAACACATCCAAATCAAATGAGTTTAGTATCCTAGACGTTCCACACAAATCCATACCATACAAAACTCCCGCAACGCGTCTTGCGCTCACATTTACATTTACGCATTTTACGCGGCCGTCAAGCTATCACCGCTCCGCCTCCGCTCCCGCGCTCGCCTCCGCTTGCGCGACCACCATTAGCGCGGCGGCGGCTGGCGACCGGCGCGGCGCGGCGACCGGCGACACAGATACCGTCATCCACCGCTCAAGGGGCACCGTCGCGAAAATTGCTCGCATCAATCGTCGCGTCGGGACACGCGCGCCCCACACATGCGTGCGCCGCGATACGTGACGCGACAAACGCCGATTGAACCCCGAACAACACTGCACACCTAAACACCGACGGCTCAACTCGATCTGGCATCGTATACTTCTCGTATAGGTCATTATTTTCTGTATTGGTCTCGAGTGAAATATGACGCCGGTGATGGTTGTAGGACGGCAGTTCGTATAACTGAACCCGACGTTATGTTTCAATCATTATTCGCACGCAATGTGTCAAAAAAAAAACATTTGTAATAATAAGAGCGCGTAATAAAATCACCACGCGCTAACATCTGCCGGGTAACTCTTTCTCCCGCCGACGTTTCGAGTACAATCAGGGCTGGCCCTGTGGGGATGTGCCGCGTCGCGTCGGTCGTTTCCGCGATCCGCGGCACGTACCTGGCTCATTACCTGCGCCTCGTGGATATTCCGCGGCGATTACTCGTATTTAGGGTTGCCGCAAAAAGATATATTTTTTTTACGTTCACATTGCAATATTCGAATTTCGAATAAGGAATCCAGTATTAATCAAAAAGAATCTTTGTCACTTCGCATTCTCCCGTAGAGTTACTACAACAGATTTATATGTTTTCAGGGTTGACGCGTTCTCATTAAAAATCACACGGTATACAAATGTCAAGCGAACTTCACAATCGATGCACAAGTTTTCAAGGGCAGTCCCTTCTAACGTTCGTTTCCGCGAAGCGCGCAATTACCCGCGAACCGCGCCTTGTGAACAACGCGCGATCGTTACCCGCGATTCGTAGGGCTGTCACTGCGGATTTTTTAGGGTTATCGCTCGCATATATGAAATGTTCATCTTGAATGCATTTTTTGAGTAAAGTCAACGTAGAAAACGCTATTTAATTCATTAATGGTATTTTCAAGAAGAACAGTGCAATTGCACGTGAAAAATATTCAGGCTGAGGCGACGCGTCCGTTCCTAGGGCTGTTACAATCAATCTAAAATTTCTCATGATTGTTAAGCACAAAATCGATACTTAATATTTTTTTTTGTCTCTTTGAATGACTAGACGAGCTTGCCGTTAGCCTGATGGTAACCGATACAACCGCCCATAAATAGTAGAAACACCATCCAACACCTTGAATTTCAAAGTATTGTTTAGTATTCCACTGCGCTCGCCATCCTGAGACGTGAGATGTAAGTGTCATTATGTCCAGTAGTTATACTGGCTACAATGTCTTTCAAACCGAAACACAACAGTGGCCGAAATAGACATAGCAGTTGTACCTACCCAGGCGGACTCTCACATATGGAAGACCTACCACCAGTATATCTTATATAGAAGAGTATTTCGAGAACATTGTCATGCACGTTTGGTACTTACGTCAGTTTCCGCGCGGCGCGTACCTGGCTCATTACCTGCGCGCCCCGCGGATTACCCGCGTTTAGGGTCCCACACGACTTTCGAACGAGAAAAATCTATAATACCAAAGGGGTGAAATATGCCAGTTCAGATGTAACAAACTGCGAATTCCTGGTTTTAAAAATGCTTTCATTAATAAAAAGCTACGTCATCCGTAAATGCCAATATCATTTAGGTCAAATAATGATTTAGAGATATTTTGATGAATAAAGTCGTATGTTTTGTAATAAACCCTAATTACTTTTAACCCGCTGTTTATGATTTCCAAGAAAAAAATACAGATTAAATATATTACAAAAGATATAATTTGACGTACTATCTCTTGTAATATACTAACCCCCTTATTCAAAGACGTTTTTTATCTAAGGACGGAGTAATGCTGTGATAACAAGTCTGTTTCTCAGTGTCTATGAATAAGGGGGTAAGTTTGTAGTCTACCTATCCCTATGGGTAGCTAGCGTGATATGTAACTATAATCATCTAGAGAAAATATCATGTACCGATTTTAATCGCAACCATCGCCTGACTTTACAATCAATGTTATCGACTTAATATTTTATCTAAATGATATTCATATTGCGCGTAGGGTGTGTCAAACATGTTTCCTTCGCTAATTGCCTTCTAGCAATCTATATAATGATAATATTTTCAAGATTATCATTTATCAATTACTATAGGTATATAATGTTTTACTAGTAACTGACTAAGACGCCATGAAGTGACCCCACTGCATCTGATGGTAAGTGGAGTGGAGTCCAATAGAATGTTGACAATAATGCCGGCCTGTTGGAACAGTATATATACAGACTGAACCTGGAACGCGTCGGCACGTGGGCCACTATGGCGGGTTTTAACACCTTGTGTACGGTGGTCGCTATCCGAGTTATAAAATATATCCTACCACCAGCAAAATTCTTAGAATCGTAACTTCTTACTCATATTGTTAATGAGAAAATATGTGAAGAAGTTAAAATGTTTGTTAGAAGAAAACAAAAACCGTTGAACGAACATGTTTTACCAAAGATTTTTATACAGTCTATATTTTTCTATCAATACATACGGCAGTGAACGACGAAGGACGAAGGGTCCTTATAACCCAATTCCTAGCGGCTTCCCTTATGTAGAACTAGCTTTTGCTCGCGGCTTCGCCCGCGTCAAGGAGTTTTCCAGGATATTTTTTTTCCGACTTACTTGACATGTATCATTATATTACGACCAAATTACACAAAATCATTATAAATTATAGCCTATGTGTTATGCTGATGTATAACCAATATTACTGTAAAGTTTCATCCAAATCCGTTCAGTAGCTTGTCTGTGAAAGAGGAATAAACATACATACATCCATCCTCACAAACTTTCACATTTATAATATTAGTGTAGAACATAATAATTATCATTAGAACGACTGCAGACGGCATTTATACAGATTAGTGCCTATATGTTGTGTCCGGTTCCCTTTTGGAAACCTTTACCTTATGCCACTTGTACAGAACACTAACCACTCGCCTTACCTCGTTTATAAAGTGCCTTATGCATACAAAACTAAGGTCTATTAGAATTTAAAGAGCTCTATATTCTAAACTTTAACACCTTGCTAAAATCATAATGTGTATTTTTTATCTTTATTTAATGAATAAGCTTAAAGGCTTTTAATCCACAAGAGTATGCCAGCCTTATTGTATCCTAAAACTAATTTAACAGAAAAAAAAATGTCGTTCTTAGCTTCCTTATAATGTGTTCCTATAATTATCAATAAGAAAGACGATACGGAACTCAATATAGGCGAGTATAACTCACACTTGCTAGTTTTAGGGATGCCTACAATGCAGCTTCGTATCCGGCCCGTGGGTCCGCGCCCGCGCAGCGCAACGTGATAAAACTATACACTTCGGACCCTAACTGATCTATTGTCATTATGGGAACAATAAGTACCCTAGTAAGGGTCGCTTGTTATTATTATTTCGAATATAGAGATGTCGGTTCGTTGCATGCAGAATGGAACTTGCACCGAAAAACCGCCGTTTTTACTAGCGTTGAGTTGACTGGTTGAGTCAGCAATGGTACTTAGAGGTAGCGTGTTCGATTTCCTCGGACTTAATTCATTTACATAGAAAATACCTATGCCTCCACTAAAGTTAAGTAATAGGACATCATCAACATCCATACAAATGCATAATGAAAAATCAAATGCGATAAACCAAAACAAACACCAACAGCAAGACTCACGCAGTATTTCCGCATGATGTTCGTACACAAAATCAATCTTTCTGAATCAGCACAACGCATCTTACAATTCGCCACGCGCGCCGCCTCCCGCCGCGCCTTTCAAGGAAGGGCGGACAGAACCGCGGGATAGTTTACTGCCTTCACTCTACAAATGTGTGTACGTGATTTTTTGAAGATCCGAAACAAAACAATAAAACACTTATTGTTAATGGCTGGTAGGTTTTATGGCAGCCGTGTGACTAAGTGAGAACAGTAGGGACTTTACTCAATGCAACAGTTGACGATCGGGTTCTATTTTCAAGTTTTAACGTCTACATAATTCCATTTTTAAATGTTTTCTGTTTGAGGCCACGGTCAAGGAAAGGTAAACTGACTGTAATTTTTGTATTAAATTATGTCGCCGATACGTCAGAAGATAGCTGACGACGGTTCCGTTATAATGTAGCGAGGCCTTAAGTTGCAAAGTCGTTGAATGTACGCGCATCGCAATAAGTTGAGGAGTCGAACAAGATATAGTGGATTCGATTCTGGTTACAATAAAAGGAACTTTTGTATTTATTTCGATTATAACAACTCTATAGCCGAGCTTTATATTTTATCAAAAAACGCTAGACAATAAATACACAGTACTGTAATTTCTAAGTTGAAACCAACCTTCAAAAGCATCAATAACACTACAAGGTTCAAACATGACAATATATTCGCACAATGTCCGTCGCATATTAGTATCGGATGTAGTCGCGTGGGACGCGGCGGCCGCGCGGCTCACGCGAAAGCTTTCACACAAACGGGGCCCGTAGAAAAGGGGAGCGAAATACTGCGTGCATTCATTGTCTCTCTTTCCAGGAAAAGATGGCCGCCCGCGATTACGCTGCGTTGACCGCTTCCATGAAGTATGGACAGTGTACAGTAAGGCATGATCGGATTAATCAAGAAGTGTGGAAAATTCAAGAACTATCGAACGTATTTGACCTGATGGATTGACAAAAATAAATTATGCTATTTTAAAAATAACAGTTAGATATCCTCATCAAACAACAACAGGGAACAAATATTACAAAAAATAATAGCTGAAATCGGAAATTAAATTTATAAAAATTGCTTTGAACACTTGTATAAAAACAAGTTATTTGACACAAACAAAGTTTTGTTATTGCAATTACATTGCACAATCACTAGACTTCCACATTGCGTAACAGTGCAATAAACTCAGTGCACGTTCGGTGCACGCGCAGATAATATTATTATCTATAGATTTAAATTTCGATTAGATAAATGCATAAAAACGCAGAGCATTTAAAAAAAACACATTTATTAACAGAAAAAGCAAGACATGTCGGACAATCGTCCGTAGTGCGTTTTTTCGTAATTTTCATTGTTACGTGAACTCAAAAGTCGAAAACGAAACGCTTAATGATCACTGTTTAATATGGTAAAGTAATTAAAGTCTAGCTAATAAGATCACTCAAGTCATGTTGACAAATAAACAATGCTCTATATATAATTCACGCAAACTTTCTCCCTTTTTCTCCAATAGTACAACCGAACCCTTCCAAAATCACATTACCATACCGTTCTCTCCATCTCCACGGTACACCGACGGATTCGTCCGCCGCGCTCGCCCGTTGTAAATCATTATCTGTGCCGCGTAAAAACTAATTGAAAGGGACGCCATGAGGCACGCCGACATTGTTATTACTTATTACGCTAAGATAAAAGGCCCCGGGTCTCGGCCGCGGTGCCCGTTTTACAGGAACTAAATAAACAATAATGGAGAGCAAATTGTGTTTCTTTTCTTCGAATTCCTTGCACGTGATGTACGGTTTTTACTTGTTAACTACTTCATTATGTATAGTTTGGCGTAACCTGGCTGGAAGTGAGTATTAGGCAGTTCTGAGATTGCGACAGGGGAATGAGGGTAGGTACGGATCAAATGCGATTGTAATACAGTTTAACAAAAATCAACCCTGGCAGCTTGTCATTAAGTTTGTTATGGTAAGTATGGTTTAAAGTACCAAGCATTTTTCATCAACATTATTTCTTTCTTTCTTTTTTCGGTAAGCGACAGCTTGGCTGTGCGTCTGGTATTGCTTTAGTCCATGGGGGGTAGATGCTACTTACCATCTGGATGACCGCTCGCTAATTTGCCTACTAAGGCATTAAAAAAAATTACCCGGCGGCGTATCCATGATCCTTGTTATATTGTCTCTGTTTTTAGTCTATGGACAACACATATCAAAAGACCCAAGTGCACATTTACAGTTTTATGCTACAAAAAAGGTTTTAGCGGATGAAACTAACTACAGACTTGGCATAAAGTTTGACGCAATTTGAAGGCTTGTTATTGTCCGGATTGCGTCCCTCGTAAACATGCCGATTACACAATGACTCATGCACGCTGGAGCATGTGACCAATGAGTAATTTAAAACTAAACAACCCTTCAATGTCGACTACCATACTTGTTGGGCCTTCCTTACTTTTAAAAAAGGCTGATTCTATTTTCAAACTTTTCCTTTTTCAAAATACAATCGCAAACAATATTAGACAAAATCACAAAATGCTGCTCCGGGTCGAGGACCTTATGTCACCAGGGACAAAGGCCAATTTTGTACACGTAAAGTTTTTCAAAAGATATCCGACGCGTATATTGATTATGCTGGGAATCGAAGCCCAGACCTCGCAAACCCTAACCCCACTAGATACATGAAGCTATATACATTTTAAACCATACCATCACACAACAGAGACAATATTTATTCAAATAGCGAGAAACCTCGACATTGAGTTCTGTCACCGTTCAACACTGAAAGTTAGTTTAAAGTCTCTGAAAGTAAACTCGCGTTGTTATGGAGACGTCGAGCGATGTGAACCACACATTCAGATTGTTACGGACATTCTGAGTTTTTGATTTTCGAGTATAGTTTTTAGGTTACTTTCGTCACTTAGGCATTTTTGTTAATTAAGATTTAATTTGTGATTGCGAAAGTTGGAATTGGCTTACTTTAGCGATAGATGTTGAAGACGTTCAATAATTAATAATAATAATAATGAATAGAAAATAAACCATATAAGCTAAATAAACCAAACGAGTAACGGAAAGAATTTGAAAGGCAGAATAAGATTGAAAACTAAAATAATATATGGATTATGTTATGTGATAAATATATGATTTATAATTTATGATTTATACTAGTAGATTGAAAATATATGTCAAGAACTTTCAGTTATAAAACATATTTTATTTATAACAAATATATAAGTCTAAACAAGGCCTTACTGCAAGTAATCAGCGTGCACGAGACAAAATTAACAAAAAATCTCTAGATATATCCCACATTTCGTTCCAGTGTTGACACCCCAGCCTAAACAAGAGTTCATACTGTGTCCGCAATCAGTATCACTCGCTGACGGGCAATAAGCGTTTACGACTTCCTACAAAATTATTGAGGAATAAACTGCAACAGCGATGACGTTTGGACAACTCAATCAGTTGAAAATTGTGTTTATTTTACTGTACCTTTCAATTAAATTTATGATTACTTCCTTTTATCATTAATGGGTGCATCCCGGTATTAATATTGTAGTGGCGAAGGTTGAAATTTTCCAGACCGACCCGACACAACATGTATTAATAATATGCATAAACGCGGTTGGCAAATTGTTATCTAATGATAATTAGATTTAACATTAATTACGCGAGGGAAACCGGCAAGAATCGGATTTTATGGACCCTTCGTAATGTATTTGATATTAGGAAATGAGAAGGATTTCTCCCAACACAGATTCAGACCAACAACCAATTGTATTTATTTTTCTTCTCTTTATAATGTAGTCTATACCTGAAACTGATTTTGAAAAGAGCAACACCAGAGTTTCTTCCCGTTCTTCTTAAAGAGAACTGCTTTCAGAACTGATGGTAGAGTTAATATTGACGGAATCTAAATAATGTATAACATTTTACGGATTCAAATAAATCATTTCATTTCAATAATTTCACAATTGTCCCTCTCGGTGGAGAAATCCGCGACCACTTCATTCACAAAGCCCAACAACTCATAATAATTCTATGACATCTTTTAATATATAATAAAGCAAAACAAAATGAAACCAATCATCAACGCAATAAAGCACAAGCCGGGGAACCCTAGCCGAAGTTGTAGTGGACACAACAAAAGCTCGTAAAATGGTATAATTAGACGAACCGCGTCTCGTAAAACAATGCCGAGGGCGAGCAACAGGTCCGCAGACATACCTATACATATTAGTCTATATCTTACTAATATTATAAATGGGAAAGTTTGTGCAAATGTTTGAATGTTTGTTAGAAGTAAAGGCAAAAACAGCTGAACGGATTTGGATGAAATTTATCACACGGATAGACCGTGTCCTCGATTAACATATAGGCTTTTTATTCCGATAATTTGGTTTATGGGAGATATTGGGATTTTATCTCTTTAGAATAGATAGCGCTAGCGTCGTATAGGTGGCCGTACAAATTCGCTACAATATTTTAGGTACTTTTGTAGAGAGAAGTCTTTCCACGCGGACGAAGCCGCGAGCTACATCTGGTTCGTAAATAAAGATATGAAAGAACTTGTTCCCAATAAGCCCGCTCAATTTTACGAGTAACAATCTAGCTTATAGGTATTAATCTAAGATTTGATTTACTTCTGTGCTAAATATCCAAATTTATTCCATCGTACATCGTTTCTCAAACATCTTAATAAACTTATAAATACATTTTTAAGGTATTGGTAAGGTAAGATTGAGGTTTAAAAATTTTTCATTAACTCGATGTATAATTGAAACTCTTATGCACACTGACGGCTTAATCTTAATTTTTTCGCCGAACTCTTAATTTGCGTTAAAATTTAATTGTCTCGTTGAGTTGAGCTCTGAGTTCAAATCCTAGTTAAATTTTAATGTCTAACATTCGCGTAAACATAATATAATGATTATTCTAGTCCATCGTCGAGACATCTTTAGTGAACGCACTAATGGTAAGTAACCATAATTTAAGAATACACAAAAAAGTGTATCCTAAAAAGAATGCAGTTTTATTACCAGAAGCTAGCTGCCTTCTAGGAACACGCGCGCCGACCCGCTATCTATTTAACAAGCAATGGATTATGGACCTTTTGTTAATCTTCCACGATCTATGTTCAACGTGACCTGGGGGTAATTAGGGCGAAATTCCCACTAATCCGATTACACGTTCGGTAAAATTATTAACTTATTATATAGTACAGCCATAATATTGTCGATTTAAAAAATAATACGTTACATTTAATAAAACTATATTTATGAATGACACAAAAAAACTCCGCTTGTCTATGAAAAGAAGTCAAAAATATTTTTTACATTGGCGCTTTATCAGACAAAGGAAACAGAATCATAATGCCATATTATTACCTATGCACATTGTAACCTAATACTCAAACCGTCACGCGTTTTTTGCCGCGAACAATCCTTTCTTTTAGAACAAAAGTTGTATTAGAACAATATTATCTCGCGGTTCACGTTGACCCTTTCTCGAGGCGTATTGTTCATTTGGGAAAGGTACTGACATCCGCTGTTGATCGTAAAATGTACCTTCTCGTTTGATGTTTGATGGGGTGATACCGTGCGAGTCGCGACCATGGGTTTGAGAACAATAATGAAATAATCACATTCTATATTATATAATACAATAGCTATTTTGCTTTCCTTCTTTGACCAGACTTTGAATATCGTCAGTGACACTGCATGTGTTACGATTCTGCCACAATCAATTCACATTAGTGACGTCATTATTCTTGATACTATTAATTAAAAATTGTTCAACATTTCAAACGAGACTTTATTAGTAATACTTTAAATTGATTTTAATGTAACACATTTTAATATTAATTGAAAGTACATAATAGAAATGTGGTGAGTTTATCAACAATATTAATGAAACCACAAATCTGTTTCCATGAGTGAATTAACCAATATATGAAACGCACGTTATAATTTACGCAATTCCTCAAACAGACCATCGAAAGAGCCGTTACCATTCTAAGGAGTATGTAAGCCAGTACCGGGAAAAAATTAAGCGCTCATAAGAAAATCCCGTGTTGGGCCCAACACAAATGATGGTAAACTACCTGTGTTCCGGATACACGTCATCTTTTTGCTATGCCGGCCGTACGGAGCACGTTTCGCGGAACGACGATCAAAACCTCATTTTCGACGTAATTAGGGTTGGACAAACATCGCCCAATGTTTGTTACAATGTTATATAGGATAGTGACGAACTATTTACAAATTGAGTTGGTTTATTTATTTGTTATTTAATCTACATTAATATATAAAGGTGAAGAGTTTGTTTGTTTGAATGCGGTAATTTCAGGAACTACTAAACCATATTTGATTTTTTTTTCAATAGTAGAAAGCTAAATGACTTCAGAGTGTTATGGGCTATTTGCTGTCGGATTCACTTTCGGAATTTTTTACATTTCGCCACAGCAACCTACTACTTAAGGTTATTAAATAATTAAATTCCGTATATAATCATTTCTTATGTTTACGCGAATGTTATACATTAAACTAAACTTTATTGGTGTTTTGAAGTTTGCGAAGTCTTCGAAATGTCGGGAGAAAATTAAAAGTATAAACACCGCAAAATAACCCCTAAAAAATGTTTAATGTTGAATTCCTTATGCTGATATCTTTCTAGCGAACAAAGCTATTTTATCAGGACGTTTAAATTCTAACTCCAATACGATCAACCAACCCCGAGCATTCATTGTAATAATAAAATAATAAAACTGGACAGCGTGAGTTGGACTCGCGTACGATGATTCCGTATAACATTATAGGTAAGGTACCCTAAGTATATAAGTTCGAGCTTGCCAAATGTAACTTTGTTGTTCGATGGCTAGACAAGACTATTGCGCGAATCGCAAATAACATGTTTCTAATAAACAAGCTTTTTGTTATTAAAGTAAATATAATAGTAAATAGTTCATATCTTTTTATTTACATGTGCTTGTAAGTCATACATTTTTGGCAAATTTCATAATTTTAGATCAACGAGAAGTAGTAAGTAACCTATAGCTATTGATTCCCTTGCGAAAAGGCAATATATGTATCTTTTGATTGCGTTAACATACAATTTTAATTTCTCAGCTGAGAGATAGACCCGAGTATTTGATATAAATTGCAACTTGATACCTCTACGCGTTTGCACAAAAGCGAAGCCGTGAACAAAACCTAGTTGTCTTGAACACACAATATCACGCATTTATCCCCGAAGGGGTATGCAGATGCGCAACCAAGGCACCCACTTTTCGCCAAGTGTTGATCGCAGTGGCGAAGCGTCCATACAATCCGATTCCTACCGGCTTCCGTTTTAAGTTTATTTACGTTTGTCTTAGTTTTTGTTTTCTGTTAAATTTGTCCCAATATGTTGACTAACGCAATTTGTTTTATTCTCGGGTTACCTTCTGAAAAATTTCACCCTTCGCCACTGGTGTTCCGTCCTATGATGTGATAGGGGGCGAGCCTATCGCCATATCGGCACAAATTCCAGACTCCGGGCTGATACTGAGCAGAAAAACCCAAATATCACTTTGCCCGACCCAGTATTAGAAATCTTATATCCGCTTAAATTTTTGCCCGAAAACAATTAAACCCAATCTAATATACTCTAGTCCAAAGAGGCGGACCAGCACTCCTATAACTGTTTCATTATTTATTTGTTCAATAACCCCCGTTCCCCACCACCATCGACAAGCAAGCATCCGATGTCACTCAACAACGAACCTATTCGACCAAGATGGCCTTTAATTCGATTACTTAAACATACCGTAATGGCACATAAAAAACGAAATTGACCAATCAGATGCAGTTCATGCTCAACATTTAATTCAATTCAACTCAAAAAAAATATCAATTTCATAGTATTTGTGTGCCTTTTATGTATTATTAAGTTGTACGATTGATTATAGATCTCAATTCAGTTTATGTAAGTTCATGGAATGGCTCGTTTTCATTACGAATCGCCATGTCTTTCGGTTTCCTAACTCTGTTTATGCGGAACGGATTGTTTGTCATTAGAATTTTAATGGTCTAAATGTGAGGTTGACATGTCTTTTGCAGTTATTACAGGTACTATTTTGTTTTTGCAGAGGGCCATCTGTCTACCTTCTTGGGCGGGTCTAAATTTGGGTTAATTTTAGAAAACCTCACACAACTCAAGTAGTTCTTGATATGGGTATCGAACTTGGGAACTCCCGATCAATAATCTACAAACGCTACAACTTTAGCAACAAGAAGAACCTATCAAATTGTATAATATATTTTGAGTAGAAAACATTTTTTTAATGCTAAGATTCATTCATTTTAGCAATCAGTACTGCTATTTCATTTCGTATTGTTAGCAAGTTCGTTTTTTCTTTCACCCGCAATGTAACCAGAAATGATCTTCAATGACTTAAAAATATTTGAATTACACTTCTCGAGTGGTGCAGTAAATTTTGATTCCGATGACCACTCTACTTTTAGTACATCGGTAGGTACGCACCAAGTCTAGATTACAATAGAGACCTAGCAAGTGTAAACGTTTACGTAATGGAGTACTAACAAACAGACCGGCATCACGATCTGGCATTGAATAAAAAAACGTATGGAAAAATGGCACGTGTGTTAAAATGCCGAGCAGAGTGTGTATTGGAAGTACCTATATTATTATAAGTACTAAAATAATATAAGCTATTTGTTTAGACTTTAGGACCTTTATTTGTGATATAGTTAATCAGTGATAGACTTAGCAAAATGAAGCGGATTTTTATTGTTATTAAATAATAAGCTAAACGGGGGCCATCGCAGTGCCAGAATTTGTAATCTCAGGGATTGCCACATAACCTAACTACTACTGAGTCCAACAACGAAATGTGTCCGCCAAACATTTGTCCCGTAAGACTATTTGGGTTGCAAAGTCGTACCCAGCATAGCAGTGGTCAAAAAACTATAACATACAGAGAGATACTCGTTGCCAAGTGCGAACCGAGGCCGCTAGATAAAAGCCGGGCAAAACAAGACTCACGAGTTGCGAGCACACGTGATAAGTTCCAATTTCGCGGAGCCGTCGCGACGCGGTGTCGGCGGTGTCGGTTGGGCTGGGCGCATTATCTATGCGTCAGCCGTCACCCGCCAGCCGGCGCTCGGCAGCCCAGCGTGTGACCTCGGCGCCGCGGCTCGCTGCGCCCGCGGCCGCGCCACCTCGCCACACTCGCCTCGCGATAACAATTACGAACAACTTATTGTGTCGCTACTCGGTGCGAGCTCCCCGCGATCCAAAACACCAACCAATATGCACCTTATGGCACACCACCCGCGTGGGAGTTTCGATAGGGTTCGTTATACGTCGAACTTTCTAGAAAGCAATTACAATAATGCCGTCAATATACGTCCGCGCGAAACTGATGCATTGTCAGTCACGTACGTTTCAGTTAACAGCTTATGTGATGTAGTTTTTATATAGATGCTGGCGAGTTACTTCGCACTCTATTGATACATCAGCCAGAATGCCGTGTGTAAGTGAGCAGGCCGTTTCGTCTGAATTCGGCGCTCGGACAAATGTCAAAGGTGCGTTGTAGACAATATGCAAATGAATGGGGGGCGACTGCGTCCGTGCGCTGTTCTCAGAATGGCAGCTTAGTGTTTTTAAATGTCTGATGCAAACGCAGTGGACTGCTCGAGCCGCGGACTTGGTAGTTAATAGTTAATTTCCTTCTATTCTCGAGTGGAGATGAATAAGAGATAGATTTTGCTCGCGGTTGTGCCTACTAGGTGTACATTGTATAAGGCATTCTATGCTATTACAATATACAATGTTTTTCGTCATCTTTTTTACTACGTTTCTTTGATGCCTACGCCAATGCCTAGCTAACGGGACTAGCCGTCAGTCAAATGACCAGCGAGATAATCTTCCATGGACCTCACATTTTCTCTTTTTAACTCAAGTACATACATACATATATAAAAGATCGCAATGTGTTGTTTATACTTATTTGCATAACGTTCACATCATGCTTTTTGTAAGAATAGTGGTCAGTCAGGAACTTCGAGGTAGCATACACCTTCCTGACATGACTTTCACGTTCCTTACAACAATCAATCTCACCAACATTTGAATGAAACTGGATCCTTCCATCCAGCGTGACGGTCAATGAAACATACCTATCGAAGTTGAGTTTTCCTCATTGGTGACAGCTGGAGGGCGACAGACATCATCTGACCGCAACTATCAGTGTACCTATACAGACATGCGGTGCGTAGGTATATGTAGGTATATGGCACCTACTTACGGCATCTAAAAATTCAAGTCTCGCCGCGAGCCGGAGTGCAGCCGAGCTAATGAGTGAGCGCGGGGGTGGTGTGGGGGCGTGCGGTGCGGACGCGGCGGGGGGTCGGGGGGGGGTGCTGGTGTGCGTCGAGGTGCGGTGCGGGGGCAGGCGGCGCGGGACGGGGGGTGTCGGCGAGCGGTAATGGCGCGCGGCGTCGGATGTCGCCGGGGGGTGCCGCGCGCCGCGCCGCCGATAACAAAATCACTAGAGAACGTACGACAAGATGTGCGAAAACCAGATGCGGTATTTTAAACTTTCTTACAAGTGACTTATTTTGTTACTAACAAATAATAGTTCGTACGGAAAAGCGTGATTGTTAACGATCTATAAATTGTCGAGATTCTAAAATTTTTATTCTCAAAGTACTTACCTTAATTTCAATTTCATTTAAATTATCTTTTATTTCCAATAAGTCATTTTTAGTAAGTAAGTACAGATCAACTTAAGTTATCTTAACAAAATCTTCCAACCAAGAGCTTTTATTAATAATATTATGGGGCAATTAATAATATAGAAGGCAAACCCCGGCCATTCAAGCTACATTTAACAGATACTATTAACTGCATACTTGTAATACCTACATACAAGAATATGACGTATAAGTATAATATATGTATAATATATATAGTATGTAAACATAATTTTATTATGCTGTATCTACATTGAACAAAAAAAATCATCTTGAAAAATTTAAGTAACACATATTAAAATCACTAATAAACCAAGCCTAACCATGGTAATTCTAAAATTACAACAAATTCAACTGAGCACACCCCAAAACCAAATATAAAGCCGTATCCATTACAACAACATTCAAACATCACGTACGCCGCCAATGCCCAAAATACAGTGCCGGCGACGCGTCGTAATCGCAGCAGCGCGCGGCGCGGCACGACTGCGAGGGCCTTTGTGCGGCCTCGGCCTGGCACCACGTACCTACCGAGCGACCGACGACCCAGCCAGCGACCAGCGACCGACAGTTACATCACAACGAACGTTCAAGAAACAACAAGTTAGAAACACCACGCAGTATTGGTAGTAAGGAATTTAAAACACTAGTTTGGGAAGGAATGCTTCGCACAAACACTTTAGTTATTGTTGTATAGGTATGATTTGTCGTAAGGCCTGTGAAACCTTCATAACCCTTCCACTCTTCCCTCCAAAGGCGATAGCGATAAGACGTATATACCCCGCAATAAAAAAAAAGTTAGGACTTGATTAACTTCGGTTAACATCTCCCGGGTGATATCAACTGAATGAGACAACTAACTCTCATGGTAAAAGCAACGAGTGCAAACATTAGCATCACTAGTCAAAACTTCGAACTGCAAAGTGCTGGGCAGAATGTACATTCTCATTATAGCGACCATTTTGCAGAAAATATTTAGCCAATTAAGTTAGAGGCAGGTAAAAATAAATAATTCTAAGTTCAGTCACAATAAAAAAACACTAACATACTATACTGCCGTGTTAATCGAGAGGACAGTAGGTCAAAGGCGGCCAATTTTATCATTACTCATTTGGAACGTATGTTAAACGAACTTTTTTCTTATAAGTTTCATACATCTACGTAAATTATATTTTTTTTTTGTTTGATAAACAGTAAGAACAATAAGATAATCTAGTTGACCATGTAATAAAGCAAAACCGCATTTTCTGACTTACTGTATTCCTATTACCACGTAAGTGTAGTATCAGGCTCGTTACTTATAACTGCAGCCATCATTAGAAGGTGCGTTCCCAAAGCGGTGCAGCACACCGCCGCGGGTCAGCGAAAGTTGCAACACTGGTCTGAGTTATTGAGCACTTGTTACATCTACAGGCTAGTGAAAGAGTACTGACAGTATGAACTGGTATGGTGCTTGAAGATGGTTATTTTTAGGTGTTCTAATTGACTGCCTAGTTGGCAGTAGCGAAGCTTCCATATACCCGATTACTACCGGCTTCCCTTTTAAGTTTATTTAAGTTTCTTATTTTTTTGCTGGTAAATTAGCCGCGATATGTTAACTAAGATATTTTTTTTCCTCGGGTTAACTATAGAAAAATTTCGCCTTTCGCCACTACTCGGTGGCGTAGTTGTATTACTAATGCGTTACTGTCGGCTTTGATACCCGGATCGGACTAGTGATATTGGGTTTTTTCTACTCAGTGTCAGCTCGGAGTCTGGAATTTGTGCCCGATATAGGCTCGCCCCCTATCACATCATAGGAGTGTAAGTGTCAGTGGCGAAGGGTCCATATAACCCGATTCCTGTCGGCTTCCCTTTATGTAAAATCTAAGCATCATTAGAACGATTTGAAGACCGCATTCATGTACATTACCTTTAAGTTATGTCGATAATATTTCCCTTTCGGAAAATTTCACCTTATCGCCAGTGGTATACGTATTACGTCAAGTGAGTGTGCGCATAGCACGCAGCGCGCAGCTTATTCGGGTGTATTCGCTTCCCAAAATTCATAATTTATTCGCCAAGTTATTCAACCAATTATTCGCTAATAGTTAAAATGAGACATAAGTATACTAAAACTTATTATAATCTACGAAAAGTCGAACCTGGAGTCTAGGATCGAATCCGACTCTCATGTTGTCAGACCGTTCCACACCTACTAAGCAATCGCTTTTTACTACAGACGAGTCTTAATTATTTGAAGCTGAAGTTGACGCATACAATATAATGGTCACTGACCACTGAACAAGTCAGTGATAACATTACCCTCATAATTATCGGCGCGAAAGCCTCTTATCAGCATGGCGGACGGACAGAAAAACACGCGTTGACTTTTTTACGTTCAAAATATGTTGGTGCAGTAAGTAGTAAATGATAGGACCCGGTTCCGTTCTTGCAGAGGAAAAAACTGATGTATAAAGTTCGAGCGTGATTATTACTAAGGTCCATCAGGGAAGGAAAAGGAACATGTATAAATAGATATCTATATTTCTCAAGGATGTTTACTGTGGCCGATGTAACTGACCTTTACCAAAGGATAATTAAAAAAAATAGACGGTAAGTATTTCACTTCTTTCACTTCACATATTTTATCTAGTAATTGCATCATGATGCAGCAAATTCTAAATTTAAAGTATTGTAGGATCCATAAGCGAAGCATTGCTTTATTATATAGAATTTTATTAGTGGTAACTTCACTGGATTTTGTATTTGTAACACATTCTTTTGTTATTTATATTTGCTATTTTCTGTTTATTATCAAACATTTATTAAATAAAATATAATAACATAAACCATCGACAAATGGCCAAAATCAGCAACCTAAGAATCCCAGTATCCAACTATCAATAATTAAATTGTCGAAGCAGTCCATTGGGTTATTGTCTCACACTATCCGACCAAATTCAAAAGTTGTCGGCTTAACGGCGCGCCAACTTTGTTCGATAAGTGATTTTTTACATCGCCTGTGTAAGTTTATAGTTACCGCTGATATTAGGGTCGAATTTTTAATGTTACAGTGAAATGGAACGACATTTTCATAGATTAGGTTCTGTCTCATTTCCTAGTGATGGGTCCATATAACCCGATTCTTGCCGACTTCCCTTTTATAACCTATTTAAAATGTAATTATCAAAAGAACAACTATTTATACTTTGTACACATGGCATACAGGCTTAATGCCATAGGCATTCGCTTCCAGTTACTACTCCAGCTAACCTAGGGGTGGAGTAGAACTACTAATAGTAGTACCTACATGTTATGTCCTATCCCTTTTGGGAAAATGTCACCCTTCACCACTGTTTCCGGCTTATTAATACAAAAATGTGCATTTTATAATCAGGATAACTCAGTATCGATAAAAATTAAACAATATTAGGCATAGAAACTCAATGGCCTTATGATTACTGTTATGAAATCAGATTAGTCATTGTTGATGTATATCAAAGTTGGCAGGCGCTGTTAGCGTAGGAGGCTGTCGTCAATCAAGGTTTAAAATTAAAAGTTCAATGACCGCGGCTGTACGTAATCTTGTTAAGTTTTCTCGCTCAGTTGTCCCTTTTAATTTTTTTGACTTACGCACTACACGCAGAGCCACTAGTTCTGTTATACTTACTCAAATTGACACGGCTCCGAAACCGCACTAACTCATTACTCACTAAGCCAACATACTTTTACAAATTATCACTCAATTAACCATATTCCGATATGAATAATTCGCAGATTTCCCGCCACCCGTCGCAGTAAACTGGCCGTTTTATGTTCGTTCTATTTTCGCGCCAACTGGCATCATAATATGCAGAATAATTCAAATGTTTTGAACAGGGCCAAGGTCGCGAATTGCGTGTACATTACAACATTTAGGCTACATACGAATGTCTGGAATAGCGGGAATGCTTATTGAACTATTAATAAATTGTATTTCTATTTATGGTTCATTAGGGCTATGTCTATGGGCAGTTGTGATAAAACGCGTTACAAAGTCAGTAACTTGTTCATGTGTTCATTAAATTGTGTGGCAAATAATACTAGTCATGTCTTATACTGCCCACTGCTGGGCACGGGCCTCCTCTACTACTGAGAGATTCTCTACTACTGAGACAGATTAGGCTTTAGTCTACTACGTTAGCCTTGTACGGGTTGGACGAATATACATACCTTAGATATAGTAAGCTCTGGTACTATATTTGAAATACAAATTGAATTTATTAAAACCCATCAAAGATATTAATTAGATTAGCGTGAAACTCGGATAAGTACCCAAACGACGTTAAAAGGTCAGTTTTAAAAAAGCAGCTTGTCATTGTGATTTTTCTTTAATCTCGTTATTATTTTAAGTCTATAACAAATTAAAGAGAGATAAGGCTTTACAATAATTAGGATAATCCCTGCTACTACACTAGGATTGTTAAGAATTGTCTTATTTTATGAAAGCCTCTTACCACGTTAAGTCCAATACCAAGAATCTTTGTATCCAGAATATTATCACTAGAGACCCTTAGCTATTAGGTGATGGATGTCTCTTATACGGAAGTGCGTCCGCCTAAGGCAATGGTTCCTAACCGTTTCAATATTGTTACCCTTGTGATCGACGTGGAAAACTAATTTTACCCCGCCTTCAACATGTTATGAAAACAAAAATACAAGCAAATACAAACATCTTTATTAATAATAAATTGCAAAACAGCCTAACAATTTTAACGTCAGCTCTGTTCCTTTTATTTATATTACGATGCTATAATTAGGTTCTTTGTTACCCCCGTGAAATAGCTGATTTACCCCCGCGGGGGTAATTACCCCCTGGTTAGAAACCCAGGGTCTAAGAGTAGTGATAATGTACATGATCATGTTGGCACGATGCGTGACTAAATAAAACAATATACTTGCCGTCTTAAAAATAGCACTTTACAATAAGTTACTCTAAATAACTAATTAAATAAACAATTATAAGTTTCGAACGAAATACATATCAATAAAAAGTAATTTTAATTCTACACGTCCTAATGCCACTACTAATACTCTCAGAGATTTTATCGCAGCGGCAACATTACACTTTCCGTCAGACAAATACTCACGCACACGCCACATACGCACTGGACTATAAAATAAAAACAAAATCAGAAAACTTATACTGGAATTTTTGGCGACAATATTCATTATTCATGGATGATTTTGGGCGCAATGTTAGCAGAGGTAAAGAGGAGTATACGATTTCACTTATTCACGCAATGTCGAAATGATCCCGTATATACATATACATATACATATACCGCACTGTCTCTTGCTACCAAGCTGCAGCGTTCTAGCACTATTTTTGATAATCAGGTGGCGTTGAAGCTAAATCAATATAATATTTCAAGAATAAAAATGCAATATGTCAGTGATGAAGGAAGTCTTTTGTAATTCCAGTTGTGGATGGCTCGCTAGTTCAATCAATTAATTGTTTTAATATAGCTCCAACGGATCATACAAACATTTGGCAATGGCAATTTGTCAATGGAATCAAAATCACGTGGCTTCTTTTAACTCATAACTTGACCCAAATAATAAAATCTTTAGTTCATAATCATAACTTATTGCTGAGACATTTGAAATCTTACCTAACAATATAATATAATAAATACAACAAAAAAATTGCGACGACGCGACGTGTCGAAATAAAATCTAAGTGGAGTAGAGAAATATCAAGTCATCTGTGAAAATGTTATAGCCATGGCTGAAAATCATTTCATGACCATATTTGATGACGTAAGTGCTTTTATTATTAATTACATTAAATGATTATAAACATAATATAGTTCGTCTGAAGTATAGCCAAAACAGTATAATAAAAAAAACCCTCCATATTATGATAAAATATGCAAATAATTTCTGGTACTGACAAAGTTAACTTTAAAACGAAAAGCAAAAGTCGCGCCCCATAGCAAGTGTTTTATGTTCCTGGTCACGCTATAAGTAAACGATTTTTTTTTCATTGCGTAAAAAAACCTTTATATTTAGCACACGGAACCGTGTAAAGGCAGAACGGATTTAATTATAAAACTGTCTTTTGTTCGCAGCTTGGACTAATAGGGTATTTTACTATGTTTGATTTTGTATATTATTCTATATGTAATATCAAAAGTACAAAAAGAATCCCTTGTGTGAAGAGTGCATTAAAATTGGTTAAAAAATGAGGCAGTAATTCCGGTTTCAAATATTGCAATATGCAGGAGTGGGCGCGTAGTGGGGATATCGTCCCATCTCTTTCTTTCACACGCAATCGTATTCTCGATGACGTCACGTGCGCGTATTGCACTTCTTTTCTTGATCTTTGACACTTACCCCTTCTACCAAATTTCAAAGATTAATTTGAATTGGTATATTTTTTGCAGATTTTAATCACTTTATATGTGTTATCCATATGATGTAAACATTTGATACAATTAAAAAACAAAAATTCGTCAAACACCATATTCTAAGCGTAATTATTTTATTAATTAACAATTATTATTTAATATTGATGTTACTACACTTATTAAGAGAAGATCATTATTATAAGTAAGGCCCTCAACCGCCGCACTGCTTATAATTCTAGGTCATTTGATGTACTCCTATGTTATTCTGCATGTTTCCTAATGGCAGCACTGCTTGTACAGACGTTGGTCATATTGTTCCAACCTTCTCTGTACGCAGTGGTCCTCTAATTACGAAGCGCGAACGAAATGTCAGCGCTCTTTACATTGCGAAACAATCTAGACAGATGGTTTGCACAACCAGGAAAATAAAGTAAAAATTTTACAACACAAACGTCTGCCGAGCAACGCTAAATTCATGACGACAGCGTCGAATGCGCTGTGGAATAATATGACCTGACGGCGTGTTAGGAAAATCCCTGCGTGACCTGTGAGGATATTATGGAGCGCATAAATGCAAACGTCATTCAAAGAAAAAAATATATACGTCGCGTAGCCTGATAGTGAATGCTCAACGTCGTCTAAGAAACATTGTTTATAAGTACCGCAACGAGCAAGCTTGTCGCTAGGTGATTGGAGATGCTAAGTATTCAGCACTGTTCATGGCTCCGCAACGCCTCAATCGTATATTAACCACTATGGGATGAAACCAGCTGATAAATCAGTGACATGAATGAAGATTTCACCACTGCGTATTGACAGACCTCAAATTGTCAATATATGACAAAAGTTTTTTCAAAAACCCAAAGGACTAGAAAAAAAGTTTGTATTACGATAACTATTCTGGTGATAAAGTAAAGAGATAGAATGAGTCATGGGTGGAGCAATGATTACAAAAGCAAAAATTATTAGCATACTTAATTGGCGGCATTAAATTAGTAATATTTTAAGGAATGCATGTTATTTTATGGTACCTTTTTCTGATATCAGTGGACTAATACAAAGCGCGGAGATTCAAATTACCTCTGTTTATTGTATTTATAATTGAAGCGTAAAAGCACCCGCAAAACTAAAATTGCTAAATAAAGAATTTGTTAAAATTGCTAAGTGAGGAGCGTGTTTGGCACCAGACTTACCGACCGCTATTAGAGTTAATGAGTTCACACGAACAATCTTGTATCCATACAGTTTGATACAGGACATCAATATGTTTAGTCATTCGATCTATCAATTCATGCATACATTATGCGAACCAGGTAGATATGTGACAACAATCACGTCAAGGTCACCGATTAAACTAGTTCATTAAACCAGCATCGAAGCAGATTATTCGTTTCAGAATCACGTGCATCGTTGATCGCTAATGAAGATTGGAATATAAGGCCTTCCACCATTCTCAAAGTTTAGGTTGTTTATTATCAATAAGAAAAATAAAACGTGTGATATGCAGTCTATTAATATGCCGTCGCTAATGTAATGACGCCTCACCAAGTTACGCACACAGCCGGCGGTGGGCAGGCGACAGGTAGCAGCGACCGCGGTTCGCGGACCGCCGCACGCGCAAAAAGTACACGCGCACCGGCGCGCCGCCGCCGCCCGCGCAGCGCCACGCCAAGGCGCATCGCGCCAACGAACACCGCATAAAAAGTACAAATTAAACGCTACGAAATGTGTATAATATATTGTAGCGTGCGCTACGAAACGACGCCGCCGCGACGTAGCGTATCAACAAGCTTGTTATTGTACTTATGTATTATCTTAATTTATGTTTTACACCCGCGCCGTGAGACGCGGCCTGCGGCTCGACACGACGCTTCGCCACAGTAATTAGTTGACAACTATTACGTACTTTGTAGACGGGCTCTAGACGCTATTACCAGACAAAGTTGTGCACTTAGAAAAGTTGCGGCGTATCGGCTTCAGCGAGGCCGACTTTCGCACCTCGAACAATATCACATCGAGAAAAAGTTTGACGTATCCCATACCGCATGTGATGACAAATAATTAATTTGAGCGAAGATCGCGCCGGGGATAGGTGGGCTGTTTACAGCTCGAAGGAGGCGGCAAGATCGTTGGGCTCGCGAGCGGCGAGCGGCGGACTTCGTCGGGCGGTGGCGCGGCGCGGCGCGGAGGGGCCGGCGGGGGGGCGTGACGGACGGACACAAAGGAGAGGAGCGGCCGGTCGCGGACGCGGGCCGCGGGCCGGGCGCCGGGCGGCCTTATCACCGCGGGGCACACAGTCGGCTCGCGCGGCCCGCGACGCACGCCTTGACTCGCGCTCCGCTCGCATCCGCTCCGCCGCGCCGCGCCGTCGCTCAGTGACTTGTGAACAACTGATCAGTGAAACTGGAACCAGTGACTCGTGCCGCGCATTGCGCACCCGAGCTATATTTTTATTGGTCGGAGTGCTTCATTCACGGACGTTTATAATATAGCAATAACGGCTGGCCTGTCAAAAATTGTAAACACAGCACACGTGCCCGCTCGCAAGTAAGTTTTCGAAAGTTTTTCTCCCGCCCCACTGTGTTCGTCGCGCTCTGTGTTTTGTTATTCCCTATGTTTTCAAATAATTTCCTTGAATCGTGTTAGTGGTGTATTAAAGCTCTATGTTGAATTGTATAAAAAGTTTATCAAAGTAGAAAGTTTCTTACCATGTAGGTACGTCGCATAGATCATTTTTGTCTGGTTTTTCCCAATATTACCTGACACTAAGCTTCGACACTTATTTTAATCGATTCCGAGCCCGAAATCACTTTAGTAAAGTCCAGCTAAAACTCCTGGAAAAATGGTTTGGTGCCGTGTGATTACGCCGAAATATTACAGCCGTAAAGGACGGTAGAAATTATAAAACCTGATGCACTCATCGTTTAAAATTTACACAAATCCATTAAATAAAACAAACTATGCTTAGAGTTGTTTTTCCGAATAATTTGACTGATTTTTTAAGTGAATCCACTACAATGAAATAATTTACGAAAATCGTAACGCAAATAAAAAAAACAAATTTAATTAAAGTTACACCATTTTCGAATTCCACGAGAAATATCATTTTCGCTTATCTGCTAACATCTTTTGTGCGCGTAAATTTTTAAAAAACCTCTACTCAAGTTCACTCCCACGTCAAAATGTTATTTCCGCTCATTCCACCAATGAAATCTCACAACAAAAAAAAACACTTAAGTTATAGTAGAGAAAAAAACATATTGCTTTTTTTTACTTTTAAAACAATGTTCAATATTATTTCAATTAATTTTTAGGTCGGTATTTCACTTAAAAACTTTAAATCTAGCATTAAAAATTGTTCGATCACATTCCCACAACACAACAAAATCATAAACAAAATAATCACATGATAAAAATCATTTTTCAAAATAAGAATGCAAGTGCAAAAGTTCGGAACAACCGTACAGAGCCATCTATCGGTGACCGAGTGAACAGTCGGTAACCGCTCGCAAGGTCACCGTGTCAACGACCCAACAACTTTTGCCGGCTACTGTTGTCGTAGGTCATAATTTTATGTCTTCTTTTTGTTTATCTTTTTCGTAACTTTATAGCTTGCCGCGTTAATGTTTTTATAAGTCGATTTAACGACGGCTCGTGTTATTATATACTGTTTTGTATTAGTTATTGCGGTTGTAGTTTTTAAATACTCTATTCTCTAATGAATGTGATTTGAGTTTAAAAATTCCTTGCTCCATTAATATATCAGTATTCATTGCTTTTTGCTTTTAAAATAAATGTTATGTCCGCATCTTTTGTATGTTAGAATTTTTAGGGTTAATTTTCGGAGGTTCCGACCATTGAGCGTAATTCGTAAACAAACATTCAATTTAAAAGGCTCATTTCTTAAATGAATTATCTCTGGTTAAGAATTCGTGGTGTCATACTTGAAACGTATTTTCATAAAAAAATAATAATATATTATGAATACTTCTGTCGCGTACACTTGTGTATCTTTGACAATAAAACCGCAATTGTACTATACAGACATCAGATATTAACCAAGCTCTATTAGTCATAAAACATTAAATATCAATACCAATACAGAACCTATATTAAATACCAACTAATTTGTATTGTTTTAATAACAGCAATCATTTGTTATAGGAAGCGAGAGGTGAAAATGGCGACCAAGGGCAAGCGTCCGATGCGCGCCCTGACGCCAGGCGACAAGATCGAGGCCATCCAGCGCGTCAACGACGGCGAGTCCAAAGCGTCAGTGGCGCGCGACATCGGCGTGCCCGAGTCCACGCTACGCGGCTGGTGCAAGAACGAGGACAAGCTGCGCTACATGACCTCACGGCTGTCTTCGCCCGACACTGACAAGAGTAACGACGAGGAGCCGCCCGACAAGCGCGCGCGCACTGTCTCCCCCGCCGCGCCCTCGCCGCCTGCGCCCTCCGGACTCGACCTCACCGCGCCCGTCGCCGCCGCTGCACAACTCCCACCACAACCAGTTGACGCACCCGTCGAGTTGACCACCAAACGAGTAGACCCCGTGCCTGCGCCGCACCCGCCCCGCGAGCGGCGCCCCGACCCTGGTGCCAGTGTCTCCATGAGCGCTATCAGCCCGTTGTCGGGACTCGGACACATCCCCGGCCTCGCACACTCACACCTAGGCCTGAGTTTCAATGAGATCGCAACCAACCTCACATTGCTAGCGCAACTCAACCCTGGCCTGTCCGCGCTCTCCGCGCAACCGTCTAGTCTCCTGCGCTCCGTGCGCTCACCGAAGCCCGCACACAATGGCGTGCTCAACATGAATGAAAGCAAACACCGAAGTAAGTCACATCACTCAGATCCGTACCGCCATATCGGATCCAAGTCTAGCCACCATGGGACAGCAACCTCCACTGCGAGTCAACCAGTGGATGACACACTGTGGTATTGGCTCAAAACACAACAAGCTATGTTAGATCTCACCGCGCAGACAACCGCCGCTCATCCCCTGCAGCTCGGCAAAGCGAACGACGCCACCATGCAAGCAAAACCAGTAGCGCCCGCTGCTCCTGTCAATCCGCATCTGGATTATAACAGGAATTCCTGGCTGTGGCAATACTACAAGCAATTCGGCGGAGCAATGCCACTGCCCGACGATAAGCACAAGTCTGCCGCACAGGTGCCAAAAGACAAAACCGCAGAAAACATTCTCTACTCCCAACTGACAAAAGGCAAAGGCGAGGAGGAAAAAGTATTAACGACGATGCACACAGAACGATCACATTTGAGGGAGGAAGAGGCCCGCAGCACTCCGAAAGAGGAACCGCGTGCCGCGGAACCTCCCGCGAGTCCCGATATGGGAACAGAAAATAAAGAACCTTCCACGGAACGTAGCAATGAATCTGCCAAGACCCAGACGAAGGCGCGAACCGTCCTCGACAACTTGCTGTTCAATAACACAAGCCCCACAGCGGCGAACAAAGAGAGCCGGAGCGAGAATCTGGCCAACGGCGAGTGGGGAGGCAGGCGCGGCGGAGGCGCTGGAGCACGGCGACAAGTTCCTCGCGTGGCTGGAGGCGAGCGGCGACCCGAGCGTGACGCGCATGCACGTGCACCAGCTGCGCGCGCTGCTGCACAATCTGCGCGCGCGCCGAGTGCCGCCACCGGACGCCGACGCCGACCACCACCATCACCACCATGCCGACCACGCGGCGCGCCGCAAGTAGACGCCGCGCCGCGCGCCACGCTCGCTACAGGGAATTATTCAATTATGTACATAGTTACGTCGTCGCCAGTAAGCGTTCACTTGTGATATGTGTAGCCAAATTTGCGTAATTTCTTTGTTCTAAAAGAAAAGCTATGCATTATTTTCTTTAGTATGTAAGTGTAAGCTCCACCACGATCCACTGTTTGAGCGTCGTCGCATCGCGGGCGCTCCTCCCCACGACATGTAAAACTCGATAGACAATTTGTATAAATGTATGTTGTACCCGGCGTGCATCACTTCCGATGCACCGCACTGAACTGTTACATGTTTAGGTTAAGTAGTGAAGCTGTATGTTGCCATTCGACGATTACATTCCTAGTTGTACCCTTACTGTAGTTCATAGTTCGATCCCTAAGTTCTACCTCAAGTCAAAACTATACTAAGTCACGCACGACGTCCTTTCAACCGTTCACTGAGTGGTAGATGTGTGTGTATGTATGTGTATGTATGTCTGTACGTCTGTACGTGCGAGGGTGGCTGTTGGAGGGCGGGTGGCGAGCGAGGTCGGGCGCGTGACGCTAGTGTCGCTGACGATACCAAATATTAAAGGATGCGAACGTATTGTTGTGCCAATCGTACGAACAAGGTAATATTGTTAAGATATAGATGACTCTATCGCGTTAGCTAAGCGCTCGTTGTGTAAATGTTTTCTATTGCTCAGTATTTTATATAAATTGTAGATATATAACCCTAACGTCTCGACTCGGAATTGTATTATACGTTAAAGTTAACAGTTAAGGACACTGTGATCAAAATTATAAATTATTGAGAGATTATTAATATTGTAAGTACATTCCTAATTATTAATAGAGTGTGTTATTGTAATGTTATGGAAGTATTGTCCAAAGCGGTGGTGCGTGTGAGCAGGTAACTCGGTACGTTCTACAGAACTGTCTCCCACAATGAACGTATGATTTGCATTTCGTGTTAATTATATCTCCACTTGGAAAATTATTCGAGAGATAATATTTTGTACAAAATTAAAGAAAAAAGCGGATTATAAAATGATTCTCTTAATCACGGTTTGTGATCTCGAAAATGTTGAACGATTAAACTTGATTGAATCTTCACAGTGTGTTTATTTATTCATCAAAAAATTCTAGAACCCAACCTTACCCTAAAACATAAATTAAAATTTACAGTTGCACATTAAGACGATTATTAATAAACTTATTAAATTGCAAAATTGCGGTCATTAACCTTTCTTTTTTATCTGCACATATTGTTTTGAGCATCTGAGAAATGAACTAAACAATTCATATTTACAAAGATGCATAGTTCTTCTAATTAGATACCTACTAATGATGATATTATAAATATATAATCCCAAGACCCACACACACACACACACAACAAAACAACAATTGCATCACATCAACAAAACGAAAAATATTGTTTACAAATAAACAAACACTTGTTGCGTGATGTTTTAAAAGCGGTCATTATAAATAATGAGGACCTAACGAGTGATGTCACGAAAAAGCCCAGGTTCTGTATGCAACTACAATATGATATATTATTATTTGTTATAACATAAATAACGTCAACAGAAGACTGAATATCTCATATAAACCATTAATAATATTTTTTTCGTTTACATACGTAACGACAGTTCTTTATTTAACCTGTTGCTCGATTCAAAGCATTAAAACGAGCACACTAGCGACATCGTGTGATAAAATATTGTATAAAGATTTCATTGACGGCCGCAGATTTGGTATAAAAGAAGACGGAAGCATAAATCATCTATATTGCATAGAATAAATTACAAATGGTGTACTTACGTGCAGCATTGGCTTCGTAAGTGGTTCATAGTCGAAGTAGTCGGACACTAAAGCTGCCAGTCCTTCCCAGTTACTGGTATCGGCATAGCAGAGCTTGGTTGGTCTGATAGTTGTACACACCATTTTCTGAAAAACCCAAACTATAATACTAATATGAGACTATGACTATGAGATATATAAATGTATCATCATTCAAGCAAGCAGTATCGTATTCATTTATACCAAAATAAAAAATACGTAATAAAAAATTTTAAGTAGTAAGTAACTGGTAGATGTACAAAATATTTAAAAAGTAAGTATTTTTTTATTTATTGTGCCATAATGCTATGCAATCAAAAATGCACTTAAATTAATAAATGAGAGCTTATAATCAAATTCAAACAGTACAATGGTGCTGCCATCTATGTTCTCACACACACACACATACTCTAAAATTTTATTTTTTTATTTAGCTTTATATTTCTACAACTCTGGCAGTTACGTAATTTTTTTATATATCTTATTATGTAGATTTGCTGTGTGGTCTCTTAATGGGTAAATAATACTATAAATAACTACCTGCAATCCACATTCATTAGGCGCTTGCAGCAACAAAGGCTTCCTTCCATTATAATGAAAATGAAATTGCCTCCTGAAATTCTCAGCATATGCAAGAAGAAGACGTTCTTTTGAACTATTCGTATAATAACTTTTTGGAAAGCAAGTTCTTGTTTCAAACACAGGATCCGTAATTTCAGGCCAACATAAATTCACTACTCCCAATTCATAGACGGCATTTTTTAAAGACCGTAGCGTCAATGGCTCCGTAATATATTTCAAACCAAATATTCTCGGTGGTATTTCTTCGATTTCATTTTCTTCCTGCGGTCGATCAAATATTTCAGCTGCAATATTTTCATTGACTTCCAATACGGGGTCTAAAACTTCTAAATCTGGTTTCTTATCGGGATTAAACACTTCTGACATGATATTGTTATTATATAGACAGATCTTCAAGTTATTAATATTTTGACTGTAGATACTTAATTCCGTTTTTAATATTGTTTTAGTCATAACTACGAAAATGAAACGAGAAAAGGGTTATTTAAATGACAATTATAATCAAAGAGAATTATAATATATATGGAAAATTATATTCTTTTTTTCAACGGAATCAAAGAGAATATAATCACTACGTTTTAAACGGAATAAACAAGTCACTTCAGTTTTCAGGTAGCTAAGCAACTGTTAATTTCATGAAAAAGAAACATCTAAAGCTTAGGTTTCATTATGACGCGCTTCAGCCGCCTGGCCACAACGGTGCTATGCGAGCAGTGACTCGTTCAGCCGAACCGCCCCACTGCAGTGTGTCTCTTACAAAATATATAGAGGTGGACATTTGCATTTTGACCCGATCTCGAAACCTACCCTGCTGTGGACGCTATTCACAACAGTAATATTTTGGGAACCTCACGAATATCGATTTATTGGAGGAAAAATAAAACGTTACGATTGTATTACCAGCGTAAAAAACTTTACCTCGTGTGACCGTAAACATTTTCGGGAAAACCAAGAATGCCCTAACATCTACTATTAAATAGTTTTTTATCCTTATTACTTATGAAGGATTCAGTTTATGTATCTATATAGCCAATAGAATACATGCCTACTGAATAATGTTTGTACCCACGCACAAAATTTCACACTAGGAACACAATAAGTACACTCAAATGTCGTTAATATTAATAATAGTATTAATCGAATCCAAAAGTCATAAAACTTAAATATACGCACCGGGACTCGAACCCAGAACCTTTTGCTAACCAAAGTTATGTCAAATCTTTATTGGAAAACTAGCGATAATATATTTCACTATATCAACAAATATTATTCTTGTATGCACTTTGCCAGTTTGAAGTTGATTTATAATTCAAAAAGATTTTACATCTAGAAATAAACGCTTTTAAACTTATATTAATTATATATTATTCGCTTTTTTAATTGCGGTTTAGGGTAAGTTTGTAAAATAAAATGGGTACATTTAAATTTAAAACCAGTAACTCTGACTCTAATTCTGTCATTTGTAAGACGTCAGATGGAAGTTGTCAATTTTTATGACTACGTTAACGTGACGATCAAGTGCTGTGTTGTGCCGAAGGTCAGAGAACAATAAAAAAACATTAATATTTTTACGCAACATTTTTTTAATATACTAATATCCTGTATATAGTCTTCGCAAATAAATAATAATAATTGTTTACAGTTACGTTATAACCTAGTACACGGATGTAATAAAAATAAATAAGCATTAATCCTTATCACTTGCTTATTAAGTTTATCACAAAAAAAAGACGGACGCAGGACTTTGAACATGGGGAATAAGTCATCATTACTCCTTAGAGAAGAAGAAATAGCGCAAATCCAAGAAGAAACTGGGTGTAAGTTTATATTTTTTTATCATAAATAAGACATCAAATTTTATATTTTCTTTGTGTTGTTTTTATAAATATCCGTTTCATTCTATTGTTTTCTCATTATATTTAAAATTCATATTCGGTTTTTATTGTAGCCCTATTTGTGACCATGTTTTGCATATAAAATAGCAGAATGAGATGTATCTGTACGTTGAAGAAAAGTTATATGTCAAATATTTATGCATGATACCATTGACATCTTAAAGACTAATGTATATCAAATAGCTAATCACTGGCTCACTATTACAAGGTTCTATGTAGTAATTGATGTCTTGCTATTTTTTTTTTGCTTTGAATGATAAGATGAGCTTGCCAGTGGCCTGATGGTAAGCGATATGACCGCCAATACGGAAGAAACACCATCCAACTCTGAATTACATAATATTTTTTAAAATTCCACTGCACTCACCATTTTGAGACATGACATGTTAAGTCTTATTATGTCCAGTAGTTACACTGGCTATAATCTGACCCAAACACCACAGTGCTACACACTGCTGCTTGGTGACAGAAATAGACATTACCTCTCCAGGTAGACTCTCACATATGAGCGACCTACCACCAGTAAAAATTAAAATTTCATGATTCTTTGTTTATTTGAGTGAAAATTTACAGTAATTGGAAAAGACAAATAAAACAGGAACGGTGAGTATATTGATTTTTAAGTTTTAACCAACATTATTTTTTATCAAATTTTTGCAATATAAGTAAAAATTAACATGGGACCTTGTATTAGTAAGCCAACAATATGTGATTCATCAGAAACTCATCATAATGTTAACGAGGCAATGTATTATTAATTGTGTTTAAATATTATGCAACAGTGGCGAAGCGTCCATACAAGCCGATTCCTACCGGGTTACCTTTTGTAAATTAACTTAAAATAATTAATGAAAAATATAACTATATAATAATTGTATATTCAAACAAGTCATCCTATACTTATTTCATTAAATCAATACTTCAACGATTACGGTACATAGTTCATATTATCAATTAATAATCAAACTCGCAGTGCTCGCGCCTTATGTTCGAAGTGAACCCGGCCGCATATTTCCTCGCGATATTGTTGTCTCTTTCACACGCAGCGCGGTGTCTTTGTCTAATCTTTTGGAAGTGACGTAAAATACATGTGTGCGTGCGTGTATGTGTAATCAGGGTAACCCGAGAATTTGCGGCTTAATGTTGGGCCATTGGCGCGAATTTTTTAACAATTTAGAATTTATAATATTAGTCTTTGTGTATAGTGTGGGTTATTAATTTTGTTGGGCTCTTTTTAAATAAGTATCTATGTTCAAAATATGTGATTATTTGTTAAATTTAGAGTTTAGAAATAATGTTTATGTTAGAAGGAAATTTTATGTATTATAATATTTTATTGATTTTAATTTATTGTGAACAGCGTGATACATGTTAGCTGTAGAAAAAAAAACTATTTCCTGTTTACCTTTTGAAAATTTTCACCCTTCGCCACTGTGATGCAAATATAAGTTATTTTCATTAAAAAAATGATATTCAATAACTGGGCAAATTATTCATTAAATTATTAATTTTATCAGTAAAATTTCACTAAAAAACATGATATTAAGAGCTCCTATATAGCAGTTTTGATTTTTAAATTGCTTCAAACAAGTGACACAGATGAATTGACCAAATGATACTAGAGCCTGATTGTTACGATTACCTGTTACTGTTTAGCTGAGTAATTGACGGTACTAAATATATTTATTTTTGTTTTCACAGTCACACCTAATCAAATTGAAAGACTCTACTCAAGGTTTACGTCTCTCGACAAGAATGATTGCGGCACTCTCTCACGTGAGGACTTCCTTCGCATCCCTGAGCTGGCGATCAACCCTCTGAGTGAACGGATTGTCCATTCATTCTTTGCCGAAAGCCATGACGACAGAGTCAACTTCCTGCAGTTTATGAGGGTGCTGGCCCATTTCAGGCCGATACGAAAGAACAGAGAGAACAAACTTAACAGCAGAGAGGAGAAATTGCGATGTGAGTTTAGTTTTGAAGTTTAGTTCACCATGCCTATTCCAGAATGCATAAGCATATAAATTACTAGCTTTTGCTTGCAGATCCAAAAAACGTCGAGTTCCTCTACATTCAGAATTATATGACCTTACTGTTATATTTATTTCCAGTTACATTCTCAATGTATGACCTTGACAGTGATGGCAAAATCTCCAGGGATGAACTCTTGGCTATACTGCACATGATGGTTGGGGCAAATATCAGGTTAGTAATATAATATTTATTTTGTTTATATTTAATGTAAAACAAAAATACTTAATTTTTAAGTGTTATTATTTTGGCATTTTTATGTTGTGATGAGGACAATAAATATGTTTTATGATAACTTTAATGCTAGTTAAGTCATTTAATGCTTGATAATAATTTCTGATTATCTAAGAATTATTTGTATCTAAAAATCATGAGTAATATTTTGTACATATTAAAAAAAAAATATATCTTGTGATAGAGGTATGCTGAAGACTGAATTCACATCTCTACAGTCAGATGCGTGTTAATCTCTTTCTCATCGCGGTCGCAAAATGCGCCAGTCCAACATGGCCGTGGAGCATAGCATACCAAAAGCCTATGTTGCAGTGGCGAAGCGTGCATACAACCCGATTCCTACCGGCTTCCCTTTTAGGTTTATTTACGTGTGCCATTGTTTTTTTCTGTTAAAATGGCGCGATACGTTAACTCAAGAGCAATTTTTTTTCCTCGGGTTACCTTTTGAAATATTTCACCCTTCGCCACTGCTATGGTTCATAAAACCAAAAATATCTATGCGTATTATAACTGATCCACATGTCGAATTTCACAGTGAAGAACAGCTGACCAGCATCGCAGAACGCACAATCCTCGAGGCGGACACCAACAATGACCAGATGATATCGTTCGAAGAGTTCTGCGGAGCACTGGAGAGGACAGACGTGGAACAGAAAATGTCCATCAGGTTCCTCAACTGACCACCAAACTCTTGAAGCACATACATCAAGTACATCCTGACTGCGCTGCTCGTGCTTCTCATTTACGGGCTTTTAAATAAGAAATGATGCTCTCAATGTAATTGTTTAATGTTGATGGGGATTCTAATGTAATTTGGTTTGACATACCGAAATTGATAAATAATCCCGAATGCTATCTTTAGATCGATCCTGGAAATAAACCGATCAAATAATTTATATGTGAAAGATGCGAAACTTTATTCTGATTGGCTCATTTAAAATAAAATCAAGACATTTACAAGCCACCATGAAACTGTATTCTGATTGCTCAATTTCCGCGATCGACCTGAAGATATCCGAGATTGTTCATTATTTCGGTCGGTAGTAAATATTTTTTATTAGATAATAAAATATCAAAACTGATAGATAAGTTAAATTATGACGAAAAGTCCCGACCACATAGTGGATGGTAGCCAAATATAGGGAATAAAGATAGATTTGATGTTGAACTGTTCGTATCACAATATTTACCGTATTAATAGTGTTCTACAATTACGAAAATAAATATTGTACGCCATTTTGCAATCTTAAAACTTAACTCGTCACATTTAGATTTAGTTTAGCTTGCACTTAGTATTTTTTGTATAATCATGTGATACATATTGGGGTTATTTAGGTTACTAGTTAGATCATGTATTTATTTATGTCAACCGCGGGAGTATGTAGTTTTAGTGTTGAAGTAGCATTGTTGATAATAGTACTGTAGTCATCGGTAGACGGTAATCTGCCATAGTAACTTAATACTTAATCCATCAACTCAGTAGTGACGCGGAGTGGTTGACGCAGAGGCGTCACTTTAGGCTGGCGGTAAAATACGTAAATTTAAACGGATATTTTTTTAAATTTTGTTACATGGACTTATGGCTAAGGGGCGTGCGCTTGATATTCGCTTGCTTACGATAACAAGGTTCTAAGTTAATTTTATTTGTAAGAAATTAAATTATATACCATATAATTTTATTTTCTTATTCTGTAAAAATTTCCAATAATCCCAACAGATAGATAAAGGCGGAACCATGACTATTGCAAACGATTTTTTCCTTAGTAAAAATTAACATAGAACCTTGACGTAGTGAACCAGTGATTAATTGAAATTATCTGTTTTGCCCCCGTCGGATGCCTTGGACGCCAAACTTTGAGTCCGCCCTGGAGACAATAACCCACGTTATTTCACTGACTCACAGTTGACTACTTAAATCTTCATCATTGACGAAGGGTCCTGACGCCTGCCGGGTTCCACGTAGAATCTAATTATCATTAGAACGATTTGCACACCGCATTTATGCATATTAGTAATTATTATGTCACATTTATGCATATATTGTCGGGTTACCTTTCGGAAAATTTTACCTTTCGCCACTGATCTGCATAGAAACTACATTAATATATACTTATTTTGTGCTTGTGTTTATGTAGCCTAAAAGCTCTTATTTATTGTTGATAAATAAAATTAACTTATAAAGCAAACAGCTATGGGTTAACCAAAACACCGTATTAAAGTTTTCTACTGGAGGTATCTCATATGTGAGAGTCCGCCGTAGGTACCACCGCAATGTCTATTTCTGCCGCCAAGGAACAGTGTGTAGTCATTGTTGTATTCCGGTTTGAAGGACATCGTAGCCAGTGTAACTACTGGACATAAGACTTAACATCTCATGTCTCAGGATGGCGAGCGCAGTGGAATACCGAACAATACTTTGTAATTCAAGGTGTTGGATGGTGTTTCTGCGGTTTATGGGTAGTCGTATCGCTTACTATCAGGCAAACGGCAAACTCGTCTCGTCATTCTCAGCCATAAAAAAATTAAAGTTTAATACTATAAAGGTCAATCATCACATAACTTTTATATGAGGAACATTGTAATTTGATCATTTTCTAAAGAGAACCAGTCTTTCAAAGAGAAATAATAACCCTATAAAAGTAATCTATTATTTAAAAAATTTGGCTCTAACTGGCTAGCTAGTCTTGTCATTTAGTAGTATGAAAAAAATAAGAGGCGACCAATTCCATATCGCCATTGACCCTCCTTGCATTTTATTCGGTGAGTATGCCGCGCGAGGCTGCCTCGGTCTATCTGAATTTAAGTTGCCGAGGGCGAAAATGCACAAATATGTCTCTAATGGAATTATGATATTATTTACTTTGTTATATGTAGCCTAGTATGTCATTTACGAATGAAATTCGTTAAAATGTAATTAGTGGAGATCCAACGGATAGCAGTTTAGCCGGATACCACGTGGTCAACCTTGTAGCCGGAATATTCGGCCGCCAGATCTAAGCACTTGAAATACATTTACTCATTCATGTTAGTGGTGCTTACTGAAGAGTGTTCGTTTGGCTGAGTATGATTCTACTAGATTATTATACATACGCTTCCAAAGAGCTATAAGTGAGTCGCTCAAAATCCAGGCTGAAGTGTAACAATGATTGCTACTGGAAGACAACTTATGACGTACTTCAATCACTCTTACTATGATACTTATTAATAACTTAATAAAACAATTTCACTACCTAGATTCTTTTTTAGTCCAGTATACGGTCGGCCGGTTGCCCGAATAGGCGCTAGATATCCGGTATTCGCCCGTATAGTGTTTAGGCCACCAGATAGGCCGGATAACGGATAGTTACCGGATATCCGTTATATCTCTAGTAATTAGTAAATGAATACAAACTTTTCCTCTTTGCATTTTAGTTTTTAATGTTTTGTTATGCATCATATGGCTTGTTTTGACTAGAACGTTTGAAGTAATGAAACATAATTACAATGATTTAACAATGGTTATAAATTAATATTTCTATATGCTAACGCGGTGTGTGTGATATTTATGAATGAAATAGTTTTTTATGGGTAATATTTAATTATTATTATTACGCAAGTTACTAATAGTCTCGTTTGATTTCAATATTAATTGTGATGTAATCTAGATTATCAGGTTTATTTTTTAAATCAAATATTACAAAAATATTGTAGATTGTAAAACATCCACACTGATAGTGAACTGTAGAAGAAGACCATTCCAAAATATATATATTTTAAAAAAAGGAAAACTAAGCGTTATTTTGTAGTCAAATGTTAAAATAGACTAATAGCAGTGTGTAAATATTAAAACACAAA